>NC_059500.1:32870073-33217022 GCF_018139145.2 Gymnogyps californianus | reverse complement strand
GCAAAGTTCCTTAAACATACCGTAAATTTTCTCATTCGTAGCAAAACCTTTGATTTTATTTTTTTTTCCCCTACACAGAGATTAGGTGCAGTAACTATAGTATATTGATGTGAACTTCTTAACTTGAAATCGCTGTTCATTCATTTTGACCCCATCTATTAAGGAAGCAAGGGACAAAGGGGTGGGAGAGGAGTCTCAGTTCAGGGAGTGGCTACAAGGCATGCTGCCTCTGAGAGCTATTCCCTGGGAGCACTGCTTCTGACAGTACCAAGCTTCACGCCAGCGCTGTGCCTGCAGTTAGAATCTAGCCCTTTCATATATACTTTTGTTTTTTGTTTATAGGCTCTCTTGCAGTCGTATCAGTGTCATTTTGCTACTCCAGGATATGAGGTTTGCCAAGAAAGGCCGTATGGGGCTTGCAGTTGAACACAACGCTGCATACTGCATGTTGCCCAAAGCATTTTAAAGCAGAGGTCATCTTCCAGGCTTGTAACAGTCGAGGCCTAGTGACTCTGGAACTAGCCCATCGGTGTCAATTCCCGGAAGAGGCTATTGACTGGGTGTCGGAATGAAGCTCTTAAACTCTGTTATGCAGCCAAGACTACTTGTCAGTGAGGAGAGGAAGGTATTGAATTCAGTATGCTTCACGAAGTTTATTTGGAAATGCACAGATCTTTTTTTCTGTGAAAAGTTTCGTTATTTAATCAGTGGTTTCTTTGGAGGACCGGGGCCTGTTGTGCTTGTTGACTTGTTGTGAGAACTTACTCTGTGAAAAGAAGCTTTGTAACGGTGTCCCATGTTACGATGTGCAGTTCGAGTATAAGGTAATAGCAAAGCCTTGAAAACATGGTGTGGGCTAAAAGAGCATCCCCAAAGGCTATAAAAAGTTCACTAGTAGTCAGTTACTGGTCATGGAAGAAGTACAGCCTTGAGACCTGAGAAAAACTGTATCATGAAGAGAAAAAAAAGGAAGAAGCTAAGCAAGAAAAATGTGTTGACCAACAGGCTAATATGCCTAACAACCTGGGAAAGTAACGCTTTCAAGTCTCGCACTGCGTGAAGTCCATCAGGCAGAGGCCTAAGGCTGAGACCCTGCTTAGAGAGTCAAATATCTTAGGGTAAGATTCACCACTGAGTGAATTTTCTCATTACAACATACCGATCAAAGCTGTGAGCACACTCGTGGCTTCAAGGACCCTGGCTGTTAGGGACCCTTAGATGCGACAGCATTGTCCAAGGGCTCTGCATAACAAGATCAGTGTTTACATGTCTGTGTGTTTTCACCTCAGATTATGCGTGTTTCACCTCTTCAGCCACCAAAAAAATCCCCATTGCGCGTACTACAGTTTGTCTAGCTACTTTTGGTAAAAGGCTCTGGGGTTTCTCTGGCAAACATCGAGGCAAATACTTGCATCAGTCAGATGCTCATCGTAAGTCAGTGCATTCAATCTCTGCACTAACTTGCAATAATAAGTGCCTACACCCTGTTGCCTGGGTCATCCCACTGTCTTAGATACCTGTATGTTATTAAGGCTGCCGATCACGAATTAGCATTACCATAATTTTTACAAGTCCTACCCAGATGTTAGGGACTGATGGCAGATAAAGAATATGAAGGTGGTTCTCACCGCAAAGAACTGACAATCTAAGGACGCAAGGAATGAAACCGTGCTTGCAAGAAAGGAGCACGTTCATAGCAGAAGTTATGTTTCAGACCTTTTGGAGGCGAGTGCTGACTTTCAAAACCAAGTGAGAAGCGACAGGCACAGCAGCATGGCTTGCACAAGGCCCTGAAGGTGGAGAAAGCAGCTTGTATTGGCTGTGCTGAAGCAGGGGGAGGTAGAGGGAGTACTCCAGGTGGATGCCTTGTAGGCTGGATACCAGCAGAAAAGCAGCAGCAGAGATAGGGAAGAAGGAAGATTTTGAGCTTGTGATGGTGGTTAGGAAGAGCTGTTACTTAGGTGGATGTGTAGAAGGACTCCAGAAGGGCAGCACAGTCTGGAGGGGCTTTGGATCAAATGGAGCACACACACTGGTAATGGAGAGGGTGAGCGCGAGTAGCAGAGTGAGTGGCAGGCGGTAACAGGAAGAGCTCCCTCCTCACCCTTAATGAAGGGCAGCATTTACACCTTTCACGAGTGAAAATTTACACCTTTCACGAGTGTCACCCTCCTGCCAGGCACCACTGCAAAAAAGCCTGTCCCTAGCCCCTTGATCCCATGCCCATAGGCACCCGAGTGTGCTGTGAGGTGCCCCAAACCCTTCTCTGCTCCACCCTGAACCAGCCCTGGCCTCCCAGACCCTCCTCTCAGGGCGAGTACTTCAGTCCCACAGTCCCAGTGGCCTCCTCTGAGCCCCTCTGGTTTGTCAATGTATCTCCCGTCTGGGACCCCCCAAACAGGACATAGTGCCCGGATGAGGCCTGATGGGTGCTGAGCAGAGAGAATCACCCTGCCCGCCTCCCCCACCCTGGATAAGAGAGAAAGTAGGAGAAATCTCTGAGAGCGAGCCAAGTGCTGCCTGTGACGCCCGTGGGAGGAAGCAGGGGAGCCCAGAGGGCTGGCCAGCAGGGCTGGGTGTGGGGAGAGCCCGTGGGACTTTGTCCTGCAAGCTCCCAGGGAGGCACGAGGTGTTAGCGAGTGAACCTCTTGCCATATGTGCCTGGAGACGTCTGCCCCGGCCAGAGCGACCTGACGGGGCCCTGGGAAGACACGGCCGAGGCCTCGGCGACTGGCGTGAAACACCGATGCGAGCACAAGACAAGAGATGGGGGATGGAGTGGGCAGTGGAGTTGCGGTAACCCCAGATGCCTGTGCTGGGGCCGCAGCGCTGCTGGGGGGAGTGCCGTGGGCGAGGATGGCCCGTTGTGATGTCCCTGAGCGATGGACTGTGATGTCACCAGCGATGGACTATGACGTCCCCTGAGCGATGGATTGTGACCAGGCGTCCCTCGCTGCTTATATTCGGGTGCCGAGTCTCACCCAGCTGGCTTGTGTCCACACTCCGGCTGAGCAAGTCTGCGAGGTTTGGAGTGTTTAGCAAGGCCTTTGGTGCTAGTGTTGTGGTCAGGGAGTTGTTTGTTGCAGCTCTCGGTGCCCGACACCAGAGCCATCGGAGGATTTTGCCCGGCCCTGCCAGGTTCAGGCAGCCGGGGCACGCAGGAGGCGCGCTCGCAGCAGCAGAGGTGAGCTGGGTGGGGAAACCTGACCCTGGGGAGCTGGGAGGGTTTCCTTCTGGAGGGACCTGGGCATTTCTTCCACCCCTCCCTGGACCCGCCAGTGACCGTGGCCTCTCTTCCTTTTCTAGCGTGACACCGGCTGCTGCAGCGCCGGTGAAAGCGAGCAGCTTGACATCCGCAGCTCCCCCCAGCCCACCGCAGCACGTGGAGAGCATGGCCACGGAGCTGGAGGACCGCTGTCCCATCTGCCTGGACAGCTGGGAGGAGGCCAGCTACGCGATGCCGTGCCTCCACCGAATTCTGCTACGCGTGCATCGTGCGGTGGGCTGAGAGCAAGCCCGAGTGCCCCTCTGCAAGAGGAGGGTCACATCCATCTTGCACTCGGTGCGGGGGGACGACAACTTTGAGGAGCATCTGCTCACACCAGCTGCAGCACCGTCAGTTGTCGTCCACCAGGCAGGAGGAGCTCCTAGCCGTCCAGCCGCCCACAATCTCCATCGCCCTGCAGCATCCCAGCCATCAGCTGCGGGGCTGGTGCCCAGGGCTCCTGTGGGCGGCCTCCATCCCCACATCTGGGCATTCCTCTTCCGAGAGGACTCAGCTCTGCTCCAGCCGGTGCAACTCTGGCTGCGACAGGAGCTGCGGCTGATCTTCAGGGGTGGCCACTGGGAAGCATCAGCAGTGCAGAGGCTTGTCCTATCCATGCTGCACCTCTTTGGCCTGGACGAGGAAACCCTGTTCCAGCTGCTGCAGGGTGCCCTGGGCGTGCACACGAGGATCTTTGTGCGCCGTCTGATTGACACCATCGTGGACCGGTGCAGCGGGGAGGCCCGACGTCGGATGGGCCTGGAGGACGCCCGTGCTGCTGAGGAGCAGGAGGGCAGCCCTGCAGCTGCCCCTGGCCCCACTGCCTCCCGAAGGGGGTCTCCTGCCCCCAGTCCAGCCCCCTCCAGCAGCCCTGACAGATCTGAGGCAGAAGAGCCCCCCAGCAACTCATCGGCTGCCCTTCGTGGGGGTCCTGGCAGCCCCCCCTCTGCCCTCGTGCCCACCGACGAGGAGCAAGAAGAGCCGCAGGAGGACCCAGAGGAGGCTGTGGCAGGTCCCTCCACTCCCAGCCGGGGCAGCGAACGCTCCCCTGGGGGGCCCCGGCGAGCTCCGAAGAGGAGGCTGGCAGCCCTGGGGCCACTTCACCTCCAAACAAGAGGCCACCCGCCAGCCATAGTAGGAGGGTGCCCAAGAGCTGGTGAAACCAGCGCCGGGCCAGCGACTGGGACACCCACCAGCGCCCAGGGGGACTGGCAGACCGTCATCATTAGTCTAGATCTAAGGATCAAATAATACAGTAAATGTATGAAAACTACAGAAATAGTCTTGGTATTTCTAACAATGGAGTTGGCGTTGCTATCCCCACCCGTGTTGGTTTCTCATGTGGCCAGAAATGGCTACCAAGAGGATTTGGTCGATACTTTCCTCAGGGGCAGAAGCGAGGATGACTGTCCTGGAGTTCCTCGCAGCATCCTCGTGCCTTTTTTAAAGATGAGGTGCAACGTTTGGCGCTCTCTAGTTGTTGGTGCCTCCCCCAAGCTCCCCAACCTTTCAAAGATGACAGAGCGCAGCCTCACAGTGACATCAGCCAGCTCACTCAACACCGTCAGACAAATCTCATCAGGGTTGATGGACTTGTAGGGGACAAGATTTCTTAGGAGACCCTTGAGTTCAACGTCCTCTGATAGTGGAATTCCTCTGCTCCTTGATCCCTGCCTCTGGGCTAAAATGCCTGGGAAGAGTGTCAGTGAAGACTGAGATGAAGGCGGCACCGAGTACCTCAGCTTTGCCCGCGTTTGCTGTTAGTGTGTCATGCAGCCCATTCGGCAAGCAGGCGTGTACTTTCCTTGCCTGATTTACTGTTTCTGTAGCAGCAGAAGCCCTTCTTGTTGCTTTTCATATCCCTTGCTAACCCTGGCTTAGCTTTGGTTTTCCTGCGATCCAGAGATCGCATCTCTGCACACCTCAGCAGTGTTTCTATATCCTCTTTCATAACCTGTCCTAACTCCCCCGCCTGTATACATCTTTCTTTGCATTGCTCTGCCATGAATGTCCTGCTTGGCCATGCCAGCCTCCTGATGGATCTGTTGTGGTTTTTTTCTTAAGCCTCGGCACGGACTTTTCTTGTGTTTGGAGAAGATTATCCTTAAAGGCCTGCTAGCCCTTTTGCGCTCCTTTGCCCTTCAGGGTTGGCTCCCACAAGAGCTGCCTCCCACGTACCATTCCCTGAATAAGCCACAGCTTTCTCTCGCCAGGCCCAGGGCTACTCGCCTTTCTAACCCCTCCCCGGGATCTTGAACTCCTCTGTATCAATCAGGATCGTTGCAGTCATGGCTCCTATTCACTGTCGCAGCCCTGACCAGTTCTTCCTTGTTCCTAAGTAGCACATCCAGGACAGCATCACCCCAAGTTGGTCCATCCAGCATCTGTGTTACCCCTGACACCCTCCAGAAATCTCCCTGATGGCCTTTCCCTTGCACCAGGTGCCAGGGAGGTTGAAGTCCCCCAGGAGAACCAGTGCCAGTGACCAGAAACTCTACTCCAGAAAAACGTTTTGAAAGCAGGCATTTTCCACTGGCTGTTGACATTAAATGGGCATGAATGAGTGTGAGATGGTCTAGGAGGTAGTGTTTATTTTTCCGTTAGGGTGAGATTTTCCATTGAGTTGGCTGGTCTCTCTTCCACACGCCTTTATGCAGAGCTCCCTTTCGCTTTCTCCGTACCACGTATTAGCAGAGACCACCAGGGCACCTTTTGGGAAGGCTGAACCAGCTGCAAGCACGTCTCTGGAGTAGGTGAACCGCTACTTAGATTCCAGTTTGCAGTGACTGATACAGTGTGAGTTAATGCACCCTTAATCTAATGCTGCAGGCACTCAGGAGCTTTATGTGTCTCCTGTTGGCAGCACTGTTTCTTTCACTACAGGAATAATTCGGCGGTTTACCTGAGGTGTGAAACTGCTACCAACCTTCCACAGTCATTCTCATTTATTGTGCAAGGCAACACTGAAGCAGCTTCACACTGTATTTGTCATCACAGTAAAGAGCAGCTGCTCAGGTTAATCAGCTTACCAGACCGCGAAGGTATCAGGCAGTGACCATGGGAGCAGTGGTAACTTGCAGCAAGGTAGTTGTAACCACTTCAGCCACTACCAGCTGCAGGCAGAAGAGTCTGGATGTTACTTTTTGCTGGCTTTATCAGTGACCTCTCATGTCTGCATGCCTCAAGGTCTGAAAAAAGTCATCAAAAGGGACTGCAGCCTTCAGACTTGGAGAAGTGCCACTCCCTTGGATGAGGGAAATCCTTGTGTGCATTTTCAGCGCCGCACCCGGAAGCATGGGAATTCCCGTTAGAGTTTCCGTCAGCACTTGGACACCACGGATGTTAGCACTGGAGTCTGCACAGAAGCACCTGTAGTTCATACACACTGACATAAAGTTAGTGTGAGGTCAAAATGAAACCCAGCCTTTAGTGGTAGAAGGGGACTGAAATTTCCTTTAAGGAGGGGTTCACACTTGGGCTCTTTTATTTTGAGAGCAATTGCTTTTTTGTGGTTAACCTTTTAGCTTGATTGGCACTCAAACAGCTGCCAGGAATACTGGGAATGCACTATAAAATAACAGCGTGGCAAGTGCGTTAGACTATCCTCTTGACAGGCTTATGTATTTATTACACTAATTATGTGGGTGTAGTAATTGTATTAGGAATATCTAGATGATATTTCCCGTCTGTAAAATCAGTACCAGGCATGGGGAAACCCACAAAAGATTTCTCAGCTGACTCTAATCTGCAAAGTTTCCTTAAACATACCGTAAATTTTCTCATTCGGTAGCAAAACCTTTGATTTTATTTTTTTTCCCCTACACAGAGATTTAGGTGCAGTAACTATAGTAATTATGTGAACTTCTTAACTTGAAATCGCTGTTCATTCATTTTACCCCATCTATTAAGGAAGCAAGGGACAAGGGGTGGGGAGAGGAGTCTCAGTTCAGGGAGTGGCTACAAGGCATGCTGCCTCTGAGAGCTATTCCTGGAGCACTGCTTCTGACAGTCCAGCTTCACGCCAGCGCTGTGCCTGCAGTTAGAATCTAGCCCTTTCATATATCTTTTTGTTTGTTTGTTTATAGGCTCTCTTGCAGTCGTATCAGTGTCATTTTGCTACTCCAGGATATGAGGTTTGCCAAGAAAGGCCGTATGGGAGCTTGCAGTTGAACACAACGCTGCATACTGCATGTTGCCCAAAGCATTTTAAAGCAGAGGTCATCTTCCAGGCTTGTAACAGTCGAGCCTAGTGACTCTGGAAGCTTAGCCCATCGGTGTCAATGCCCGGAAGAGGCTATTGACTGGGTGTCGGAATGAAGCTCTGTAAATCTGTGTATGCAGAAAGACTACTTGTCAGTGAGGAGAGGAAGGTATTGAATTCAGTATGCTTCACGGAAGTTTATTTGGAAATGCACAGATCTTTTTTTCTGTGAAAAGTTTCGTTATTTAATCAGTGGTTTCTTTGGAGGACCGGGGCCTGTTGTGCTTGTTGACTTGTTGTGAGAACTTACTCTGTGAAAAGAAGCTTTGTAACGGTGTCCCATGTTACGATGTGCAGTTCGAGTATAAGGTAATAGCAAAGGCCTTGAAAACATGGGTGTGGGCTAAAAGAGCATCCCCAAGGCTATAAAAAGTTCACTAGTAGTCAGTTACTGGTCATGGAAGAAGTACAGCCTTGAGACCTGAGAAAAACTGTATCATGAAGAGAAAAAAGAGGAAGAAGCTAAGCAAGAAAAATGTTGACCAACAGGCTAATATGCCTAACAACCTGGGAAAGTAACGCTTTCAAGTCTCGCACTGCGTGAAGTCCATCAGGCAGAGGCCTAAGGCTGAGACCCTGCTTAGAGAGTCAAATATCTTAGGGTAAGATTTCACCACTGAGTGAATTTTCTCATTACACATACCGGATCAAAGCTGTGAGCACACTCGTGGCTTCAAGGACCCTGGCTGTTAGGGACCCTTAGATGCGACAGCATTGTCCAAGGGCTCTGCATAACAAGATCAGTGTTTACATGTCTGTGTGTTTTCACCTCAGATTATGCGTGTTTCACCTCTTCAGCCACCAAAAAAATCCCTATTGCGCGTTACTACAGTTTGTCTAGCTACTTTTGGTAAAAGGCTCTGGGGTTTCTCTGGCAAACATCGAGGCAAATACTTGCATCAGTCAATGCTCATCGTAAGTCAGTGCATTCAATCTCTGCACTAACTTGCAATAAGTGCCTACACCCTGTTGCCTGGGTCATCCCACTGTCTTAGATACCTGTATGTTATTAAGGCTGCCGATCACGATTAGCATTACCATAATTTTTACAAGTCCTACCCAGATGTTAGGACTGATGGCAGATAAAGAATATGAAGGTGGTTCTCACCGCAAAGAACTGACAATCTAAGGACGCAAGGAATGAAACCGTGCTTGCAAGAAAGGAGCACGTTCATAGCAGAAGTTATGTTTCAGACCTTTTGGAGGCGAGTGCTGACTTTTCAAAACCAAGTGAGAAGCGACAGGCACAGCAGCATGGCTTGCACAAGGCCCTGAAGGTGGAGAAAGCAGCTTGTATTGGCTGTGCTGAAGCAGGGGGAGGTAGGCAGAGGGCAGTACTCCAGGTGGATGCCTGTGAGGCTGGATACCAGCAGAAAAGCAGCAGCAGAGATAGGGAAGAAGGAAGATTTTGAGCTTGTGATGGTGGTTAGGAAGAGCTGTTACTTAGGTGGATGTGTAGAAGGACTCCAGAAGGGCAGCACAGTCTGGAGGGGCTTTGGATCAAATGGAGCACACACTGGTAATGGAGAGGTGAGCGCGAGTAGCAGAGTGAGTGGCAGGCGGTAACAGGAAGAGCTCCCTCCTCACCCTTAATGAAGGGCAGCATTTACACCTTTCACGAGTGAAAATTTACACCTTTCACGAGTGTCACCCTCCTGCCAGGCACCACTGCAAAAAGCCTGTCCCTAGCCCCTTGATCCCATGCCCATAGGCACCCGAGTGTGCTGTGAGGTGCCCCAAACCCTTCTCTGCTCCACCCTGAACCAGCCCTGGCCTCCCAGACCCTCCTCTCAGGGCGAGTACTTCAGTCCCACAGTCCCAGTGGCCTCCTCTGAGCCCCTCTGGTTTGTCAATGTATCTCCCGTCTGGGACCCCAAACAGGACATAGTGCCCGGATGAGGCCTGATGGGTGCTGAGCAGAGAGAATCACCCCTGCCCGCCTCCCCCCACCCTGGATAAGAGAGAAAGTAGGAGAAAATCTCTGAGAGCGAGCCAAGTGCTGCCTGTGACGCCCCGTGGGAGGAAGCAGGGGAGCCCAGAGGGCTGGCCAGCAGGGCTGGGGTGTGGGGAGAGCCCGTGGGACTTTGTCCTGCAGCCTCCCAGGGAGGCACGAGGTGTTAGCGAGTGAACCCTCTTGCCATATGTGCCTGGAGACGTCTGCCCCGGCCAGAGCGACCTGACGGGGCCCTGGAAGACACGGCCGAGGCCTCGGCGACTGGCGTGAAACACCGATGCCGAGCACAAGACAAGAGATGGGGGGATGGAGTGGGCAGTGGAGTTGCGGTAACCCCAGATGCCTGTGCTGGGGCCGCAGCGCTGCTGGGGGGAGTGCCGTGGGCGAGGATGGCCCGTTGTGATGTCCCTGAGCGATGGACTGTGATGTCACCAGCGATGGACTATGACGTCCCCGAGCGATGGATTGTGACCAGGCGTCCCTCGCTGCTTATATTCGGGTGCCGAGTCTCACCCAGCTGGCTTGTGTCCACACTCCGGCTGAGCAAGTCTGCGAGGTTTGGAGTGTTTAGCAAGGCCTTTGGTGCTAGTGTTGTGGTCAGGGAGTTGTTTGTTGCAGCTCTCGGTGCCCGACACCAGAGCCATCGGAGGATTTTGCCCGGCCCTGCCAGGTTCAGGCAGCCGGGGCACGCAGGAGGCGCGCTCGCAGCAGCAGAGGTGAGCTGGGTGGGGAAACCTGACCCTGGGGAGCTGGGAGGGTTTCCTTCTGGAGGGACCTGGGCATTTCTTCCACCCCTCCCTGGACCCGCCAGTGACCGTGGCCTCTCTTCCTTTTCTAGCGTGACACCGGCTGCTGCAGCGCCGGTGAAAGCGAGCAGCTTGACATCCGCAGCTCCCCCCAGCCCACCGCAGCACGTGGAGAGCATGGCCACGGAGCTGGAGGACCGCTGTCCCATCTGCCTGGACAGCTGGGAGGAGGCCAGCTACGCGATGCCGTGCCTCCACCGATTCTGCTACGCGTGCATCCTGCGGTGGGCTGAGAGCAAGCCCGAGTGCCCCCTCTGCAAGAGGAGGGTCACATCCATCTTGCACTCGGTGCGGGGGGACGACAACTTTGAGGAGCATCTGCTCACACCAGCTGCAGCACCGTCAGTTGTCGTCCACCAGGCAGGAGGAGCTCCTAGCCGTCCAGCCGCCCACAATCTCCATCGCCCTGCAGCATCCCAGCCATCAGCTGCGGGGCTGGTGCCCAGGGCTCCTGTGGGCGGCCTCCATCCCCGCATCTGGGCATTCCTCTTCCGAGAGGACTCAGCTCTGCTCCAGCCGGTGCAACTCTGGCTGCGACAGGAGCTGCGGCTGATCTTCAGGGGTGGCCACTGGGAAGCATCAGCAGTGCAGAGGCTTGTCCTATCCATGCTGCACCTCTTTGGCCTGGACGAGGAAACCCTGTTCCAGCTGCTGCAGGGTGCCCTGGGCGTGCACACGAGGATCTTTGTGCGCCGTCTGATTGACACCATCGTGGACCGGTGCAGCGGGGAGGCCCGACGTCGGATGGGCCTGGAGGACGCCCGTGCTGCTGAGGAGCAGGAGGGCAGCCCTGCAGCTGCCCCTGGCCCCACTGCCTCCCGAAGGGGGTCTCCTGCCCCAGTCCAGCCCCCTCCAGCAGCCCTGACAGATCTGAGGCAGAAGAGCCCCCCAGCAACTCATCGGCTGCCCTTCGTGGGGGTCCTGGCAGCCCCCCCTCTGCCCTCGTGCCCACCGACGAGGAGCAAGAAGAGCCGCAGGAGGACCCAGAGGAGGCTGTGGCAGGTCCCTCCACTCCCAGCCGGGGCAGCGAACGCTCCCCTGGGGGCCCCGGCGAGCTCCGAAGAGGAGGGCTGGCAGCCCTGGGGCCACTTCACCTCCAAACAAGAGGCCACCCCGCCAGCCATAGTAGGAGGGTGCCCCAAGAGCTGGTGAAACCAGCGCCGGGCCAGCGACTGGGACACCCACCAGCGCCCAGGGGGACTGGCAGACCGTCATCATTAGTCTAGATCTAAGGATCAAATAATACAGTAAATGTATGAAAACTACAGAAATAGTCTTGGTATTTCTAACAATGGAGTTGGCGTTGCTATCCCCACCCGTGTTGGTTTCTCATGTGGCCAGAAATGGCTACCAAGAGGATTTGGTCGATACTTTCCTCAGGGGCAGAAGCGAGGATGACTGTCCTGGAGTTCCTCGCAGCATCCTCGTGCCTTTTTTAAAGATGAGGTGCAACGTTTGGCGCTCTCTAGTTGTTGGTGCCTCCCCAAGCTCCCCAACCTTTCAAAGATGACAGAGCGCAGCCTCACAGTGGCATCAGCCAGCTCACTCAACACCGTCAGACAAATCTCATCAGGGTTGATGGACTTGTAGGGGACAAGATTTCTTAGGAGACCCTTGAGTTCAACGTCCTCTGATAGTGGAATTCCTCTGCTCCTTGATCCCTGCCTCTGGGCTAAAATGCCTGGGAAGAGTGTCAGTGAAGACTGAGATGAAGGCGGCACCGAGTACCTCAGCTTTGCCCGCGTTTGCTGTTAGTGTGTCATGCAGCCCATTCGGCAAGCAGGCGTGTACTTTCCTTGCCTGATTTACTATTTCTGTAGCAGCAGAAGCCCTTCTTGTTGCTTTTCATATCCCTTGCTAACCCTGGCTTAGCTTTGGTTTTCCTGCGATCCAGAGATCGCATCTCTGCACACCTCAGCAGTGTTTCTATATCCTCTTTCATAACCTGTCCTAACTCCCCCCGCCTGTATACATCTTTCTTTGCATTGCTCTGCCATGAATGTCCTGCTTGGCCATGCCAGCCTCCTGATGGATCTGTTGTGGTTTTTTTCTTAAGCCTCGGCACGGACTTTTCTTGTGTTTGGAGAAGATTATCCTTAAAGGCCTGCTAGCCCTTTTGCGCTCCTTTGCCCTTCAGGGTTGGCTCCCACAAGAGCTGCCTCCCACGTACCATTCCCTGAATAAGCCACAGCTTTCTCTCGCCAGGCCCAGGGCTACTCGCCTTTCTAACGCCCTCCCCGGGATCTTGAACTCCTCTGTATCAATCAGGATCGTTGCAGTCATGGCTCCTATTCACTGTCGCAGCCCTGACCAGTTCTTCCTTGTTCCTAAGTAGCACATCCAGGACAGCATCACCCCAAGTTGGTCCATCCAGCATCTGTGTTACCCCTGACACCCTCCAGAAATCTCCCTGATGGCCTTTCCCTTGCACCAGGTGCCAGGGAGGTTGAAGTCCCCCAGGAGAACCAGTGCCAGTGACCAGAAACTCTACTCCAGAAAAACGTTTCGAAAGCAGGCATTTTCCACTGGCTGTTGACATTAAATGGGCATGAATGAGTGTGAGATGGTCTAGGAGGTAGTGTTTATTTTTCCGTTAGGGTGAGATTTTCCATTGAGTTGGCTGGTCTCTCTTCCACACGCCTTTATGCAGAGCTCCCTTTCGCTTTCTCCGTACCACGTATTAGCAGAGACCACCAGGGCACCTTTTGGGAAGGCTGAACCAGCTGCAAGCACGTCTCTGGAGTAGGTGAACCGCTACTTAGATTCCAGTTTGCAGTGACTGATACAGTGTGAGTTAATGCACCCTTAATCTAATGCTGCAGGCACTCAGGAGCTTTATGTGTCTCCTGTTGGCAGCACTGTTTCTTTCACTACAGGAATAATTCGGCGGTTTACCTGAGGTGTGAAACTGCTACCAACCTTCCACAGTCATTCTCATTTATTGTGCAAGGCAACACTGAAGCAGCTTCACACTGTATTTGTCATCACAGTAAAGAGCAGCTGCTCAGGTTAATCAGCTTACCAGACCGCGAAGGTATCAGGCAGTGACCATGGGAGCAGTGGTAACTTGCAGCAAGGTAGTTGTAACCACTTCAGCCACTACCAGCTGCAGGCAGAAGAGTCTGGATGTTACTTTTTGCTGGCTTTATCAGTGACCTCTCATGTCTGCATGCCTCAAGGTCTGAAAAAAGTCATCAAAAGGGACTGCAGCCTTCAGACTTGGAGAAGTGCCACTCCGAAGCAGCGTACTCCCTTGGATGAGGGAAATCCTTGTGTGCATTTTCAGCGCCGCACCCGGAAGCATGGGAATTCCCGTTAGAGTTTCCGTCAGCACTTGGACACCACGGATGTTAGCACTGGAGTCTGCACAGAAGCACCTGTAGTTCATACACACTGACATAAAGTTAGTGTGAGGTCAAAATGAAACCCAGCCTTTAGTGGTAGAAGGGGACTGAAATTTCCTTTAAGGAGGGGTTCACACTTGGGCTCTTTTATTTTGAGAGCAATTGCTTTTTTGTGGTTAACCTTTTAGCTTGATTGGCACTCAAACAGCTGCCAGGAATACTGGGAATGCACTATAAAATAACAGCGTGGCAAGTGCGTTAGACTATCCTCTTGACAGGCTTATGTATTTATTACACTAATTATGTGGGTGTAGTAATTGTATTAGGAATATCTAGATGATATTTCCCGTCTGTAAAATCAGTACCAGGCATGGGGAAACCCACAAAAGATTTCTCAGCTGACTCTAATCTGCAAAGTTTCCTTAAACATACCGTAAATTTTCTCATTCGGTAGCAAAACCTTTGATTTTATTTTTTTTCCCCTACACAGAGATTTAGGTGCAGTAACTATAGTAATTATGTGAACTTCTTAACTTGAAATCGCTGTTCATTCATTTTACCCCATCTATTAAGGAAGCAAGGGACAAGGGGTGGGGAGAGGAGTCTCAGTTCAGGGAGTGGCTACAAGGCATGCTGCCTCTGAGAGCTATTCCTGGAGCACTGCTTCTGACAGTCCAGCTTCACGCCAGCGCTGTGCCTGCAGTTAGAATCTAGCCCTTTCATATATCTTTTTGTTTGTTTGTTTATAGGCTCTCTTGCAGTCGTATCAGTGTCATTTTGCTACTCCAGGATATGAGGTTTGCCAAGAAAGGCCGTATGGGAGCTTGCAGTTGAACACAACGCTGCATACTGCATGTTGCCCAAAGCATTTTAAAGCAGAGGTCATCTTCCAGGCTTGTAACAGTCGAGCCTAGTGACTCTGGAAGCTTAGCCCATCGGTGTCAATGCCCGGAAGAGGCTATTGACTGGGTGTCGGAATGAAGCTCTGTAAATCTGTGTATGCAGAAAGACTACTTGTCAGTGAGGAGAGGAAGGTATTGAATTCAGTATGCTTCACGGAAGTTTATTTGGAAATGCACAGATCTTTTTTTCTGTGAAAAGTTTCGTTATTTAATCAGTGGTTTCTTTGGAGGACCGGGGCCTGTTGTGCTTGTTGACTTGTTGTGAGAACTTACTCTGTGAAAAGAAGCTTTGTAACGGTGTCCCATGTTACGATGTGCAGTTCGAGTATAAGGTAATAGCAAAGGCCTTGAAAACATGGGTGTGGGCTAAAAGAGCATCCCCAAGGCTATAAAAAGTTCACTAGTAGTCAGTTACTGGTCATGGAAGAAGTACAGCCTTGAGACCTGAGAAAAACTGTATCATGAAGAGAAAAAAGAGGAAGAAGCTAAGCAAGAAAAATGTTGACCAACAGGCTAATATGCCTAACAACCTGGGAAAGTAACGCTTTCAAGTCTCGCACTGCGTGAAGTCCATCAGGCAGAGGCCTAAGGCTGAGACCCTGCTTAGAGAGTCAAATATCTTAGGGTAAGATTTCACCACTGAGTGAATTTTCTCATTACACATACCGGATCAAAGCTGTGAGCATACTCGTGGCTTCAAGGACCCTGGCTGTTAGGGACCCTTAGATGCGACAGCATTGTCCAAGGGCTCTGCATAACAAGATCAGTGTTTACATGTCTGTGTGTTTTCACCTCAGATTATGCGTGTTTCACCTCTTCAGCCACCAAAAAAATCCCTATTGCGCGTTACTACAGTTTGTCTAGCTACTTTTGGTAAAAGGCTCTGGGGTTTCTCTGGCAAACATCGAGGCAAATACTTGCATCAGTCAATGCTCATCGTAAGTCAGTGCATTCAATCTCTGCACTAACTTGCAATAAGTGCCTACACCCTGTTGCCTGGGTCATCCCACTGTCTTAGATACCTGTATGTTATTAAGGCTGCCGATCACGATTAGCATTACCATAATTTTTACAAGTCCTACCCAGATGTTAGGACTGATGGCAGATAAAGAATATGAAGGTGGTTCTCACCGCAAAGAACTGACAATCTAAGGACGCAAGGAATGAAACCGTGCTTGCAAGAAAGGAGCACGTTCATAGCAGAAGTTATGTTTCAGACCTTTTGGAGGCGAGTGCTGACTTTTCAAAACCAAGTGAGAAGCGACAGGCACAGCAGCATGGCTTGCACAAGGCCCTGAAGGTGGAGAAAGCAGCTTGTATTGGCTGTGCTGAAGCAGGGGGAGGTAGGCAGAGGGCAGTACTCCAGGTGGATGCCTGTGAGGCTGGATACCAGCAGAAAAGCAGCAGCAGAGATAGGGAAGAAGGAAGATTTTGAGCTTGTGATGGTGGTTAGGAAGAGCTGTTACTTAGGTGGATGTGTAGAAGGACTCCAGAAGGGCAGCACAGTCTGGAGGGGCTTTGGATCAAATGGAGCACACACTGGTAATGGAGAGGTGAGCGCGAGTAGCAGAGTGAGTGGCAGGCGGTAACAGGAAGAGCTCCCTCCTCACCCTTAATGAAGGGCAGCATTTACACCTTTCACGAGTGAAAATTTACACCTTTCACGAGTGTCACCCTCCTGCCAGGCACCACTGCAAAAAGCCTGTCCCTAGCCCCTTGATCCCATGCCCATAGGCACCCGAGTGTGCTGTGAGGTGCCCCAAACCCTTCTCTGCTCCACCCTGAACCAGCCCTGGCCTCCCAGACCCTCCTCTCAGGGCGAGTACTTCAGTCCCACAGTCCCAGTGGCCTCCTCTGAGCCCCTCTGGTTTGTCAATGTATCTCCCGTCTGGGACCCCAAACAGGACATAGTGCCCGGATGAGGCCTGATGGGTGCTGAGCAGAGAGAATCACCCCTGCCCGCCTCCCCCCACCCTGGATAAGAGAGAAAGTAGGAGAAAATCTCTGAGAGCGAGCCAAGTGCTGCCTGTGACGCCCCGTGGGAGGAAGCAGGGGAGCCCAGAGGGCTGGCCAGCAGGGCTGGGGTGTGGGGAGAGCCCGTGGGACTTTGTCCTGCAGCCTCCCAGGGAGGCACGAGGTGTTAGCGAGTGAACCCTCTTGCCATATGTGCCTGGAGACGTCTGCCCCGGCCAGAGCGACCTGACGGGGCCCTGGGAAGACACGGCCGAGGCCTCGGCGACTGGCGTGAAACACCGATGCCGAGCACAAGACAAGAGATGGGGGATGGAGTGGGCAGTGGAGTTGCGGTAACCCCAGATGCCTGTGCTGGGGCCGCAGCGCTGCTGGGGGAGTGCCGTGGGCGAGGATGGCCCGTTGTGATGTCCCTGAGCGATGGACTGTGATGTCACCAGCGATGGACTATGACGTCCCCGAGCGATGGATTGTGACCAGGCGTCCCTCGCTGCTTATATTCGGGTGCCGAGTCTCACCCAGCTGGCTTGTGTCCACACTCCGGCTGAGCAAGTCTGCGAGGTTTGGAGTGTTTAGCAAGGCCTTTGGTGCTAGTGTTGTGGTCAGGGAGTTGTTTGTTGCAGCTCTCGGTGCCCGACACCAGAGCCATCGGAGGATTTTGCCCGGCCCTGCCAGGTTCAGGCAGCCGGGGCACGCAGGAGGCGCGCTCGCAGCAGCAGAGGTGAGCTGGGTGGGGAAACCTGACCCTGGGGAGCTGGGAGGGTTTCCTTCTGGAGGGACCTGGGCATTTCTTCCACCCCTCCCTGGACCCGCCAGTGACCGTGGCCTCTCTTCCTTTTCTAGCGTGACACCGGCTGCTGCAGCGCCGGTGAAAGCGAGCAGCTTGACATCCGCAGCTCCCCCCAGCCCACCGCAGCACGTGGAGAGCATGGCCACGGAGCTGGAGGACCGCTGTCCCATCTGCCTGGACAGCTGGGAGGAGGCCAGCTACGCGATGCCGTGCCTCCACCAATTCTGCTACGCGTGCATCGTGCGGTGGGCTGAGAGCAAGCCCGAGTGCCCCCTCTGCAAGAGGAGGGTCACATCCATCTTGCACTCGGTGCGGGGGGACGACAACTTTGAGGAGCATCTGCTCACACCAGCTGCAGCACCGTCAGTTGTCGTCCACCAGGCAGGAGGAGCTCCTAGCCGTCCAGCCGCCCACAATCTCCATCGCCCTGCAGCATCCCAGCCATCAGCTGCGGGGCTGGTGCCCAGGGCTCCTGTGGGCGGCCTCCATCCCCGCATCTGGGCATTCCTCTTCCGAGAGGACTCAGCTCTGCTCCAGCCGGTGCAACTCTGGCTGCGACAGGAGCTGCGGCTGATCTTCAGGGGTGGCCACTGGGAAGCATCAGCAGTGCAGAGGCTTGTCCTATCCATGCTGCACCTCTTTGGCCTGGACGAGGAAACCCTGTTCCAGCTGCTGCAGGGTGCCCTGGGCGTGCACACGAGGATCTTTGTGCGCCGTCTGATTGACACCATCGTGGACCGGTGCAGCGGGGAGGCCCGACGTCGGATGGGCCTGGAGGACGCCCGTGCTGCTGAGGAGCAGGAGGGCAGCCCTGCAGCTGCCCCTGGCCCCACTGCCTCCCGAAGGGGTCTCCTGCCCCCAGTCCAGCCCCCTCCAGCAGCCCTGACAGATCTGAGGCAGAAGAGCCCCCAGCAACTCATCGGCTGCCCTTCGTGGGGGTCCTGGCAGCCCCCCCTCTGCCCTCGTGCCCACCGACGAGGAGCAAGAAGAGCCGCAGGAGGACCCAGAGGAGGCTGTGGCAGGTCCCTCCACTCCCAGCCGGGGCAGCGAACGCTCCCTGGGGGGCCCCGGCGAGCTCCGAAGAGGAGGGCTGGCAGCCCTGGGGCCACTTCACCTCCAAACAAGAGGCCACCCCGCCAGCCATAGTAGGAGGGTGTCCCAAGAGCTGGTGAAACCAGCGCCGGGCCAGCGACTGGGACACCCACCAGCGCCCAGGGGACTGGCAGACCGTCATCATTAGTCTAGATCTAAGGATCAAATAATACAGTAAATGTATGAAAACTACAGAAATAGTCTTGGTATTTCTAACAATGGAGTTGGCGTTGCTATCCCCACCCGTGTTGGTTTCTCATGTGGCCAGAAATGGCTACCAAGAGGATTTGGTCGATACTTTCCTCAGGGGCAGAAGCGAGGATGACTGTCCTGGAGTTCCTCGCAGCATCCTCGTGCCTTTTTTAAAGATGAGGTGCAACGTTTGGCGCTCTCTAGTTGTTGGTGCCTCCCCCAAGCTCCCAACCTTTCAAAGATGACAGAGCGCAGCCTCACAGTGGCATCAGCCAGCTCACTCAACACCGTCAGACAAATCTCATCAGGGTTGATGGACTTGTAGGGGACAAGATTTCTTAGGAGACCCTTGAGTTCAACGTCCTCTGATAGTGGAATTCCTCTGCTCCTTGATCCCTGCCTCTGGGCTAAAATGCCTGGGAAGAGTGTCAGTGAAGACTGAGATGAAGGCGGCACCGAGTACCTCAGCTTTGCCCGCGTTTGCTGTTAGTGTGTCATGCAGCCCATTCGGCAAGCAGGCGTGTACTTTCCTTGCCTGATTTACTATTTCTGTAGCAGCAGAAGCCCTTCTTGTTGCTTTTCATATCCCTTGCTAACCCTGGCTTAGCTTTGGTTTTCCTGCGATCCAGAGATCGCATCTCTGCACACCTCAGCAGTGTTTCTATATCCTCTTTCATAACCTGTCCTAACTCCCCCCGCCTGTATACATCTTTCTTTGCATTGCTCTGCCATGAATGTCCTGCTTGGCCATGCCAGCCTCCTGATGGATCTGTTGTGGTTTTTTTCTTAAGCCTCGGCACGGACTTTTCTTGTGTTTGGAGAAGATTATCCTTAAAGGCCTGCTAGCCCTTTTGCGCTCCTTTGCCTTCAGGGTTGGCTCCCACAAGAGCTGCCTCCCACGTACCATTCCCTGAATAAGCCACAGCTTTCTCTCGCCAGGCCCAGGGCTACTCGCCTTTCTAACGCCCCCCTCCCCGGGATCTTGAACTCCTCTGTATCAATCAGGATCGTTGCAGTCATGGCTCCTATTCACTGTCGCAGCCCTGACCAGTTCTTCCTTGTTCCTAAGTAGCACATCCAGGACAGCATCACCCCAAGTTGGTCCATCCAGCATCTGTGTTACCCCTGACACCCTCCAGAAATCTCCCTGATGGCCTTTCCCTTGCACCAGGTGCCAGGGAGGTTGAAGTCCCCAGGAGAACCAGTGCCAGTGACCAGAAACTCTACTCCAGAAAAACGTTTCGAAAGCAGGCATTTTCCACTGGCTGTTGACATTAAATGGGCATGAATGAGTGTGAGATGGTCTAGGAGGTAGTGTTTATTTTTCCGTTAGGGTGAGATTTTCCATTGAGTTGGCTGGTCTCTCTTCCACACGCCTTTATGCAGAGCTCCCATTCGCTTTCTCCGTACCACGTATTAGCAGAGACCACCAGGGCACCTTTTGGGAAGGCTGAACCAGCTGCAAGCACGTCTCTGGAGTAGGTGAACCGCTACTTAGATTCCAGTTTGCAGTGACTGATACAGTGTGAGTTAATGCACCCTTAATCTAATGCTGCAGCACTCAGGAGCTTTATGTGTCTCCTGTTGGCAGCACTGTTTCTTTCACTACAGGAATAATTCGGCGGTTTACCTGAGGTGTGAAACTGCTACCAACCTTCCACAGTCATTCTCATTTATTGTGCAAGGCAACACTGAAGCAGCTTCACACTGTATTTGTCATCATAGTAAAGAGCAGCTGCTCAGGTTAATCAGCTTACCAGACCGCGAAGGTATCAGGCAGTGACCATGGGAGCAGTGGTAACTTGCAGCAAGGTAGTTGTAACCACTTCAGCCACTACCAGCTGCAGGCAGAAGAGTCTGGATGTTACTTTTTGCTGGCTTTATCAGTGACCTCTCATGTCTGCATGCCTCAAGGTCTGAAAAAAGTCATCAAAAGGGACTGCAGCCTTCAGACTTGGAGAAGTGCCACTCCGAAGCAGCGTACTCCCTTGGATGAGGGAAATCCTTGTGTGCATTTTCAGCGCCGCACCCGGAAGCATGGGAATTCCCGTTAGAGTTTCCGTCAGCACTTGGACACCACGGATGTTAGCACTGGAGTCTGCACAGAAGCACCTGTAGTTCATACACACTGACATAAAGTTAGTGTGAGGTCAAAATGAAACCCAGCCTTTAGTGGTAGAAGGGGACTGAAATTTCCTTTAAGGAGGGGTTCACACTTGGGCTCTTTTATTTTGAGAGCAATTGCTTTTTTGTGGTTAACCTTTTAGCTTGATTGGCACTCAAACAGCTGCCAGGAATACTGGGAATGCACTATAAAATAACAGCGTGGCAAGTGCGTTAGACTATCCTCTTGACAGGCTTATGTATTTATTACACTAATTATGTGGGTGTAGTAATTGTATTAGGAATATCTAGATGATATTTCCCGTCTGTAAAATCAGTACCAGGCATGGGGAAACCCACAAAAGATTTCTCAGCTGACTCTAATCTGCAAATTTTCCTTAAACATACCGTAAATTTTCTCATTCGGTAGCAAAACCTTTGATTTTTTTTTTTTTCCCCTACACAGAGATTTAGGTGCAGTAACTATAGTAATTATGTGAACTTCTTAATTTGAAATCGCTGTTCATTCGTTTTACCCCATCTATTAAGGAAGCAAGGGACAAGGGGTGGGGAGAGGAGTCTCAGTTCAGGGAGTGGCTACAAGGCATGCTGCCTCTGAGAGCTATTCCTGGAGCACTGCTTCTGACAGTCCAGCTTCACGCAGCGCTGTGCCTGCAGTTAGAATCTAGCCCTTTCATATATCTTTTTGTTTGTTTGTTTATAGGCTCTCTTGCAGTCGTATCAGTGTCATTTTGCTACTCCAGGATATGAGGTTTGCCAAGAAAGGCCGTATGGGAGCTTGCAGTTGAACACAACGCTGCATACTGCATGTTGCCCAAAGCATTTTAAAGCAGAGGTCATCTTCCAGGCTTGTAACAGTCGAGCCTAGTGACTCTGGAAGCTTAGCCCATCGGTGTCAATGCCCGGAAGAGGCTATTGACTGGGTGTCGGAATGAAGCTCTGTAAATCTGTGTATGCAGAAAGACTACTTGTCAGTGAGGAGAGGAAGGTATTGAATTCAGTATGCTTCACGGAAGTTTATTTGGAAATGCACAGATCTTTTTTTCTGTGAAAAGTTTCATTATTTAATCAGTGGTTTCTTTGGAGGACCGGGGCCTGTTGTGCTTGTTGACTTGTTGTGAGAACTTACTCTGTGAAAAGAAGCTTTGTAACGGTGTCCCATGTTACGATGTGCAGTTCGAGTATAAGGTAATAGCAAAGGCCTTGAAAACATGGGTGTGGGCTAAAAGAGCATCCCCAAGGCTATAAAAAGTTCACTAGTAGTCAGTTACTGGTCATGGAAGAAGTACAGCCTTGAGACCTGAGAAAAACTGTATCATGAAGAGAAAAAAGAGGAAGAAGCTAAGCAAGAAAAATGTTGACCAACAGGCTAATATGCCTAACAACCTGGGAAAGTAACGCTTTCAAGTCTCGCACTGCGTGAAGTCCATCAGGCAGAGGCCTAAGGCTGAGACCCTGCTTAGAGAGTCAAATATCTTAGGGTAAGATTCACCACTGAGTGAATTTTCTCATTACACATACCGGATCAAAGCTGTGAGCATACTCGTGGCTTCAAGGACCCTGGCTGTTAGGGACCCTTAGATGCGACAGCATTGTCCAAGGGCTCTGCATAACAAGATCAGTGTTTACATGTCTGTGTGTTTTCACCTCAGATTATGCGTGTTTCACCTCTTCAGCCACCAAAAAAATCCCTATTGCGCGTTACTACAGTTTGTCTAGCTACTTTTGGTAAAAGGCTCTGGGGTTTCTCTGGCAAACATCGAGGCAAATACTTGCATCAGTCAATGCTCATCGTAAGTCAGTGCATTCAATCTCTGCACTAACTTGCAATAAGTGCCTACACCCTGTTGCCTGGGTCATCCCACTGTCTTAGATACCTGTATGTTATTAAGGCTGCCGATCACGATTAGCATTACCATAATTTTTACAAGTCCTACCCAGATGTTAGGACTGATGGCAGATAAAGAATATGAAGGTGGTTCTCACCGCAAAGAACTGACAATCTAAGGACGCAAGGAATGAAACCGTGCTTGCAAGAAAGGAGCACGTTCATAGCAGAAGTTATGTTTCAGACCTTTTGGAGGCGAGTGCTGACTTTTCAAAACCAAGTGAGAAGCGACAGGCACAGCAGCATGGCTTGCACAAGGCCCTGAAGGTGGAGAAAGCAGCTTGTATTGGCTGTGCTGAAGCAGGGGGAGGTAGGCAGAGGGCAGTACTCCAGGTGGATGCCTGTGAGGCTGGATACCAGCAGAAAAGCAGCAGCAGAGATAGGGAAGAAGGAAGATTTTGAGCTTGTGATGGTGGTTAGGAAGAGCTGTTACTTAGGTGGATGTGTAGAAGGACTCCAGAAGGGCAGCACAGTCTGGAGGGGCTTTGGATCAAATGGAGCACACACTGGTAATGGAGAGGTGAGCGCGAGTAGCAGAGTGAGTGGCAGGCGGTAACAGGAAGAGCTCCCTCCTCACCCTTAATGAAGGGCAGCATTTACACCTTTCACGAGTGAAAATTTACACCTTTCACGAGTGTCACTGTCTCTCCTCCTGCCAGGCACCACTGCAAAAAGCCTGTCCCTAGCCCCTTGATCCCATGCCCATAGGCACCCGAGTGTGCTGTGAGGTGCCCCAAAACCCTTCTCTGCTCCACCCTGAACCAGCCCTGGCCTCCCAGACCCTCCTCTCAGGGCGAGTACTTCAGTCCCACAGTCCCAGTGGCCTCCTCTGAGCCCCTCTGGTTTGTCAATGTATCTCCCGTCTGGGACCCCAAACAGGACATAGTGCCCGGATGAGGCCTGATGGGTGCTGAGCAGAGAGAATCACCCCTGCCCGCCTCCCCCCACCCTGGATAAGAGAGAAAGTAGGAGAAAATCTCTGAGAGCGAGCCAAGTGCTGCCTGTGACGCCCGTGGGAGGAAGCAGGGGAGCCCAGAGGGCTGGCCAGCAGGGCTGGGGTGTGGGGAGAGCCCGTGGGACTTTGTCCTGCAGCCTCCCAGGGAGGCACGAGGTGTTAGCGAGTGAACCCTCTTGCCATATGTGCCTGGAGACGTCTGCCCCGGCCAGAGCGACCTGACGGGGCCCTGGGAAGACACGGCCGAGGCCTCGGCGACTGGCGTGAAACACCGATGCCGAGCACAAGACAAGAGATGCGGGGATGGAGTGGGCAGTGGAGTTGCGGTAACCCCAGATGCCTGTGCTGGGGCCGCAGCGCTGCTGGGGGGAGTGCCGTGGGCGAGGATGGCCCGTTGTGATGTCCCTGAGCGATGGACTGTGATGTCACCAGCGATGGACTATGACGTCCCCGAGCGATGGATTGTGACCAGGCGTCCCTCGCTGCTTATATTCGGGTGCCGAGTCTCACCCAGCTGGCTTGTGTCCACACTCCGGCTGAGCAAGTCTGCGAGGTTTGGAGTGTTTAGCAAGGCCTTTGGTGCTAGTGTTGTGGTCAGGGAGTTGTTTGTTGCAGCTCTCGGTGCCCGACACCAGAGCCATCGGAGGATTTTGCCCGGCCCTGCCAGGTTCAGGCAGCCGGGGCACGCAGGAGGCGCGCTCGCAGCAGCAGAGGTGAGCTGGGTGGGGAAACCTGACCCTGGGGAGCTGGGAGGGTTTCCTTCTGGAGGGACCTGGGCATTTCTTCCACCCCTCCCTGGACCCGCCAGTGACCGTGGCCTCTCTTCCTTTTCTAGCGTGACACCGGCTGCTGCAGCGCCGGTGAAAGCGAGCAGCTTGACATCCGCAGCTCCCCCCAGCCCACCGCAGCACGTGGAGAGCATGGCCACGGAGCTGGAGGACCGCTGTCCCATCTGCCTGGACAGCTGGGAGGAGGCCAGCTACGCGATGCCGTGCCTCCACCAATTCTGCTACGCGTGCATCGTGCGGTGGGCTGAGAGCAAGCCCGAGTGCCCCCTCTGCAAGAGGAGGGTCACATCCATCTTGCACTCGGTGCGGGGGGACGACAACTTTGAGGAGCATCTGCTCACACCAGCTGCAGCACCGTCAGTTGTCGTCCACCAGGCAGGAGGAGCTCCTAGCCGTCCAGCCGCCCACAATCTCCATCGCCCTGCAGCATCCCAGCCATCAGCTGCGGGGCTGGTGCCCAGGGCTCCTGTGGGCGGCCTCCATCCCCGCATCTGGGCATTCCTCTTCCGAGAGGACTCAGCTCTGCTCCAGCCGGTGCAACTCTGGCTGCGACAGGAGCTGCGGCTGATCTTCAGGGGTGGCCACTGGGAAGCATCAGCAGTGCAGAGGCTTGTCCTATCCATGCTGCACCTCTTTGGCCTGGACGAGGAAACCCTGTTCCAGCTGCTGCAGGGTGCCCTGGGCGTGCACACGAGGATCTTTGTGCGCCGTCTGATTGACACCATCGTGGACCGGTGCAGCGGGGAGGCCCGACGTCGGATGGGCCTGGAGGACGCCCGTGCTGCTGAGGAGCAGGAGGGCAGCCCTGCAGCTGCCCCTGGCCCCACTGCCTCCCGAAGGGGGTCTCCTGCCCCCAGTCCAGCCCCCTCCAGCAGCCCTGACAGATCTGAGGCAGAAGAGCCCCCCAGCAACTCATCGGCTGCCCTTCGTGGGGGTCCTGGCAGCCCCCCCTCTGCCCTCGTGCCCACCGACGAGGAGCAAGAAGAGCCGCAGGAGGACCCAGAGGAGGCTGTGGCAGGTCCCTCCACTCCCAGCCGGGGCAGCGAACGCTCCCCTGGGGGGCCCCGGCGAGCTCCGAAGAGGAGGGCTGGCAGCCCTGGGGCCACTTCACCTCCAAACAAGAGGCCACCCCGCCAGCCATAGTAGGAGGGTGTCCCAAGAGCTGGTGAAACCAGCGCCGGGCCAGCGACTGGGACACCCACCAGCGCCCAGGGGGACTGGCAGACCGTCATCATTAGTCTAGATCTAAGGATCAAATAATACAGTAAATGTATGAAAACTACAGAAATAGTCTTGGTATTTCTAACAATGGAGTTGGCGTTGCTATCCCCACCCGTGTTGGTTTCTCATGTGGCCAGAAATGGCTACCAAGAGGATTTGGTCGATACTTTCCTCAGGGGCAGAAGCGAGGATGACTGTCCTGGAGTTCCTCGCAGCATCCTCGTGCCTTTTTTAAAGATGAGGTGCAACGTTTGGCGCTCTCTAGTTGTTGGTGCCTCCCCCAAGCTCCCCAACCTTTCAAAGATGACAGAGCGCAGCCTCACAGTGGCATCAGCCAGCTCACTCAACACCGTCAGACAAATCTCATCAGGGTTGATGGACTTGTAGGGGACAAGATTTCTTAGGAGACCCTTGAGTTCAACGTCCTCTGATAGTGGAATTCCTCTGCTCCTTGATCCCTGCCTCTGGGCTAAAATGCCTGGGAAGAGTGTCAGTGAAGACTGAGATGAAGGCGGCACCGAGTACCTCAGCTTTGCCCGCGTTTGCTGTTAGTGTGTCATGCAGCCCATTCGGCAAGCAGGCGTGTACTTTCCTTGCCTGATTTACTGTTTCTGTAGCAGCAGAAGCCCTTCTTGTTGCTTTTCATATCCCTTGCTAACCCTGGCTTAGCTTTGGTTTTCCTGCGATCCAGAGATCGCATCTCTGCACACCTCAGCAGTGTTTCTATATCCTCTTTCATAACCTGTCCTAACTCCCCCGCCTGTATACATCTTTCTTTGCATTGCTCTGCCATGAATGTCCTGCTTGGCCATGCCAGCCTCCTGATGGATCTGTTGTGGTTTTTTTCTTAAGCCTCGGCACGGACTTTTCTTGTGTTTGGAGAAGATTATCCTTAAAGGCCTGCTAGCCCTTTTGCGCTCCTTTGCCCTTCAGGGTTGGCTCCCACAAGAGCTGCCTCCCACGTACCATTCCCTGAATAAGCCACAGCTTTCTCTCGCCAGGCCCAGGGCTACTCGCCTTTCTAACCCCTCCCCGGGATCTTGAACTCCTCTGTATCAATCAGGATCGTTGCAGTCATGGCTCCTATTCACTGTCGCAGCCCTGACCAGTTCTTCCTTGTTCCTAAGTAGCACATCCAGGACAGCATCACCCCAAGTTGGTCCATCCAGCATCTGTGTTACCCCTGACACCCTCCAGAAATCTCCCTGATGGCCTTTCCCTTGCACCAGGTGCCAGGGAGGTTGAAGTCCCCCAGGAGAACCAGTGCCAGTGACCAGAAACTCTACTCCAGAAAAACGTTTCGAAAGCAGGCATTTTCCACTGGCTGTTGACATTAAATGGGCATGAATGAGTGTGAGATGGTCTAGGAGGTAGTGTTTATTTTTCCGTTAGGGTGAGATTTTCCATTGAGTTGGCTGGTCTCTCTTCCACACGCCTTTATGCAGAGCTCCCATTCGCTTTCTCCGTACCACGTATTAGCAGAGACCACCAGGGCACCTTTTGGGAAGGCTGAACCAGCTGCAGCACGTCTCTGGAGTAGGTGAACCGCTACTTAGATTCCAGTTTGCAGTGACTGATACAGTGTGAGTTAATGCACCCTTAATCTAATGCTGCAGGCACTCAGGAGCTTTATGTGTCTCCTGTTGGCAGCACTGTTTCTTTCACTACAGGAATAATTCGGCGGTTTACCTGAGGTGTGAAACTGCTACCAACCTTCCACAGTCATTCTCATTTATTGTGCAAGGCAACACTGAAGCAGCTTCACACTGTATTTGTCATCACAGTAAAGAGCAGCTGCTCAGGTTAATCAGCTTACCAGACCGCGAAGGTATCAGGCAGTGACCATGGGAGCAGTGGTAACTTGCAGCAAGGTAGTTGTAACCACTTCAGCCACTACCAGCTGCAGGCAGAAGAGTCTGGATGTTACTTTTTGCTGGCTTTATCAGTGACCTCTCATGTCTGCATGCCTCAAGGTCTGAAAAAAGTCATCAAAAGGGACTGCAGCCTTCAGACTTGGAGAAGTGCCACTCCGAAGCAGCGGTACTCCCTTGGATGAGGGAAATCCTTGTGTGCATTTTCAGCGCCGCACCCGGAAGCATGGGAATTCCCGTTAGAGTTTCCGTCAGCACTTGGACACCACGGATGTTAGCACTGGAGTCTGCACAGAAGCACCTGTAGTTCATACACACTGACATAAAGTTAGTGTGAGGTCAAAATGAAACCCAGCCTTTAGTGGTAGAAGGGGACTGAAACTTCTTTTAAGGAGGGGTTCACACTTGGGCTCTTTTATTTTGAGAGCAATTGCTTTTTTGTTGTTAACCTTTTAGCTTGATTGGCACTCAAACAGCTGCCAGGAATACTGGGAATGCACTATAAAATAACAGCGTGGCAAGTGCGTTAGACTATCCTCTTGACAGGCTTATGTATTTATTACACTAATTATGTGGGTGTAGTAATTGTATTAGGAATATCTAGATGATATTTCCCGTCTGTAAAATCAGTACCAGGCATGGGGAAACCCACAAAAGATTTCTCAGCTGACTCTAATCTGCAAATTTTCCTTAAACATACCGTAAATTTTCTCATTCGGTAGCAAAACCTTTGATTTTATTTTTTTTCCCCTACACAGAGATTTAGGTGCAGTAACTATAGTAATTATGTGAACTTCTTAATTTGAAATCGCTGTTCATTCATTTTACCCCATCTATTAAGGAAGCAAGGGACAAGGGGTGGGGAGAGGAGTCTCAGTTCAGGGAGTGGCTACAAGGCATGCTGCCTCTGAGAGCTATTCCTGGAGCACTGCTTCTGACAGTCCAGCTTCACGCCAGCGCTGTGCCTGCAGTTAGAATCTAGCCCTTTCATATATCTTTTTGTTTGTTTGTTTATAGGCTCTCTTGCAGTCGTATCAGTGTCATTTTGCTACTCCAGGATATGAGGTTTGCCAAGAAAGGCCGTATGGGAGCTTGCAGTTGAACACAACGCTGCATACTGCATGTTGCCCAAAGCATTTTAAAGCAGAGGTCATCTTCCAGGCTTGTAACAGTCGAGCCTAGTGACTCTGGAAGCTTAGCCCATCGGTGTCAATGCCCGGAAGAGGCTATTGACTGGGTGTCGGAATGAAGCTCTGTAAATCTGTGTATGCAGAAAGACTACTTGTCAGTGAGGAGAGGAAGGTATTGAATTCAGTATGCTTCACGAAAGTTTATTTGGAAATGCACAGATCTTTTTTTCTGTGAAAAGTTTCGTTATTTAATCAGTGGTTTCTTTGGAGGACCGGGGCCTGTTGTGCTTGTTGACTTGTTGTGAGAACTTACTCTGTGAAAAGAAGCTTTGTAACGGTGTCCCATGTTACGATGTGCAGTTCGAGTATAAGGTAATAGCAAAGGCCTTGAAAACATGGGTGTGGGCTAAAAGAGCATCCCCAAGGCTATAAAAAGTTCACTAGTAGTCAGTTACTGGTCATGGAAGAAGTACAGCCTTGAGACCTGAGAAAAACTGTATCATGAAGAGAAAAAAGAGGAAGAAGCTAAGCAAGAAAAATGTTGACCAACAGGCTAATATGCCTAACAACCTGGGAAAGTAACGCTTTCAAGTCTCGCACTGCGTGAAGTCCATCAGGCAGAGGCCTAAGGCTGAGACCCTGCTTAGAGAGTCAAATATCTTAGGGTAAGATTTCACCACTGAGTGAATTTTCTCATTACACATACCGGATCAAAGCTGTGAGCACACTCGTGGCTTCAAGGACCCTGGCTGTTAGGGACCCTTAGATGCGACAGCATTGTCCAAGGGCTCTGCATAACAAGATCAGTGTTTACATGTCTGTGTGTTTTCACCTCAGATTATGCGTGTTTCACCTCTTCAGCCACCAAAAAAATCCCTATTGCGCGTTACTACAGTTTGTCTAGCTACTCTTGGTAAAAGGCTCTGGGGTTTCTCTGGCAAACATCGAGGCAAATACTTGCATCAGTCAATGCTCATCGTAAGTCAGTGCATTCAATCTCTGCACTAACTTGCAATAAGTGCCTACACCCTGTTGCCTGGGTCATCCCACTGTCTTAGATACCTGTATGTTATTAAGGCTGCCGATCACGATTAGCATTACCATAATTTTTACAAGTCCTACCCAGATGTTAGGACTGATGGCAGATAAAGAATATGAAGGTGGTTCTCACCGCAAAGAACTGACAATCTAAGGACGCAAGGAATGAAACCGTGCTTGCAAGAAAGGAGCACGTTCATAGCAGAAGTTATGTTTCAGACCTTTTGGAGGCGAGTGCTGACTTTTCAAAACCAAGTGAGAAGCGACAGGCACAGCAGCATGGCTTGCACAAGGCCCTGAAGGTGGAGAAAGCAGCTTGTATTGGCTGTGCTGAAGCAGGGGGAGGTAGGCAGAGGGCAGTACTCCAGGTGGATGCCTGTGAGGCTGGATACCAGCAGAAAAGCAGCAGCAGAGATAGGGAAGAAGGAAGATTTTGAGCTTGTGATGGTGGTTAGGAAGAGCTGTTACTTAGGTGGATGTGTAGAAGGACTCCAGAAGGGCAGCACAGTCTGGAGGGGCTTTGGATCAAATGGAGCACACACTGGTAATGGAGAGGTGAGCGCGAGTAGCAGAGTGAGTGGCAGGCGGTAACAGGAAGAGCTCCCTCCTCACCCTTAATGAAGGGCAGCATTTACACCTTTCACGAGTGAAAATTTACACCTTTCACGAGTGTCACCCTCCTGCCAGGCACCACTGCAAAAAGCCTGTCCCTAGCCCTTGATCCCATGCCCATAGGCACCCGAGTGTGCTGTGAGGTGCCCCAAACCCTTCTCTGCTCCACCCTGAACCAGCCCTGGCCTCCCAGACCCTCCTCTCAGGGCGAGTACTTCAGTCCCACAGTCCCAGTGGCCTCCTCTGAGCCCCTCTGGTTTGTCAATGTATCTCCCGTCTGGGGCCCCAAACAGGACATAGCGCCCGGATGAGGCCTGATGGGTGCTGAGCAGAGAGAATCACCCCTGCCCGCCTCCCCCCACCCTGGATAAGAGAGAAAGTAGGAGAAAATCTCTGAGAGCGAGCCAAGTGCTGCCTGTGACGCCCCGTGGGAGGAAGCAGGGGAGCCCAGAGGGCTGGCCAGCAGGGCTGGCGTGTGGGGAGAGCCCGTGGGACTTTGTCCTGCAGCCTCCCAGGGAGGCACGAGGTGTTAGCGAGTGAACCCTCTTGCCATATGTGCCTGGAGACGTCTGCCCCGGCCAGAGCGACCTGACGGGGCCCTGGGAAGACACGGCCGAGGCCTTGGCGACTGGCGTGAAACACCGATGCCGAGCACAAGACAAGAGATGGGGGCATGGAGTGGGCAGTGGCATTGCGATAGCTCCAGACGCCTGTGCTGGGGCCACAGCGCTGCTGGGGGGAGTGCCATGGGCGAGGATGGCCCGTTGTGATGTCCCTGAGCGATGGACTGTGATGTCACCAGCGATGGACTATGACGTCCCCGAGCGATGGATTGTGACCAGGCGTCCCTCGCTGCTTATATTCGGGTGCCGAGTCTCACCCAGCTGGCTTGTGTCCACACTCCGGCTGAGCAAGTCTGCGAGGTTTGGAGTGTTTAGCAAGGCCTTTGGTGCTAGTGTTGTGGTCAGGGAGTTGTTTGTTGCAGCTCTCGGTGCCCGACACCAGAGCCATCAGAGGATTTTCCCCCCGGCCCTGCCAGGTTCAGGCAGCCGGGGCACGCAGGAGGCGCGCTCGCAGCAGCAGAGGTGAGCTGGGTGGGGAAACCTGACCCTGGGGAGCTGGGAGGGTTTCCTTCTGGAGGGACCTGGGCATTTCTTCCACCCCTCCCTGGACCCGCCAGTGACCATGGCCTCTCTTCCTTTTCTAGCGTGACACCGGCTGCTGCAGCGCCGGTGAAAGCGAGCAGCTCAACATCCGCAGCTCCCCCCAGCCCACCGCAGCACATGGAGAGCATGGCCACGGAGCTGGAGAACCGCTGTCCCATCTGCCTGGACAGCTGGGACAACGCCGCATATGCGATGCCGTGCCTCCACCAATTCTGTTACGCATGCATTGTGCGGTGGGCTGAGAGCAAGCCCGAGTGCCCCCTCTGCAAGAGGAGGATCCTCTCCATCGTGCACTCGGTGCGGGCAGACAACGACTTTGAGGAGCACGTCCTCACACCATCTGCAGTGTCATCAGTCGTCGGCCGCCAGACAGGAGGAGCTCCTGGCCGTCCAGCTGCCCACAGCCCTGCAGCAACAGAAGGACAGCCTGTGGAGCACCAGCTGACCAGGGCTCCTCTGGGCGGCCTCCAGCCACTCACCTGGGCATCCCTTTTCCAGGACTACCCAGCTCTCCTCCAGCTCCTTCTGCCCTGGGTGCGTCAGGAGCTGAGACTGATCTTTAGGAACCGACGTTCGCAGGTGCTCATAGTGGAGGACCTCGTCATGTCTGCCCTGGGCCTCTTTGGGCTGAACGAAGATCTCCTGGTCCGGCTGCTGCGGGTCAGCCTCCAAAACCGCACGGCGATGTTCGTACAGCGCCTTATCAATGCTGCTGTGCAGCACTGCAGCAGGGAGGCCCACCGTCTGCTGGACCTCGAGAACGGCCATGTTGCCGAGGAGCGGGAGGGCAGCCCCGCGGCTGCCCCTCCTCCTGCTGCCTCCCGAAGGGGGTCTCCTGCTCCTGGCCCAGCCCCGTCCAGCAGCCCTGCTGGAGCTGATGAAGAAGAGCGCCCCAGCACCTCAACAGCTGCTCTTCGTGGGGGTCCCAGCAGCCCCCCCAACGCCCCCGTTCCCACCCACGAGGAGCAGGAAGAGCCGCATGAGGATCCAGGGGAGGCTGTGGCAGGTCCCTCCACTCCCAGCTGGGGCAGGGACCCCTCTCCTGGGCAGCCACGGCGAGCCCCAAAGAGGAGGGCCGGCAGCTCCCAGGACTCTTCCCAGCCACCCAAGAGGCCACCCCGGCGGCAAAACTAGAAGGAGGCAAACTCCAGGCCCCAGGAGCTTCCAAAACCAGGGCCAGGACAGCAGCTGGGGCACGTGCCAGCCCGCAAGTCAATCAGAAGGCTCTCAGTAGACTAGATCTAGCAGAGAAAATAAATACATGAAAACTACAGAAGGAGTCTTGGTGTTACTAACAATGCCATTGGCGTTGCTATCCCCACCCATGGTGCTTTCCCCCCCTTTTCCTGGTGCTATGCCCTCCGTTTCCTCATGTGTCCACGGGGCTCTACGGAGTCCAGGGTGGTGGGAGAGGGGGTGCGGCGATGCTGCCCCTGGCTGGGAGGGGTGGGATGTTAATGCTGACGGCTCCTTCTACACGTGCCAGGTACTATTTCCTTGTTCCCCCAAAGGCAAGTGCTGCCCAGCTCCAGGCCTGCATCTCTGCAGCTGTTCCTGGGGCAGATGTTTCCAGCCGGGGGCTCTCCAGGGCCAGCCTGTGCCCCATCGCTCATCACCCCAGGCCTGGCCTCCTCCTCACCGCACCCTCTGCCCCCACATCCCAGGGCTCTGCTCTCCTACCAGCCTGCACTGCCCGGTGCAGCCTCACTGTGGCGGCGCCCAAATCCCTCCTCCTGCGCGGAGTCACAACTTGGTGCTGCTCTCTGCATCACCCTAGGGTTGCACCCTGCCAACACTTTCATAAGGGTGACGAATGTGCCACAGCCACCTGGTCAGCAGAGAAAGTGCTGTGGTAGCTAAACCCAGCGAAAGTCTCACTCTCAGCTGGCCAAGTCGCAGCAAGGCTGAGCAGCCTTTGCTCGGAGGTCTTGGAAACTCAGTACAAAGACTGTGGTCTGCTACTAGCAACGGCGGTGCCAGGTTCCTGGGCTGCTGGACACAAGGGATGGGATGCAGGGGCACCCCACTGGGGGTACTTTCACACTGTGGGCAGAGGAACAGGGACAGGAGATCAGGTGAGGCTCAGGTCCATGGAGGATCTGAGGGTGTTCCCAGTGCTTCGAGGAGGTCTGTGTGAAGCCCCACCATAGATGTACTTTGTAGCGCACAAAGGGAGATTGTTGTGGCTCAGAGATGGGGCAAGGATTTCCAAACACTTGTCAAGCTCATAGAAACTGAAATGCCATCAGTCCGTGCTGTCTTCTCATCTCCCCAGAGCCTTTCTAAGTGTATGTGCATCTTTCGGGGAGAGATCTGCTGTTTGTTTCTCTCTTTGGTTTGGTTTTCAAAGCCAATGCTGCAACCAGAAATAACATGCCAGGGGGCTTGGTCTGACCTGACAGAGCAAAAACTGGACAGCTCACAAAAGCAGTAAAGGTCGAACTGCGCCATCGTTTACTCTCTTGGTGGGATGCGCATGGCCTTTTAAAAAAAGCAAGCAAGCCAAAACAAAAAGAATAGCAAGGAAAAGCAACCCAAAGACAAAGAAAGTTACCTGCCACAAAGCAGCCAGCACCTCCTCACAGGGCAGTGCTTTAGCCCCACCGCCCTGCTGGCCTCCCCGGAGCCCCTCCGGTTTGCTGACGTGCCTCCTGTATGGGGCCCCAAATGGGAGCCAGTGTCCCAGATGAGGCCTGATGGGTGCTGAGCAGAGGGGATCACCCTGCCGTCCCCTGGCACCCCGTCCCATGCCCTACTCACACCACCCTGGGACCTCACTGCTGCCTGGGCACAGGCCTGCCCCCTGCTCAGCTTGCTGCCCATCCGCACCCAGCACCTTCCCCCCAGACCTGGTCCCCAGCCCTGCCAGCATCGCTGCCAGGGTCTGCCAGCCCAGGGCAGGGCTGCCTGTTCCTCCTGCCCAGATTGCACAGGGTCCAACCCTGCTGTCCCAGTCCCTCTGGATGGCAGTCCCGCCCTTGCACGTACAACTGCTTCCTTGCGGTTTTGTGTCCTGTACAAACTTGAGAGTGCACTCCATCACCTGCTCCAGATCAGCAACAATGTGACCTCACTCTTTGTATTACAGATTTCGATACATGTCTAATAAGAAGGTAGCTGCTACCTCTGCAGTCCTTCAAAATGCATCCAGCAACCAATATAGCTTAACTACTTGTCATTATTATGACAACAGAAGGACCTGGCACTTCCGGCATGCCTGGGTATTTCCTCTTCAGGGTCTCAACCTATATCTTCTGAGCAGCTTCCTATCCCTGAAAGGGGGAAATCTATGTCACAGACACTATTTGGTACTTAGCCAAACATCCCAGCAGAAGCCAAAGTAAAAGAAGCTTAGGGTCCATAAATTTGTCAATGCTGTTGGCAATGAAAATGCCCAGCAACTAATAGTAAGACTATGGAAGAACAATCTAGCTTTCAGTGAATGATTTTCAGTCAAATTACTGGTGCCATGAAACAATACCATTTTTATGGTATTTTTCGCAAAATTGACCAAATCTCTCCTCCTGCACAGTCACAACTTCGTGCTGTTCTCTGCATCGCCCTAGGGCCGTACCCTGCCAAGGCAGGAGCCCAAGAAGTTCAACAAGGGGAAGCGCAAAGTCCTGCACCTGGGGAGGGACAACGCCAGGCACCAGCACATGCGGCGGGCTGCCCGGCTGGAAAGCAGCCAGGGAAAGGTGACCATGCTGCTGCCCTCGAGCACAGGCTTTCTTCCCGCTCTTCCAGATCCAGCCTTGGCTGTTAAGAAAAAGACATTGTCTGCCTGAATGTTGAATGCCAGTCCCACCACCACTGAAAGTAATGGGACCAGCCAATACAGTCATGTATTTGTGGCTGTAACCGAGCTGAGCTGAGCAGTCAGTCATCTGCTAGCCATGACATTCCAGTGGGGACAGACTAAAAATACTTTGTGTGATAATATATGCAGGAAATACGGTGCTGAAGGACATACTTGTGAGCCAGATGTTCTATTAGCGTTTGCTGGTTTTGGCTTGTGGTTACTGAAGAAGCTGTGCATTTGAGCAATATGGGCTTGATGCCACCTGCTCTGTGCAGGGCCTGCTTCTCCATAATCCTTTGCTTTATGTTGCCATTCAGACAGTGTGAGGAGGAGTCTTAGATGCCGCTGTTCACAGTCTTGACAACAGGAATGCAACAAGACTGTGAGTTGGGGAAAACACAAAGCTCACTGACAAATGATGGCATTTATTTGAAAAGATTAAATAAGCAGTGAAGCCTTTTGTATCAACCATCTGTTCAGCAACATTTGGAAATATATTTTTACAGCTGCTAATCTCAGTTTTTAAGGGGAGGGTTTTTTTCAGCCAAACTGGATGTCCAGACTCTAAGAGCCAAAGATTTTTCAAGATTCTGTTCACAGTGACCCAGAAGCAACTTAAGCAGTGCCAGGACACATGACAGTACTGTTGCTGCAAGTCTGACATTTTCTTGAGTGTGGCAGGAGGCAGAGAAGGTGTTTCAGGCAAGCAGTCTTATGCAAAGAGCGGTTCATTTTCTACAATGCAAATACAAAATGCCTTTTCTTTTTACTTTTTAACCTGGGCTTTTCATTGTGAAGTCATTGGCAAAGAACACTTGGCAGGTTTTGATATGAGGGGTTTTTTTGTCACTCTTTGTTTCCTTTTTTCTTTATTTTCCCCCTCATTCTGTCCATGATTTTGCTTTTTCTTACAGTGTTCTCAGGTGTGTCTGCACCCTGGGAAGATAAGAAGGCTTTTCAAAAGGCATTTCTATGTCCTAACCCTTCAGAGTACAAATCAAATATTGATCTATTTAGTAAACTAACCTGGAGAGGTCAGGATTGTAAAAGAGTGTTTACTTAGGAGACAGACCCCATGACAGCTGTTCAATGATGGGATTCTGGTGTCACATTAGTAAATAGCGTATAAACAGTGGATACAGACGAAAATAAAACATGAAAGGGAACTTTGATGCCTGTTATCAAGCAACAAAGAACATGTAACGAGATGTGACAAGCATGTATGTTTTCTAGCAAGTTTCCCAGATGTCTTGACTTTATAGGCAATCTCAGTTTCAGTTTCGTCATTTTCTTGCTCTCTTTTTTTTTTTCTGTCCTTACGAAGTGGAAGTGATTGTTTAGAGAGAAAAGAAGGAAAACATTGAGTTTTCTTCTGTTAGTTGTTACGAATATTCTTTCAGGGCAAGTGTTTCCTCTGTGTATGATGAAGTTAAACTCTCTTCCGTATATGTATTCATCACTTTGTTCTCTCTTAAGATGACCTGTGTTGATATATTTTCGTCAAGACTTGACATTTAGGACTAATCACAAATTTGATTGTGAACCGCTGCCTCTTCTAAACAGCAACTGAAAATGTGTCTTGCTCTTTCTGGGTCTGGGATTTTGCCCTTTCCTGTCTCCTGAGAAACACAGGAGATTTAGGAAGCTTCCTACCTGTAAGTGGATGGAGTTCTGTGTTTGAGTCCTCTGTCCAAGTTCTGAGCCTGAGTAAAGTTGACCATGTATTTCCTGCATGCACGAGGAATCAAGCGTTGTCCAAGATTAGATCTGCCAAGAGGGCGTGGTGGTGATCTTCCTCACCAGCAGTGTTACAATGAAGGGCAAGAGAAATTTCCTTTTTTCCTCCCACACCACATTTTTCATTTAGATACATGTCTATGAGTTGTTCCACCACAAAAGGGGACAAGGTGTTTTTTCTAACATTAAGCAGAACTGTGCCTTGTCACTTACCTCGGCAATGACATTGTCGTTTTCTCCTTTGTGATGAAGGCATTTCTTTGTGGGCTGGCATTTGGAGAAGCTCAGTTCCTGTGCCACACAGTGAGAAAGGGAAGGCTTGGAAGGTTTTTCCATCTGCTCAGGGAGCAGATAAATTCCTAGTTTGATGGGCAGAACAGCCACTGACATTTGTCCCTTTGTTGTGCACTAAAGGGACTGCAAAAATATTCTTTTATTTCTTGTGTCGTAAAACAGGCAAAAGAGATTTTTCTTTCTTTCACTGAATTTCTGGAAGACACTCTAATTGGATGTTCATGAAGAGGGATATACTGAGATATTTCTTCCTCCTGCAAGAAAGCAGGGAGGAATACTGTTTTTTTTCCTTCTGTAATTGCTTTTTTCCATCAAAACATACATCTGTAGACGTGATCCTTTTGGTTCAATCTGTTCCCTTTTAGGGGAGGAATAAGGAAGGGGATTTCTTTTTAAAAAATAAAAGAGTAAAATTTTTTTATGTAATAATTCTGTTTTACTAGTTCATTTTAGTGAGGAAAACATGAAGAAGAAAGGAGAAAATAAATCAAAAAATGTTTAGCTTTCCACTTCAGCAATGAATGTGAACTTTTTTTTTCCCAGCCTGCTCTAGTAAGCATGAAACTGTGAAGAAACTACAATTGAAAAGCCCTGGTTGTATGTTATCTAGGAGTAACTAGGAATTAAAAGCCAAATGTCTTTCACAACAGCAGTATATACTGTCCAGAGGAGGAACATGGTGTACAAACCAAAAGGAAGAGTTGGCTTACAGGTCAGCAAAGAACTTGTAAATCACAACAAAAGACTTCTTGTAATTAGTGTGAAAGCCGTGACACATAAGTGTGGTTACCTGAATCACACATGAGGGTCCTTTCTTGGCAGAAAACACATGATGTGAATGATGAGTATAGCAACTTTTACCTTTGTTGCATGAGAGAGGTCAATAGATTCCAAGGTACCAGTTAGGGACTGCAGAACATCTTAAAATAGAAATATTTAGAATAACTCAGGAAAGGCTCCTGACACAAAATGCCATGTCCATATGCCTTAGAGTCAGTGCAACGATGATCTTGAACCCTAGGGAAAGAATCATACGCCTGTTTCTTGCTAGTAGCTCTGTGGGAAGGAAGAATACCTGTTCCTTTACTTTCTGGTGCTTCACTGTTCTCACCTCCCAAAGTCCTCCTTCCTCATTTCTTTCTCTCATTGCCTGTAGGTGCCACAAACTCCAGGTGTCTTCTTCTTCATATGCTGTAAGCCTGATGATTGTCCTTCACCGTAGCTCCTGAAGAACACAGGCACACATTTAATTAAGACTGAAGTCTTCTCAGGGACATAAGAACTGCACTCAAATCTAGTTTGAGTTAATACTTTCAAGCTTTTGAAGTACACAGCCTGTATATACTAGAGAAGGGAAAGGAGATCTGCCTCGCATTTCTCTTAACGCATGCTCCCAGCTGTCATACTGCTGTTCTTCTGAAGTCCCTGGGACCATCAGAAATTCTCAATAATGATGGACTACAAATTACATCTGAGAACATGAAGTACAGTTTTCTTTTCACACAAAGAAACCTACTCGTTTTGAACAGCACGAGTGAAGATTAACACCAAAGTGGAAAACCACCTGAGCCATCCAATTTAGTTCTAAACTGACCTCACATATGAGGTGAGTCCTCACCTCATAAAAGCACAAAGGTAATTGCCAGGTAGTTGAGATGACAGCTAACACTGTTACTAGTAATTATAATTTGATGGAAAATAAATCACAAGGGCAGGTATCTATAAATAAACACCCACAAAGCGGGCCAAATAGCATTTCACAATACCTCCAGCTCAGAAAGCCAGGAAACTGTGCTGACTAGAGAGCACCATGAACTCTTTGCAAGGAAGCCTTCTCATTGCTCTCAAAAATTTAAAAGCAAACATAAGGCAGATGGACCTGCATTTGGCTCTGAACTTCCTTCCCACAAAGGCTGGATTTAGGTTATGCTAGACGGGCACCCGAGCTAGGGAAAAGACTGTCCCTGAGCAGTGCCTGCCATGGGACGAGTCGTTCTGTCCTGTGGATGACAGAGGTCCCCTAAAATGTCCTTTTTGCTCTGAATATCAAAAGTCTTTGCAAGATATCCTTGCCTCCAAAGCCTTGTGTCTGGATGGCTTTTACACTTCCAGAAGCCACCCCTTCAGGAGCATGCCTCCTCCCACTACTGTGCAAAATCTGGGTCTTCCTACCTTCTGCCTGAGGCATCTCAGAGGAAGCCACAGATCCTTTATGTCGTGAAGATGCTGACGGGCCTCGAACATTTCCAAAGCAGCAGGCTGTAAAAGTAAGTGGAAACAAGCACAATGTGTGATAGAGGTCAGAGCATCCGTTTGTCAAAAGCAAACCTTGCAAATGTAGTAAAAATGGGGCTCAGACAGCGACAACTTTCCCTATAAATGATGCTGGCATCTATTATAATATTGCTGTAGCATGCAGGCTAGAACAGTACAAAACACACAGAAAGACAGCCCCTGCTCCAAAAAGCTGGCTGTGCAAACAAAAATTGTTAAGTATTTACCTTAATTGTTTACATTCTTAGGGGATTAAGAAGTAGCCATAAAAATGGGGCTTTTTTAAATTGGTAAAATATATTGAGGTGGAACATACACTGAAACTATAGAAACAAAGAGGAGAAAAAAACATGCCTCAAAAAGAAAGTAACTTCTAATTTTAGAAATTTGGGGCCATATTTTTTAAACTGGTTGGTTAGATATATTCTCGTCACTGTAATTAACAAAAGAGATGAGGCTTTTCTAGTTCAGTATTTTTTGCTATAAGAGCAATGCTACTGCCAGGTATTTTGGTTAGTGTTCCCACTAGAAGAAAACTTCTCCTCTTTCAAAGGCAGTAGTTCAAGCAAACTTTGGTTCTCTAACCCTCCGTGGTTTGAATAATAAAAATAATAATTTCAATATTTTTGTTTTAAATTTAGAGTCATCTTTCAAATGTTCTTCTTACATGGCATTCATTGTGGACATTCTCGGAACAAAACTAATAGCTCAGACTTGATACAAAATGCAAAAGGTTGTTGCCTTTTCCCATTATAATGTTACCAGAGATGGAGAGGAGAGCCTAGTCTAAAGATGCACCTGCCCTATTGCTGACAGATAGATGCAAAAAGGGCTGTCAGTATGGCACACTCTGCTGCCTGCTTACCTTAAAACCACAATGTCACCAAGTAAAAAGTCCACACGTTGTTTGGGTGTGCCTGGAATATTTGGGGCATGGAAGCCGCTCCATGTTACAGGAATTTGGGGTTGGCCCAGACAGTTACATCACTCACTATCCTTACTGACAGGTGCTTAAGGAAACCCTAGCCAGTTTTTAAGATGCTGTACAAATGCTTCTAAAATATGCTTATGATGTTTACAGAGGATCAAAGGATCAGTGAGTTTTCTCTACCTTCATTAATATCAGCAACGGGAAATGGAGATAGTAGATAGCTTTCAGAGGCTTTGTTAGGGCTTATACAAAATACAAGAATTACACTTCTAAAATCCTTTACCATCCATAATGAAAGCCCATTGCTGATTTAATTAAAGGTAAGAAGTGACTTCCCGTCACTTTCAGTGGAGGAACAAGAGAGAAAACAAAGCAAGACAAAAACATTGTTTTGCATTCTGCAGGAAAACCCATCACCGCCTCCACAAATGCTTATTCGTTGCCATTTCAGCTGGTGCAGTTTGGAGAAACTCCATCGAGTTCAGCGGCACTAATCCAGTTTATACCTGTGGAGGATCTGGCCCTAGTTGTGTGTGATCACGTTTGTTGTAAATGAAATGCTGTTACTAAGAATACCAAACAAGGAGGAGTTATCAAAAGGAACTCACCGAAGGATGGAAGGTAACGTCCTTTCTATAATAACAGTTGATAATGGCTTGTCTTGTCATGACAAGTCTCCTATGGAGTCAAAGTAAACGTGCTGACTGAGTGCCTATTGTCTGATTCCCCTCCAGTACAAGCACCGGATAATCTGGAATCGTCCTGATCTGGGTCATGCTGAGACATGTTTCACCATAACTTGTGACAGCTCTTGGCTTCTTTTAGGGCTCTCAGGTAAATGGAAGGATTTGTCATAAGCGCTTTCCTGAGAGACCGATTTACAGTGAAGCTGGAGGTGGTTTCTTTTGCAAATGTTGCTAATTCACCATTGAAGGGCAGAGCTGCAAACAGATCAGCTGGAGTCTTCTTCCTTTGAATTTCTTCTGGTCAACTGGTGGCAGAGTGTGCCCATGTCAGACAGGGACAGCAGCCCAATCCAGCCCAGGTTTCCCTTGTAGACAGCCCAGCTGATCCCAGCACATCGAAAAAACACCTACACTCTCCCTACTTGACCCCATGTGTGTAAGGGGTTCTTCATATGAGTTCAAGTGCCCAAATGTTATACAAATACTACCCAGAGCTGACAGAGATGAAGACAAGCACCTTTGTGAGAGAAGCACCCTTTCTTTTTTGCCTCTGAAACTAAGGGAGTACTACCTACCGTTTGCGGTCCCTGAAGTCAGAGAGTTATGGCACAAGGCAAACAGGTAGATTCGGGTTGCGAGGAGTACGTGAGAGTGTGCAGACATGAGATTTTGTGTGTGTGTGTGTAGGTCTAATCCCTTCACCAACTTGTATGCCCAGATGCGTTCCCAGTAGTTTAATTCTACCTAAAGGTGGTCTGCTCTCTCCCTTGTGCCTCCCCTGGCATCACACAGCTGACCAACAGGGGCACATGAAACCCTGAAGTGGAGAGACACCTCTGTAGATATAGCAAATGAGTAAGGGAAAGACCTGATTGCAGCAGGGGTGTGAATGAGTAGCCAGACATAGCTGCTTTTAGGTCAGTTGAAGTACTGCAGTAACAGAGAATGGGAAACACAATCCTGTGATTTAGAGAGCACAACAGTCCAAACTCCACGGCCGTGTGTACTGCATTATCTCATTTTAATAGCAAGGTAGATCTCATCCACTGAAAATCTGACCCTTTTGCGCTGTTCTTTAAGAAGGCCTCAGCAGTCAGCGTAGCACAGAAAAGATGGCATCTACCATCCTTTCTTAGAGTGGGGGAAAAGCTGTTTCTTTGAGACAGACAAAATTATGGGCTGAAGTTTTCAATGCCATAAGACAGGCAGCACCTTCTCTCTTGTTTACCTTTCCTTCCTCACTTCCCTCTCCTCCACCACCTCCCAACACATCCTTTCCAGAATCTTTGAACTGCTCAGGCTGAATTTATCAGCATCTAGTAAAGCTGGTGTGAGTGATGATCATTCTTCTCGTTACAATGATGTTAACTAAATCTTCCTTACAGGTACAGAGTAAATGTTATTTTATCATTAAACACTCATTCGTGCTATTTTCAGAGTTAGCTCGTATTCCAGGGAACAAAAAGTGCCCCAAACAACTTGGGGCCCGAGCTTCAAATAGTGGGGGTAGTGCAGGATCTGGCTGATGGGTTACACAAGATCCCTGAAGAGAGAAGTATATTGCGTGCCAACACACGTGGTAAGCTGGGCTGAGCTAGAAAGAAGGGCACAGGCAGAGCCACATTGCAACTCTGTGAATATGGCCTGTGCTCTTGCGGAGTCTTGACTCTCTCCTCCATGAAAGTCACTGAACAGTTTGAGAATCTTGGAAGCAGATGCGTGATCAAACCACAGTTGGTTACAGTCAGGTGTTGTGTAAAAGACGCACATAAGACACAGTTCAGCTACAATCCATCTAAAGTTTCTACAAAGCTGTTTGGATAAACGGTCATTTCCAAATGTGCAGTTTGTTCTGAAATTCAGCATCGTTCTGCCTTCAGCTTTATAAAGAGTGGTGAAAATATGTGTTTCAATAAGAAATGTATCACGTGTAGTTTTAACAATGTGTATTGCAGTATGGACTTATGTGCGCAAAATTAGCTGTACAATTATGTACACTTGTACTTAATAACTTTTTTAAGTACTTCAGAAACTGTTCCAGAACTTATAAATTAACATATCACACTCTTCCAGCAAGATCTATGGTCTGTCACCGGGAGAGTAACAAACAAATTTTGCCAAAATTTTTGGTAGCAATGAGATTGCCTAGTTGAAAGTGCAGTCCCATGTAGAGTACGCTGCCATAATTGATATAGTGGCCTGGGTCAAAGAGACCTTTGGTCTGGACCTTTCTGAAATTCAGACTAGGGACTTGTATGCCTGCAAAAATATTTCTAGAACTTACCAACCCCCAAATAGTTATGAAATAAATTGCTAATAGAGACCATTTGGCAAGTCAAGCTCAGTCTCTTACTTCACTTAGGATAAAATGTGCTATGGGTTGATAACGACTTCAATATTACCATGTTGAAGCCAAAGTGTTCAGAGATGTCAGTCATCTTCACCTTGAGAGAAAAGGCGGCTTCCTCTTCTCTCTCCCTTGTAATCACTTGAGCATCTGGTAAAGTCTGCTGGCTGAGCAAGTTGAGTGATTTTTTGAAAGTGCTTGGGAGCATGTAATGGCTACAAAAATAGGCAGTGTACTCATTTTGGGAACCTGCTGTTCTCTCAGTGCAGCTGTGAATTCTTCGGTGAAGTTTTATCGTCTGCTATAAGCACGGGGCTTATGACTTTTACCGAAGACACTTAAATTTGCAAGAGAGCAAGACAATTGTGTTATTGCAGCACCTGAAACAGGTTCTGGTTAGATACTGTTGAACTTTTGTGGCTTTATTTTATTTCTACTTTTGCCACTTCTGTATTAATTATTTTTGTCTCAAAGGCATTTGGCCCTTAAAAATGATCTTTGAAAACTTTTAGGCCTTGACTGGGGCAGCCTGAGCCAAAACCAAGATGCAGTCATGGGCGATGCTGAAGAGCTGACATCTGAGGTGCTTGGCAGCCGTTTGTAAAACAGTTGTCCACCATGCTCTCTCAGCACCTGCCCACCTGAGATCGAAGCAGGAGCAGACTTGTGTCCTTTAAGGTCACAAAGGAGATCTCCTGACATCCTCCTGAACCTGAAACTCACTGGAAGAGTATATGTCATTCCTCGTAACTCCTCTCTCTCTGGAAATGTCACTTATTGCCTGCCTCTTTGCATTGGAAATGAGCAGGGCTGCCTTTTTGACAAGGACCGGTCGACCCACTGAATAAGACATAAAGAAAGACTAAAGAAACTTTAGTTTACTTTTCTACTGTAACTCATTAAAATGGATAAAGGTCCTTATTCATTAGTCTTTCTCTTCATCTGAAATATTTCCACTATGTAAAATAGGTACTACATAAACAAGCCTCATGCAATATAACCCACATGATGTCTGCATAATCCTTTTGACTTAAATACATTTAGTCAATTGGAAATGGCACAATCAACAGCATTTCTTGAATAGCCATGTCTAGATTTAAGCTTAGTTAATATCCAAGGCAACAGAGCTAACAAAAAATACACAGAGATGAGATCCACAATATGCTCCAGAAAAAAAATATATGCCTTGCATATATTTATCGTGCTTTTCTTTAGGTGGTTAACTGAAGAAGCGTTCTTCTCTTCTTTGACCAGTTCAGTGTGTGCAATTAAGATCTACAAGGGAGTCAGGAAGTCATCGCTCTTTGATGTCAAAAATATCCAGAACTGTTCTGTTTCCTGAACTAGAAATAGCTGTATCTTCATACACAGAAGTATTCTCTCTCCTGTAAAAAACAAAACCAAACCAAACAAAAAACCACTCCCCCTTTCTTTTTTGGACTTGCTAAGTAAGGCTTATTGCCTGCTCAGTTCTGCCACCATTATTCATTCAAATATCTCACTGTCTGAGAGGTGAGTTTGATTTTCTTGCAGCTGTTTTCTTGGGAGAGTATCCTCTTCCCAGTGAAATCAGTGATGAAATTTCTACTGCCATTAGCTGAGCCATCTATAAACATGAGCCAAGTAAAACTGGTACAATTCAATTTCTCTTCTTGCTATCAAACTTTCTGCTTCAGGCAAGAAAACAGCAAGTTTTTTGGGCCTGAGTTTAAGGCTGACAAATCTTCTTGAAAATAAATCTTTGTAACCGTTACCTTTGTTCATATAATCCATACTTTAAGGTGTGACTTTTTCCCCCCAGTGTCTTTGAGGAAGATGAATTTCTAGTGATGAAGCTACTAGGGAAATAACATCACCAAAAAAATCATTAATTCTAATGAAAAACAACACCTTTGCTTTCCTTCTTCAGTTCACAGAGATAATTGTGGATAATTTCTGGGTAAATGTCTTGGGTGTGAATCAGCCAACAGAAAAGAAAACCACCTTTAATGGAAATAATTTTTTGCAAGTAACAATTATTCTTCTCAGTCAATACTAACAGGAATCACTCTGTTCCCTTCATTTTTGTGTTTAGAAATTGTTGTAAAGCCTCCTAGTATTTCATAGCTACACGTTTCAAATGCGACCCATACACTATCTAGGGAAAATCTATTTTATCAGCTACCCAAAACCCCAAATTATAGAAATAAAAATAAGTGCAGCAACACACACAACAAAGGGATCAAATCTGTAATAATTCACAGATCCTTTTGCTGTTGCAGATGTACCTGCATACCTTGGTTCCAAACAGTAGGAGTAGTTAATTTCATCAGTTTTCCTGTCTAATGGTTTTAATTTATTTGTGAAGAGAGATGATGCTGACACAGGTGATTTTGTCATAAAAGGGGCAAGCACATGCCTCTTTTCCCATCTCTCTGTGTTACAAATTTGAGAATATAGTGCAATGAGTGGAAAAATCAATTGTATTAGGTGAGGAGGAAAGGATGTTCCTTGGTTCCTTTAGTCCTATAATTCAGTATGCCTTTGCGTAAGAGGCTGCATGAGAGAAAGAGAGAAGCTTCTTCTCACATTCCCTTGTGCATTAGGGCTGGAAAAAGGTATTAAGCCTAAAAAGGAAACTTGAGGTGTTCACAAACAAAATTCATAAGCATTTTGAATCTGTGTTTCACACCAAGTGTGGCCCGTATTTAACAAAAGAATATTGGTTCATTTTGATTTTAAAAATTTCAAAATTATCTCTGTGGACTAGATGGAAATTTCAGTGCTTCTATGGGCAGAAAAAGTCATAGGTGATAAATGAAACATCTCTATCCCCAACCCTCAGCATGGACAAGACTTTCTGCAGGTGGGCTGACCTATTTATGTGTGTGGACAAAGACCGATTTGGGAACATCTGACATGGGGAAAGTCAAATAGAGAACAGAGCTTCTCAGTGTGACACGCAGGTCTGCCAGGGGTGTCTGCACCAGTGCCAGCACCGGGATGACCGGCTGGTCTTTTCCTTTGTGAAGGTGCCAGGCTGCCTGGAGCTGCAACGCTGCGCAAATGCTGCTGGAGTCCCAGTGGACAGCCAGGGAGAGCCAGACTGTGGGGAACGAGAAAGGCACCGGTGACATACAGCACTGGAAAGCTCCTGCCTCTTGACCATACCAAAGCTTCTCCTGAGATTTTGCTGGGAAAGAAATCCAAGTGGAGTTTTGCCAATCTGAAACTTCCCAGACCCTCTTGGAGAGGAAAACACGTGGGACTTGGTGCTGGCTGAGAGCAGCTCAGTACACCATGGAGGAAGCCTGTTCCCTTACTACTTGATCCACAGAGGGACCTAAAAGGAAAATAGAAACCACAAATAGTGGTCAGCGAAAGGCTGTTATGGAACAAAAGTGAGCTGATTACTTCATGAAGGGTATTGCCACTGGGCAGGTTTGAGCCTTCCTTGTTTGTGTTTGCTCTTGGCAGTTCATCTCAACATTCAAGACACTGTTAAGGCTGTACAGAGTATTCATTCACTAGGGAAGGATGATTATCCTGAATGGAAGTCACCTGTGCCCTGTAACTAGAAGATGAGAATCACTATCCTGCTCACTTTTGTTTTCCTGTCTTCTTGCAGTGTATATGAGGTGTAAGTAAGTTGATTTAATAAGAGATAAGGGGATGGAGTTGGCAGTGGAGTTGTGGTAATGCAGATGCGTGTACTGGGGCCGCAGTGCTGCCGGGGCAAGCGCCATGGGTGAGGATGGCCTGTTGCGACATCCTCGAGTGATGGACGGTGACGTCCCCGAGCCATGGGTTCTGTTGTCACTGAGTCCCCAGGTGATGGGTTCTGATGTCACCAAGGGATGGGTTCTGATATCACCTAGTGATGGACTATGATGTCCCTAAGCATTGGATTGTGACCAGGCATCCCTCGCTGCTTATATTCGGGCACCGAGTCTCACCCAGCTGGCTCGTGCCTGCACTCCAGCTGAGCGAGTTTGCGAGGTTTGGAGTGTTGAGCGAGGCCTTTGGTGCTGGTGTCGTGCTCGGGCAGTTGTTTGTTGCAGCTCTCGGTGCCCGACCCCAGAGCCATCAGAGGATTTTCCCCCCGGCCCTGCCAGGTTCAGGCAGCCGGGGCACGCAGGAGGCGCGCTCGCAGCAGCAGAGGTGAGCTGGGTGGGGAAACCTGACCCTGGGGAGCTGGGAGGGTTTCCTTCTGGAGGGACCTGGGCATTTCTTCCACCCCTCCCCGGGCCAGCCAGTGACCGTGGCCTCTCTTCCTTTTCTAGTGTGACAGTGGCTGCTGCAGCGCCGGTGAAAGCGAGCAGCTTGACATCCGCAGCTCCCCCCAGCCCACCGCAGCACGTGGAGAGCATGGCCACGGAGCTGGAGGACCGCTGTCCCATCTGCCTGGACAGCTGGGAGGAGGCCAGCTACGTGATGCCATGCCTCCACCAATTCTGTTACGTGTGCATCGTGCGGTGGGCTGAGAGCAAGCCCGAGTGCCCCCTCTGCAAGAGGAGGATCCTCTCCATCTTGCACTCGGTGCGGGCAGACAACGACTTTGAGGAGGATGTCCTCATATCATGTGTGGCGTCATCGGTTGTTGGCCGCCAAGCAGGAGGAGCTCCTGGCCGTCCAGCTGCCCACAGCCCTGCACCAACAGAAGGACAGCCTGTGGAGCACCAGCTGCCCAGGGCTCCTGTGGGCGGCCTCTATCCCAGCAACTGGGCATCCCTTTTCCGGGACCACCCAGCTCTGCTCCAGCCCCTTCTGCCCTGGGTGCATCAGGAGCTGGGAGTGATCTTTGGGAGATGGAGTTCGCTGGCAGCCATAGTGGAGGACCTCGTGATGTCCCTCCTGGTCCTCTTTGGGCTGGATGAAGATCTCCTGGTCCAGCTGCTGGGGGCCTCCCTTCAAAACCACGCGGCGACATTTGTGCACCAGCTTATTGATGTCGCTGTGCAACGGTGCAGCGGGGAGGCCCACCGTCTGCTGGGCTTGGAGGACGGCCATGCTGCTGGGGGGCGGGAGGGCAGCCCTGTGGCTGCCCCCGGCCCCGCTGCCTCCCGAGGAGGGTCTCCCACACCTGGCCCGGCCCCCTCCGACAGCCCTGAAGGGACCAACGTGGATGATCTCCCCAGCACCTCAGCAGCTGCCCTTCGTGGGGGTCCTGGCAGCCCTCCCTCTGCCCCCATTCCTACCGCCGGGGAGCAAGAAGAGCCCCAGGAGGAGCCCGAGGAGGCTGCGTCACATCCGTCTGCTTCCAGCCGGGGCAGGGAACACTCCCCTGGGGGGCCACGGCGACCCCCGAAGAGGAGGGCCAGCAGCCCCGAGGCCTCTTCTCCAGCCAAGAAGAGGCCACCCCGCCGGCAGCCCTAGCAGAACGCCCCAGGCGCTGCCGAAAGCAGGGCTGGGCCAGCAGCTGGGGCACGCGCCGGCCCTCAAGGTCTCCCGGCCCTCCAAGTCTAATTATCAGGCAGTAAAAGAAAATAAAGGCCTGACAACTGCAGAAAAAGTCTCGGTGTTACTAACAGTGCAGGTGGCCTTGCTACCCCACCTGTGCTGCTTTCTCCCCCCTTTCCTGGGGCTATGCCCACCGCTTCCTCTCTTTGTCCTTAGCAGAGCGCCATGGGGCTTCTCCCTCTGGTCTCGCACAGCCTCGTTGCCCGGCTTTGGCTATCAAGGGCCTGGACCTGTGCTCTCTGATTGCATCTCTCCCCAGAGCACAGTGCCATCAGCCTTGGCCCTCTGCTCTTGCAGGGCCCCTTTCCCTTCAGCAAGGTGCCATGGCGCCTGGCCCTGTGCTCTTGCAGGGGCCCTTTCCCCTGATTTGAGCACCATGGGGCCTCTGTACTACAGGTTTCAGGACCTGTTTTCCCTGACTCAAGTGCCATGGTGCCTGGCCCTGTGCTGTTGTGAGGCTTCTAGGTCGTTATTCTTGTCGCATGGGGCCTAGCCCACTAGTCTTTGAGGGTTTCCTTCCTGTGACATGAATACCATTGGGCCTGGCCCTATGGACCTCTTTCCCCTGGTTTGAGGTCCATGGAGTTGGGCTACGTATTCTTGCAGGGCCTCTTTCCTCTCAGTTGTCTGCCACGGAGATGGGCCCTCTGATCTTTCAGATCAGGCTTCTGACAGTTGCCAACTGTGCTTTAAGCAGTCTAAGCACATGCAAATCACACCAATGGTCTATCCTGGATGTTTCTACTCCATCTTCCTCCTCAATGGAGGGTCGAGTTCAGAATTGTATCAGTTTCCTGAGGGAAAATCCCCAAAGAGAAAGACTCCAGTGCTGCCTGGATGGTGGTTCCAGCAGTTAACCTCACTGTGAAATTCTTTTCTTCTTATGTACAAATAGAGTTTATCTTGCTGCCACTTGTGGTTATTGCCTCTTGTCCCTCCAGTTGTTGTGTCTACTCTTAGTTCAACGCCTGAAGACATCTATAAGATCCTCCTGAGTTTTTTCTTCTCAGGGTTTGACAAGCTCAGATCCCTTCACCTCTTCTCATATGTCAGGTGTTCTAGTCCTGTGCGTGGCCTTCCTCCAGTTTGCCGATCTCTCTCTTGATGCCAAAACTGATCACAGTATGGCATATACAGCCTCACCATTGTAGGGCTGAGGGCAATAATCACTTCCCTCAACTTGTCTACAGTCTTACTAATGCAGCCCAGTATGTGGTTAGTTTTCACCGCTGTAAGGATGTACTGCTGACAGTGCTATGTCGGTAGAACATCTTATGCTCTACTTAAATAAGCACCTGGCTGATAACATACACACAAAACCTATTTTTTGAGATATATAAGTATATATGCCAATATATGTTTTATTCTGTATTCAGCACCCTTGAGTTACAGAACACAAACTACTTATTTTTACAGTTCCTTGCTGCAAGAAAACTTGTTAGAGAACGGTTGAATAATTTTAAATATATTATAGAATATTTAAAGGGAATTTAGCTCTCCTTTCAATGGATAATGTACACAAGAAATAGTTTCTCCACTTAACTCATGAGACAGTCCTTAAAAAGGGCATAATTACTGCATTATGGTTTCTTTTGTGTTGCTTGTAAAATGCAAACAATCTTTATGGGAGTTTCTCACAAGGACTGACATCTGTGGGAACCACAGTCTGTGCTAATACACAAATAAGTGTGACCAACTTATGTCTCACTAAGTTCCCATAAAAGAAATTCATCCTGAAGAGCAATTCTAAAGCATACTTAATAGGGATGGACACAGAACATAGCACACATTAGGACACGGTTTTCCATTTTTCAAAAACTGGGAGGAGTTGTTTGTAGACCAGATGCTTGTGCTGCCTTTCAAAGGGACCTCAAAAGACTGTAGGAACGGAACAACAGGAACCTTGTGGAGTTTAGTAAAGGGAAGTAGCAAGTCCTGCACCTGGGAACCTCATGCACCAGTACAGGCTAGGGGCTGACTGGCTGGAAAACAGCTTGGCAGAGAAGGACCTGGGGTTCTGGTGGACACCCAGTTGAATATGACTCAACCACGTGCCTTGTGGCAAAGAGGGCTAACAACATCCTGAGCTTATTTAGTAAAAGTGCATCCAGCAGGTCTAGGGAAGTGATTCTATCCTGCTCTTCAGCAATTTTGGGGCAGCATTTGGGGTGCTGTGTGCAGTCTTGGGCTCCCCAGTGTCAAGAGGGACATGGACATGGACATACTGGAGCGAATCCATCGAAGAGCGATGAAGATTTTTAAGGGAGTTGTGTATCTCTTATATGAGGAGAGGCTAACAGAGCTGGGACTTTTCAACCTGTACAAGAGAAGGCTCAGGGGAATCTTATACATGTGTATAAATCCCTGATGGGAGAAGGGGGAAAGGCAGTAAAAAAGATGGAGCCAGACTTCTTGGTGGTACTCAGTGACAGGATGAGAGGCAATGGATACAAACCGAAATACAGGAAATTCCACTTAAGCCTGAGAAAAAAAAAACTTTGTGAGGGTGGTGAAACACTGAAAGAGGTTGCCCAGAGAGGCTGTAAAGTCTCTGTCTCTGGAGATATTTGAAACCTGACTGGACATGGTTCTGGCCAGCGTGCTGTAGCTAACACTGTTTTGAACAGGGGTTTTGGACTAGATAATCTCCAGAGGTTTTTCTTCCTTCCAAACTCAATGATTCTGTGATTCTGTGATGCCCTACTTTAGTCCACAATCTTGCTGAAACTCATTTATATAAGAATACAGGCCAGCTAGACCTCAGCCTGCTCTTCATCTGCTCTTAGTTTAGGGCTAAGACTAGAGCACATGTTTAGATTATTTTACACTACTCTATCCTGCCGAATTTACAATATCTCTGGATTCAATGCGCCATTGAGAATTTCCTTTTTCTAGTGTGAACTTACTGCCTTACAAGTATCACTCTGACATCCAACATGAAACTTCACTGGTATATCGCTCACTCCCTCTTTTGATATATAGATGTTTTTTGTAAATACCCACTTTTTTCTTTTTATCCCTTTTCCCCCAGAGCCTGAGAGAGCCATCTGGGGAATAAAGGCAATCAGAACAATATCCTTTTACATGGACTCTTAGCCATAGCCCTACATCATGGCTACTGCAAGTGTTCAGTCTTTCCTGGTTTTGGTGGCATGTTTCCCAAAGCTAGTCAGCCTCTACCTCCCCAAAACATGCTAGGATTGTGTTATCCTATGTTACATTGCTGAAATGCCATGAATGTGTCTGAAATGTGTCAAAATGCCCTATACACACAACACATAGACATGCAACATTACATCAGAGTCAATGAGTTCTATTAAGTGTTGTGAGTATATATATGAATGTTTGTTGGAGTGACTTCAGCAGCTCATGCTTGTAGGTCTTCCCTAGCCTTACGCTCCACTTCCTCATCTCACTGAGGAGTTGTGTAGTGTTAGTACTGTGTCTGGAGTGTGATGCAGACATGCTTTGGTGAACCTGAGCAAAGCCAACATGGGTTGGGCACTGATTCCTGCCTGGTCTTGTGAACCTTCCTGGAAACCACTGTCTGAGTTTCCTACCCCACACAAGGACTTCATTTCACACTGGCTTGGTTAAAACCAGTCAGGGAAGATGACTGAACTGGAATGGAAATCAGTTCTCATTACAAAAGGCCATCAGAGAGCCACCAAATGAAGATTATCATGGAGAAACAACACAACTGAGAGCATACTGATGTTGCCCTGTGATGTCATCTTCTGTACAAGTGATTAGTCTTAGAAGAAATTCCTTCCTGAGAGATATAACAGTAGCACTAGGATGCTCCTTTGTTCTGCACATTGACTAAATATTGCAAGAGGAACATTTTCTCCCTCCAAATTAGTGTGCAGCCTGGACTTCCCACAGGAAAGAAGAAGGACAGAGAGAGAAAGAAGGTTTTTATCCCCAAGATACAAACCAGGAATTAAATACAGTGACATTTAGACATTTCCAGTGATACCTGGAAAGTGGGGAAACTAAACTGTCATGTCCGTCTCTGGTTACCAAACCTCTCCTGCTTATGCCATTGAACAGCAGATCTAAATTTAACTCACTAATTAGCCTGCCTCAGGTAGGAGATCATGTTTCCACAGCACATGGAAACTGAAACAAATAAGTAAGAAAGTGATTCTTATGGTGATTATGAGCAGGCAAGTAGCAGATTGCTTTATGCAGACAGCTGATAATTAAGTCTTGGGTAAAGTACTTTTGATTTCTGTGGCACTAGGAGTCCATCAAATGTGAAGAAACAATCTTCTCACAAGAATGTTTTTTCCCATTACTACAGTTTCTCAGTCTCCACATAAAACTCCTTACCAGTGTTCACAGCTAAAGGCAAGCATCGAAGAGTGATTTAAATCCTTTCCCACATCCCTCTCCACTGATATTCCTTTGAAATCCAGTATATGAAAACCTCACCACACTCCATGACAAAACTGTTAAATTCTACCATGCTTCCCAAAGCCTGATCAGCAGGATATGTCAACTAACAGCTTTAATGCATAAAAAGCAATTTAAAGGATATTGTACTGACAGGAACATGCTTCTACTTTAGCATGCTTCCGTAAATCAGCCCAACGCAGAAGATGTCTAAGAACGTCTTTGAGAGAACTTTTCCTACCTTTGAAGATCTGATGTAGAGAAAGGACATAAAAAATGCACTAAGAACCAGAACCACCCTTGTGAACTCCCAAACAAAAAAATCTGTTTTGTCCATGAGGAATATTTGTCTAAATTTTGATGCTGTTTTTTCTGTCTAGATGGTTCATAGTAAGCATTATCTTAAGATTTTTTCCCTCTTGCAGTTGCTTACATGTGAGGTTTTTTGCTGGTGGTATTGGTTTGTTTTTTTTAAACAAAGCATACTTATTTCGTTTCTCCCCAAGTTATTTACCAGGAAAGTGATTCTGCATGTCAGACAACTCAGCATAGCTTTCTACACGAGTTCAGTATTTTCTGTGTTTCAACTGCAGCAGTTTTGGGGGTGGATAGTTTTCCCCATTGTTCAAATGTGTGCTGAGATGATCTTTACTATGTGCTATTGTTCACCTCCTGGTGACTGCTATGTGCTACACCCTTATCACAGCACATACTTATTCTGAGAGTGAATCTCTCTTACTATTGAGGTCATATACTGTAGTCACAAGGTCATTACACAGAAGCCACTACAAATTGGAGAATTTCTTTTTTTCATGTAATCTTGCAAAAGTACTTAACAATTGCGGATTGGGTAAAGATTCTTGCCAATGCATTCACAACATGTCTGTTCAAATTCTTTTCTGAACGTCTTACCTGAGATTCTGTAGGTTTGATTCATGGTGGTGGAGAGAGGTGAACAGTGCCTAGAGCTCCATAAAACACTGATGGTCATCCCCAGAGTCTACCTTCCTTGAAAACTGGGCTTCCTCTGGCTAAAACTGGCCACCCAAAAGGTAAAGCATGAGGAAGTCTAGTAGCTAATGATCATTTTAAAGAACGTTGCATGCATAAGGCAGATGAACCAGATCGGAAGTTTCCTGCAAAACCTCCAGACTCATCTAAAGCTGATTTAAATTACTTTCTTCTCCACGGAGTTTGGGAATGAATTTAACAGTAAGTTAACTCAGGTGATTATTTCAATACACAGCAGAGAAAACTATCAATGAATCACTTGAAATTTATAATGCGTAATGCTCCATCCATTATTCTCAAATGATTAAACTGAGTCCCCAGGTCACCCTGTTGGTCTTATTCTCTTTGTTTCATAATACCATCTGACTTGCTCCTGCAAAATCCAGAATATTTGAAGTTTCTAAGATCCTCTGGATGTTGAGGATAATAATCCTTTCTAGTGTTACAGTGATGTCTTCATAGATTATATTTTTAGCTCAAAAACTGAAAGCCAGCAGCTGTTTGCTTTTGATTAATCTTTCTTGTCAGACTTTAAGGTACTCTTCAATAAGATTAATATTGCTGCCAAATCCAGCCAAGATTGTGAAATAGAGCTACTGCTAAGGAGAAGAAAGATACTACTTTTTTTTTTTAAATATAAAATCCTGCAGGAAGTCTTGCTTTCTGCTTCAAAACTAAAAAGTATTTGCTTTGATGTTTGCCAAGTACCCACAGAAAAAGAGAATGGCAGCATGGGAAACATGGAAAAGACAGAAAAGATACAATGATAGCTTCATTAATTTTAACTTTAATAATTTTAAGGTTTAGAAAATAGGTCTTTTATGTGATTTTTTTTTCTTCATATATCCTGCTCTTCAGAAAGCAACTGAAAGAAAACACAGAAGAAACACATTGCTTAATTCTTGGTGGGTCCTGGGAATGAAATAAAGAAAAAAAAATTAAAGGAGTGTGACATTAAGGCTTTTATTGATTTTCACTAGTACTTTGTAAACTTGATCTAGAAATATTAATTTGGCCAGGCATTATGCTTTCTTATTGTTGCAAATGATTAATGAAACTGATCTAACATAACTGATTTTTTGGGAGGAGTAGGGGATGGGGACACATACCCTTTTAACCTTTAGGTCTCATATAACTAATATTTTGTTACCCACTGCTCCTGACATTTCTTCATTTTTCCATCTTGTGTGGCTCAGTAGTGCCAAATATAAAAGATTTTTAAGCCTTTTCCTCCCATTTTATAGGTAAAACAGAGGAATCGCACAGCTGTGATAACGATAAGGAGTGTAAAAAAAGCCTATATAAAAACAATAGTCCTATCTTGAAAGATGACTTTGAGTAAAATGCAGTAGATTATACATAAAGTTCATACTCACACAGACAAAAAATATTTTTGTGAGAACCAGCTACTCTGGGTACTAACAGAGGCAGAATTCCCAAGAGAAAGCTGTTTGGGATTAAGTCACTAAGGACTGTCATAACATACACACATAACGGACCTGAATTAAGGTCACCCAGGCAAGTTTAATTCTGACATTTGGTATGTCTCAAATGATCAATTTAGCATTTAAAACTGCTAAAACAAAATAAGAATAATGTTTCTGAATTGCATCACTGTAATTGCCTCCCCTCTTTGATCACTGGTAGGATTCCGGGCTTCCAGTCTGTTTAATAGAGACTAACAACTACTGAGTGTCTCAGTACACTGTCTAAAGGAATCCATATAGGAGCAATCCATGTCTACAGAGAAGCAAAATTTGAGAACTAATTTTGCAAGGGTCAGAAGAGCAAGTGTCTGTGATGATCCAGAAAGATCTGAAATCTGTTTCAAAGCAGAGGCAAGAACTCTAAGATGAAAAAAAGAAGTTAGTTTAGTGTAAATATGATATAAATTGTACTGAGCAAGGCTCTATGACATATGCCATAGCAGATCAGCTAAATGACTGAAGAGTCTCCTTAAACAACAGGCATTTAAAGATCAATCTATACTACCCACAGAGGAAAGACAGAATCAGGCTGGAAGAAGAAGAAACAAAGTCAAAATAATGAGATATTTAGTAGTGTGATTGACTTCATGCCCTGCTGTTTCCTCAAATCATCCATGTCTACAATGTAGAGGTAACAATTTCTATATTCAACAGAAGTTACCTTATTTAGCTCCAATCCAGGATGTATCACCTTCTCTGTGAACCTATTCACAATTAGCACAATAGAAAGCCCAACCACCTCAACCAGCAACCCTCCAAGTAATTGGGTTTGCCATCACTCTTCCTATGCATTACACACATTTCTGATGTGTATAACGCATTCTGATGTCAGACGCAACTGTTTCTTTTTACAAATGAGGAGGTTCACTACTATATATTCAGTTTTGTGTCCTGATGTGTCTTTAGGTGAGTCCCCAGTGAGTGCCCACGTATCAGGCATTTGATATTGAAATGATCCATTCTTTACCCTCTGAGAAAATGCATGCAAATGAAGAAGCATGCTTTATACTCTGCTGCAGATAACTTGCTCATCAAAGACAAGTCCACTCCAGGTCTGACATCCGTGAACCTGTTAAGTGGGGAAGGGTAATGAAAGTGCTGTGAGAAGAAGTTCTAGGCATTATATACACTGAACAAACATATTTGTTGTCTGAAGCATTTTATCCATCCCCCGCCCCTGCCAATACAATTGCAAAGCCTGCTTCAGAGTAGGAAAATTCTGTCATAGCAAGAGGTCTCCAAATCCTCCAGTTATCACTGCATTTGTGTAAACTGTGTTAAGCCTATCTACAGCAGTATGGGATCTCTTGCACCACTCCTAGTCACAGGTAACTGTCTTTAGAGTAAGAGAGGAAATCAAAAGTCCCCACAGCAAATGAGGCAGGTGAGCTAACTAGCTGAAAAACTACCATAACATCTTCCCAGTTTTCATTTCAACAATTCTTAGTCCTAGAAATGCATCCTAGGAAGCAACAAGACACATGGTGTTTGAGGAAACAGTATTCTCTCACTGATGAAATTTCCTAAAACATCACCTGTCTTCTGCTCTGTATGTAGCATTCTGGCAACTTAGATGTAGAGTGTCCAACACTCATAATAAAGAACAGAACTGATGTGGAAGAAGGTTCTGTGTGTAAAGGAAGACCTGCTTACTTGTCTTTTGTCTCTCAAGAGGAAGTGGAGAAGATAACCTAGCGCGGTTGCTTTTTCTTCCCATATATGTCACCTACTTCAGAATGATTTATTAGCTGGCCTAAGCTATGCAAACGGAGGAAAGTTATTTTAACAGACTTTTACACCTTTAAAATGTTGAAAATACTCTACCTACAAAACGTGTGCAGAGCTATAAACAAACGCAGGAGCTTTCTCAAGAGTAAAGAAGCAACAGTTTCCTCCCCGCCCCCGCAGTGGATGTGATTTTTAAAAAGGCTCTGTGTACTTTTCTGATAAGAAACTCAAAGAATATTTGTCAGCCATCCCTGGTATCATTTGATTTTGTGATGTCTTACTGAAGTCTTAGCAATACAGAGTGCTATTCACTCTGATTCAAATTTATTGGGTGATCAAATCTCTACCAATACTAAAAAATGCCCAGCCTCATTCTCTAATGCTTTGATGTCTGACTTTAGTGACCCAAATTGCCAAGCACCTTGCATCTTCCATGACAGTCTTTTCTGCCTTGCCTCATACTTCTGTTTACCTTGTTCACATACCATTCTGATTTTTCTTTGGTTTTTTTTCAGAGACCTAGAACAAACTTTCACCAGATTGAAATGAACTTACACTCACAGTAACACAAATGTCACATGGTCCTTGGTATTAGAAATTCCTAGAAACACAGAACCAAACTTCATGACCAGCTTTCTGTATTAGGTTAAATTTAATATTAGTTCTAAAGGCAATGATATCATATCACATATCTGCTAACATTACAAGATAAGCTTTCAGCACACTCAGATGTTTTCTGCTATTCATAGCATACTGTCTGCTATTCAAAAGTCTTTTCTAGCTTGACTCGATTTTATCAGCAATAATTAATTGGTTCCCTTGCTAATCAATTGGCTTTAATTGAAGGAGAAAGTTAAGGTCAAGCATGAGTAATCATGAATACCACCTGACAGCATATTTACATAAGGAAGGTTGTTATCCAGCAAAAGGTCAAAGGATAGTAAAGGTATAGAGGGCTGTATGGATGAGAAAAGTATTCTGGCTGTAACTTACGGAGTACAAAAGAGAGTGGCATTTTAGACAGTAAGATGGTTGTTACTAGAATACTGGCTGCGTAGGATAACTGGATACAAGAGAGATTGAGAAGACATGTGAGGCTGAGTAAGAGCTGAAGTTCACGAGCTTTTAGTGGAAGAGAGCAAAAAGGGCACAGATGAAGATTATACGAAACCTGTCACCTCTCCAGTCAACGAATCATCTTACGGAGGATGATATATTTAAAGAAACTTATATGACATGGTGCACAGCTATTTACAAGTACATAAAAAGGAAAGCACAATGAAAGTATGCAGCAACATGTAGGTGCCTTCCTTTAGAAATGTGCATACACAACCTTATTGCAGTCTGATTGTAATAACCTCATGACGGCATGAGGTTAGCCTGCTCCAAAGGAGGTGTTCTCCTCCAGGTCAGAGCAGGGGGCTGCGCTGCTGCTCCAGGCTGATTTGCTTGGTTCAGTGATTCCGGCAGAAAATTGTACCTCTGCTTGGTAAAAAGAGACTGCCCGAAGACAGAGCACTCCTCACGTTTTCTGTCTACTTTTGCTTCCTGCACACAGGAATAGGCTGGTAACTTGGTTATCTCAAGTGCTTCCCTGTAGTTGAACTGCCACCATTAGACCACAGCCTGGAGATAGATTGGGTGACAGCCTTTCAGAGCATATGGAGAAGTTTAAGAGGCCGACAGTCACATGAAGAATGAATATGCAAGAATAGAAAGTACTAGAGAAGGTTACGATTAAAGACAATTTGGCCAGGAAATCCTGAGGAATCCGCTCATAACCATTAAGGAGCTGATTTCCTAGGCGACCGAATGTAAAACATTACTTTCAAAAATACCAGATAAAAATAGCAGTGCCAGATTCCCCTCTAGCAGAAAGTTACTGAACTGCCACCTAGAAATGATAGGCAAGATAGCCCCCTGGAAACAAGAGCATCACCAGCCAGAGTTTCAGTTCCCTTGAGATTAATCTCCCTGCCAAAGCTCAGTTTCATGAGCTTTATAAAGAACAAATATAATTCAGACTTTCTGGAGTTGGAGAAGAAAAAGTCCTGATCATCTGTGGATCATCAGCCTAGAAAGCTGAGCTCCTCTGAGGTCAGTAGCAGCACCGTCACATACTGAGAGATTCCCCATTCCTGCAGGATGTTCCAACGTTGTAAAACCAAATGCAAAGCAGTCTTTAATGATACTCATTCTGTCCTCATCCTTGTTTATGACGTATATGTGGATATATAAATTTATATATAAATATGTATACCTATACACACGTGTATACATACATGCATAAACACACTGTACACACACAGACACATATATATTAATATATGATCCTCAGCCTTTTGGCACTGTAATATAGAAATAGATCAGCTTTACAGAGGTGATCAGCCACCAGTTTGTCGATTGAACACAACCACTTCTCCAATCAAAGTGCTTGCTACACATTCCTCTAGTAACTAAAAGCCATTGCCACCTAGAAATGTATCGTCCAGATTACCTCTGCAATATCAGGAAAGAGTAACTTCATTTTGCAAATGAAATGTGAGAAAGATTAATCTTAACGGGGAGCCTGTGTCAAAAGGAGTACTACAACCAAGCTTTCCTTTTGCTGGAGCAAAGCCTTAATGATCAATCCATCATGTAGCAGAAAGTTCAACCATAGTAATTTTAAATACCTAGGTGATAAGCAAGTGTGTACATCATCTTTAGAAATATCAAAGGATGAGACAAGAGTTGAACAATTCAAGACTATATCCCTTTCAAGGGATACTTCCTCCCACTTTCTGCACATTTGCATGCAATAGAGAAGGGGTTTTGACAAGAGCTTTTAAATGCAAATGTGAAATCAGGCTTAACAAGAGCAAAAACACTGGACCTCAGATAACCATTCATTATTTAAGAATTATCCTAGCACAAAGGTCCACCCAGTGTATACTTATCTTCAACTGCCTGTTCTGAAGATTAGTTGCTAAATTACTCCTTATTTTTAAGGCAGTGAATATTTCAGTATTGGTTCTGACAGAGGTATATGGACGTGGCATTTTTGTAACAATTGCTGCAATGGCAGCCAACCCTGCAGTGTATGCAGGTATTCACCTTTGTCAGACGAGCTTTCTGATGTGTGCCTGCCTCAGCAAATGGGATGAACCAAGAAGGAAGGAGAGGCATCTCATGGCAAATCTGTGCTGTTCTTTGCATCTCATGGTAATGCTCTATAGAGTTCCAGTACTTCACATATGATCCACCACTTCTTTTGAACATTTGCTTGCTATTATGAATGAGAGCACATAAAAAATACAGGGGATTATTTTTTTCTTCTCAATTGGCAATCAGCACTATTTGAAAAGGAGATGAGGTCTTCATTTTTTTTCCCTAATTCTATAGCAGTTCTTTGCATTTGTGTTCTTTTTCAATGGACAGAGATGATGTTGCAAAGGGTCAATGATATTTTTGCCTGTGAAAGCATTTTCAGGAGTAAAACCACGTGTCCAGTTCAGCATCTCATGGTCTGAAGGTCAGCTTCTGGAGCTGTAGAAACAAAGAGCAAACTGTCCTGAGCACCCTTGATAAGCAGAAGATAATACTAAGGAACAATCATCATGACTGACAGAAAGCTTGCAAATGTCACAGCTATTTCTGCCTGATTTTAAAGATCTCTTCTGTTAATGTATATTACTGTACACTGGTAGAAAGGTTGTGAAGGGAATCCATACACGTATCTGAAATAAAGTTACAGACAAAGAAATAACATTTTCAACACAGATGTTTCTGAAGCCTTGCTGAAGTCAGTCTTATTACCTAGAACTGACCAACTGCTACATTCCTTTAGCGTGAAACTGATTCTTTCTTTATGCTGTGAGATACTTTAATACTAATGGTTGCTTAACATATTTTAAGAGTTTTGACTATTTAGCCTTGCTGCTAAAGGTTTCAAGCATCAGAAACATGTTTTCTAGCCAAAAATTAACAGTCACCACCTACCAAACAAAAAGGGGAAAAACCTAAGCAAACAGTGTCAGCATTAAGATTCCTTAGAAGGTGTATGGAAAATGCTCCAAGCATACTGCAAAATACAGCCAGCTCAAATTTTCTCAGCTGAAAAGGCAAATCCAGCTTTCTTACCATGGGGTGAAAGCCTGAGAATAGGACAGGCTTTCTAGAACAAGAGAAGAGAGAGGCTGAATTCAGAGGCAAACTCTTATTCTTGTTACCATGGGAGGGATGGAGAGATCCTCTCTCAAAATTTCAGAGGGAACAAGAAACAGGGTTACTGCAGGGACTGTTTTCAGTGTGTACAAGTGGTAGATTAAAATGTTCATTTATTTGTTGGTTCCGTTTCCCTCCCAGAGCAGCTGGGATGCAGATCAATGCTATTACATCAACACAGAGCAGTTAAAGGCAGAATTAAAAGCTCAGTCAGAAAGAGAAGTTTTAGGACAATAAACTGAAGGAATTACATATGCTACCATACAGAAGTTGGCCCTAATCAGGTGAAGAATCTCTGGGCAGGCTTTCTCTATTGGAGATGTGTCTCAGGCCTTTGACTACTGCTATACTGCTGAGAAACTCAGACATTATCACAGCAATACAACCACCTTAGGTCATAAAAAATCCAGCAACTGTGCATTGCTACCTTATTTTGCTTGTACTGAGCGACAAAAAGTTGTTGCAAGCAACTTTTTTTAGGATCCCTTCACTGGAAGAACTTCCCCATGCTTTGTGACATTAGAAACGTCTTAAAAGGAACAGTTTCCATGCTGAGATAAAGCCGCTCATGCAGAAAAGCACAAGGATTGACTGGGAAGGTAGAAATTACAGGCCACTTGAAGCCTCAGCAGCAGCAGCTCAGACTGGTAATATACGGAGTTCCTCATAAAACAATCATGATACATGTAGGCAGATTCTTGGAAAAGATATGCAGAAGTCATGCCGGACTAGTAAAAAAGAAAACTGAATCCAGGACAAGACCTGGATTGGCAGCAAAGGGTTCCTAATACAGAGCCAAATGAAGCTATATTACCTTTTGCAGTGCAGATAGATAAACACATTTTGCTGAATTTGTCCATTTGTCAAAATGGATCAAATGGGCAATCATTTTTCCCTACAAAGGTAAATTTTAGAGTCAGTAACAACACAAGAGGAACAAGGACACTTGGGACAACCCTGCTCCCAAGTCTGCCGTAAGTCAGCTGCAGGCACCATTAGTGCAATCACTTTGCTTGTAAGTACCTCCTAGTATTTTGTCAAGGTCTTCAGGCAAAAGTCCAGTTTGCTGAAGTCTTCACATTGTGCTGAAAGTTATTTTTCCCAATCTCTGTTGAGGCCTCTTGGCACTGTTTAATGCTTGAGTTCATATTTGATGTAAAGAGTCAACTACAAAAGGTAACTAGATAAAACCAGTGCTACACATCTTGTATATGGAAGGTTGGCACAGTAGTTAGTGCAGTTCCTTAGAAGAATGTAAAAAGTGAACAATATAGTAATGTCATTTTCTATGGTCATTCCTCAGACAAAAACTCAGAGGAAGTAAGAAGTAATTTTTAAATGGCATTTCAGAGACAGCCACTTTGAAGACAGTTAGTTACAGAGACATTTCAGAAAGAAAAGTAAAAAAAAGGTAGCAAAGATTATGTATCAACTGTTTTCTATTAAATCAAGAACTATGAGAGGTACTACCATTACTGACTACCATTAACTGCTTAATATTTTTCTATCCAGTAAGAGTGAAAAGCCAGCAGTTGTAGTGACAGCTACTGCTATGTGCATTCAGATTATGCAAGTTTCCCTCTCCACAAATGTGCGTAGACACACAAGAGAGAGACACACACAGACATATACATCCTTAATATTAATTACAGCTTGGGGAAAAAAAAAATCCCAGCAGGTATCTCATAATTCTTCAGCACATATCAGCTGCTGGATAGGGACATTTTACTAAAAAATAAAACAGCATAGTTGATAAATCACTTCTACTGGGAACATCTTTATGCATTTGACTCCAGGAAAACAAACATAGCTGTGATTTTCCTGAGAAGAGATACATCTTTATCTGGATCACAGCTAAGCATTTAAGCTCTTAATGGCATGGGCCTGAAGACCCAACATATTTTGGAGAAGTAATTTTTCACTGCTGATTGTAACAAGCCTGTTCTTCTTCCTTTAAGCATTTTAGATCGTCTTACCTGAGAACTGCTAAGTATCAGCGTTCTAGTGCCTCATTCTAAATCCCCTTTGTGGTCTAATTGGATTTTCAGTGCTTGGACACTTGAATGAAAACCATTAGAAGCTAGTTCTCATTATCAACTGGCCATCCTCATTATCAGCTACCCACTCAGGCCTTTGAAAACCCTACTTGACATTTTTCTGCCTCTTGGGATAGCTACTTTCCTTAAAAATTTGGCTCCTGGCCCTAATTTTCATGTTGTCTAGACTTGGAAGAGAAATAGGCACAAAGTTGAAGAAAGATCAGGAACAGTTAAAGCTCCTTCCCTGTATTGCCGTCATTATTCAGTCTGGTCCCTCATACTACTCCTATTGCAGTGTTTCAGAATTACTCAAGAAATCCAGTGAAAATGAGATAAATCATAGTGTACTCCTTTCTGTGTTGTTCTCACCTCATATCCCATCAAGTTTAATGATACATAGTACTTGCTAATAATATTCTGTTTTGCAAAAGGCCCTTTTCCGTTATATTTGCAATTAAATCACACGTGTGAGATTTCGCTGAGTTACAGGGAGTTCCCGGGCTGAAGTGGAGTCTCAAACTGTGACAGAAGGGAGATTTAACCCTCCAGTAATTCACATGAAGGAGTCTTTCTGTCAGCATGAACTTTACATGATACTGCAAACTCCCACAACTTTCAAGCTAGCTTGACAAGAATAGTTGATTTTGGCACTTCACAAAACTTCCAGAAGTAGGCCCAAGAAGATAAATCAGACAATGGTACAGTTTACTGGACTCAAAAGAATGAAAAACCAGCTTATTCACAACCCCATATAGGGGTTTCCTATATGGGTTTTCTGTATGGAGACTTGTCTACCCATCTCCATCTTTAATGCAGGCTCAGCTATAAAGGACATTCTGTTTTCCCACCTCAGGCATAGTAGGGACTGTAGGCAAGGCCTTGGTAGAGATTCAACAGAGAAGTTCTTGGTTAAACACTAATATCAGTCATGCTCTCCTTGATGTCTTTTTTTTGCACACCTTCATTTTTCCCCTTACGAAAACCAACTGAACTAACAAAAAAAGCTTTAAATAAAGCTTTGAACGAGCATAATATCACCTTCAAAATATCGCCTCCAAGTATGCTCAAAACTCATATAATCAAGTGGAACAAAGCACAATCCTGCTTTCTGCAAACTGCAGCTCCTCTCTGTTGTTTGTATTACTGCAGTCTTGTGAGACAGGAACCTCAGCACTGTAAGCCCAGATAAGGCTTAAAAGAAGGTCCATCTCTGATTACAGCAGGTTTACTCTATGAAGTCAGTGTCCTACCAAATATGTAGCCGATACTTTTTCATATATATGAAAAGAAAATGCGCAGTATTATTTAAACCAAGTTGAGTAAATTGTGGGAAATTACTCCTCCCATGCTCCAATGCATGGTTCTATACTTCTTGCAGCAATAAGTGACTGTTTAGAATTCCTCATGGCAATCCCTCTTTACAGCCTGTTGTTTACCATTTACGGGCTGCGTACATAGTGTGCACAAATTTCAGAAAATGTTACCTAAGTAGCTGATTTTTTTGTGAAATCCATTCTGTTTTTCTTGCCCTAATAAGCAAGTCAAACAGACGGAGAAAGTTTATTTTGAGACATACGTTTAATTAAAGCAACTGAGATCATTGTCATAGCTTCTCTACCTCATCACGAGTTGAATTCACAATAGAAAAGACACTTAACTCCTCCAAGATTTTTTGGAAAGAATTCAATTTGTGGAGATAAGGCTAAACAATCTGTTCACCCGCAGAGTATATCCCAGTCTAAGAGGATGTTCATTTGGAAAAGGCATTATTCAGAAACACTTTTGCTCCTTAGGATGGAGTTGAACCTCTTGGAGGGGTTGTAATAATCTGATGCTTTTCATCTGTGCTTCCACTGGATGAAAGATGATCTGATATTTCTAATGCAGATTTAATTTAGCTGAAGAAGTTAAAAAACTTTTCAGTTAATTGCAACTATATGTCATAAGTATTCATCATCCAACTCTAAATTCAACACTGCAAATACCTGTTTAAAAATCATGAATTCCTAAAATATTACTAAAGGAAATTGGAAAATCAGCTAGAGCAATGAGTTGTGACTTACTTGGTGCATAACTTGCTTAACTTTTCCTTTTTTACCCCTGAAATTCTGAGATCTTATAGATTTAACTTTAAAAAAAATAAAGCTCAAGCACTGATAATCGCTGTTTAATTCATTAAACAGGCCCTGTAACAATGTTTACCAGGATTGAGTCATTTGTCAATAGTACAGATGTGCCACAGATAGATGAAACAGGTCCAACAGAAAACCAATTGAAAATTGCCAAAATATTTCATTTTTTCTCAATGCATTCCAGTACTTGTAAAACAAATAAGTGAACTTGAAAAGCTTGGAGGTTTTTGTTATGGTTTGTGTAGATTGGTCCTGATAAAGTAGGTACTGACTTGAACTTCTGCTGCTGCACTGTTACAAGTATTTCAGACTGTCCAAGTCACAGAGTCCAGTCTCCTAAGTCAGAAGATGACACTGAGTTGTAACATTCAGGATCATATAGTCCCTAAGCTGCTAACCGAAGACCTATGGATTTGCAATGCTTCTGTTTTTATTGTTCTTACACCATCAGCATCAAAACAGTAATCCTTTGGGTAAGAAAGTAGTGGATATATTCCTAGATACTCCACAGTTCTGGATATTTTCAACAAATAGCCTGTCAGCTATTGAGTTCCTTTTAACTTCTTACTTTAGATTTTCCTGGGAGTATAACTTCTTTTGATAGTCCAGCTTCCCATTGCACATCAAACCTTTCTCTATAAATGATTGCATTTTCATAATTTTATTAGATCATATCCAGTTATTCCATATGGAGATGAGTCTCTGAGAAGACCCTGGAGTTGACTTTCCTTCTCTCTGGGATAGAAAAATAAATAATTTCTTGAAGGTAAAATATTATATCCATATTTAGTTTCTGCTCCAGTGCCATGGAAGAATGAATGGCAATATTTACATTTTGTCAGTGAAATACATAATTAAGAAAAATAAATGGTCTCCTGAGACTTTGTCACTAAGAAATAATAATTTCACAGCTGATATTACAGTGCATATAGAAAATACTCTCTGGGATAATAGAGCAGTGTCTCACTGCTGTAAATTCTAACATCTTGAAGTAGGATTATTAGAGACCCTGAAAAATTTGCAGTTTACTTCCTTCTGTTCCCTTGCAACACATTTTTTTCATAAAATGCTTTTCCAGTTAACTAGGGGGAAAGAAAAAAGAGTTGTTCTTGGTATTCCAGATACACATCTTACTTTATACTGGAATATTCCTTTTAATAATAATAATAATAAAAATATATATTTGTCTACTAAACTGAGGTGAATTCTAACTACAATATATTGGCCAAAAGAGAAGAACTTTTTTTCTCCATCCTAGCTACTGAGAATCGAATCTACTTTATTGTATATTCACTGATAAAACCAGCCTGGCTGGTCAAAGATATCCAGAAGTGAAGTTTTTGTTATCTAAATTAAACCATTACCACTACTGAGATCTCCATGCAGACTCCTTTTGGTAAACCCTGCAAGGGTAAATTGTGCATGCACTGCTGATCTGATATAACAGAAAACAACAGCAAAAGGTGATTTTGCAATGTGTACAGACAAACAAGTAAGTAAATAAGTGAAGGTCAAGCAAAGGAAAACGGATGGCATGCTGAAAAGACAAAGTTCAGACTTGGACTTCTCTTTCTCCTGACTACACCTGCACGAGTTACATTGGAAAGGAATGGCCAGACTTTGGGGGAAGGAAACAGTTCACCAGCTTTAGGTTTCTACTGCTGCGAGGGGCCCTTGGGTATCTCAGATGTTTCAACCATGCTGTCAGTAGTGATACATGAATGAAAGCCATAGTCTGGCTTTCATTTATGTATAGTCCGCCAAGCATAGTCTGCCAAGGGAAGCTCTCCAGGTTCATGGTGTGAATCAGCACAGCCTTGCAAGAAATTCGGAGCCAACAGCTCGTGACTCGTGTTACACCCTGGACACTAAGACATATACCCGGTCCTACCTTTTTCCTATTGTAGTTTTAACGACTGCACCTCAGAAATTGGCATTAAGAGGTTATCCGACTGCCACCATTTGGCCTAATGGCTGTATTTTCTGTATTTGTTAGGCTTTTTTCCACCACATGTTTTCATCATAGCCTGGGATAAGTTGTAAGGCAAAGCATTTCGAGAAACCCACATGTGCAGTTAGCATTCAGGTCCCCTGCTCTGATCTCTCTAGCACCTTGGGGTGAAAGGCTGTTCCTGTGCATATGGCTATTTATTTTGGCTTTCTTCGTCTTGGTGACCTCTGGAAGAAAAAGCTCGCTGTACAGAACGCCATGTACCAGGACTGAAAAACCAAAAAAGACACAGCTTTGTTCATATCAAGGTCTTGGATCTCTCGAGTATTACATGTGCTTGCAGAACAGAGTATTGCTTGATGCTGGCCTTGAAACAAGAGCAACAAGAGCTTTGATAAATGGGCTGGATAAGGCTGTCCTGCTACACTGCCACTTTTACAAACACAACAGCATAATTTCCTCAAATGTCTGAGTGAGAAATAAGAACAGTTCAATGTCAAGCAAGATAATGTCTTCACATGATCTGCTGGGCCATCCAGAGCTTGATTATCAGAATAGAAACATATCTCTTCACTTAAGGGAGAGACAGAAAACTTGTGCTACTCCCTTTAATGTGCCCAGTTCTTGTCAAATTTTTGTTACTTCCATCAAAGACTTGAGACAGACGAGGCAGCTGAAGTAAATACCCACTGTTCCTAAAGGCATTTCACAGCACAGTTTTGAGTTTTCTGATGCTTGATTGCCTTGATTGCTTCAAAATGGAAGTCCTCAGTAGACATATGGCACAGTCTCTGAACTTGCCTCAAAACACAACTGTTTTCTGGTCCTAAATGCTGAAGAGTGACAAAAAGCTGGTCAGTTATGGTCCACAGCTGTTTGAACAGCACAGTGATGGGGGAGCGGGGAGAACAGCGAAACAAAATTATTCATTCATGAACTCGTATTTCCCATTCCCATGGTATTTAAGTTTCTCAAATTATCTGAATCAAAAGGATAGTCACTTTTCCAGGCTTTAGCTTAACTGGAAAGTGTTGAACGAGTCTGTGGCATCCAGAAAGAGGGAACGTAAGCCAATCTCTGTTTTGGATTTGGACGTGTGCATGGAGGGAAAAGTACCAGAGAAGAAAACAGCCAAATTGGTGGTAGTATTAATAGCTCTCTTTTTAATGCTTTTCAGCATTTTTGATGGTGTTTCCTAATGTAGTGTACTCCATGTTCTGATGGAGAACTGTAAGAAAATACATGTGAGTAAAAGATCTGAGCTTCATAATAAATAAATAAATAACTCAAGGTAAACATGAACAGTACTATGAGCAGTTTCCAACACTATCCTTGGTTTAGGTCCTGTGGTCACTAGAGGACACGGAGAATGAAACTGTCTGAGAAATGTGTTCATGAACACCAGTTTTGTTAAGTTGATAAGCTGTCTTTTTTTTTGTTTGTTTTTTTACAAGCTATAGGTTTTGAATTATGTATCACTTTGTCCTAGTGGGAAAACCATGTCAGGTGCCACAAAAAATGAATTCTGATCTTTCTCAGCAGGCTGGCTTTCTGAAATTAACACAGCTCAGAACTGGAACAAGAAACATCTTCTTATGAACAATGATATTATTAAAAAATCTGGAAAAATTGCAGCACATGTAGTGCTGCACATTATTTTAGTAGTTCAAGCATTTACCAATTAAATACAAAACAAGCTTCACATAGCAAAAATAGCAAAAGAGAAGTATGCACAATTTGGACTAACAGTACAGGAGCTGGAAAGAGACAATAACCCCCATAATGCAACAAGAGCTGCTTATTCTTTCAGCAGTGAACAGTGATAATTCAGAACTGTATCTTAAAAATATGATGAATTAAAACCAACAAGTTTTAAAGAAAAAATTTGCAAAGAAGCTGAACATCCTGGGTTCCTCTGTACCCCACACTACTAACCAACACACTCACAAACCAACTAGTTTGAACCAGACCGTCTGACGTCATGATACATTTGTACCCTGAGATCCTTAAACACTTTCTACAGATAAATGGTATCACAACAGGCCTCTGTCTGTATGTTGTTCTTGGCACAGGCACAGAGCAAATGGTAGGGCTGGGGAGAAATGTCCCCTGTGGGCATTTGAGTGGTGAGACAGAGCAAGAAAAATAAATAGGTAAGAATAAACCCAGAGAGTAAGGAGATGAGATGAAAAAAAGTTTATGGTAAAAACAAAAATAAGAAGGAAAGTGAGAGGTAAACAGAAGTCACTGAACAAAGAAAAGAAAAATCGCTTTGAACACTAAACCACAGACAAAGCATGTATCTTAAGGTGGTTATATTTCTACCGAAGATTATTCCTTTCAGGCTCAATGGTAAAATCTTGGTGCAGGTTCACATCTTTGCAGGTATCCCAGAACTATATGAGACGCTTTAGGATCCTTCTGTGAAGCACCAATAAGATATTTGCAAAAGCAACCTCCAGAGCCCAACTACAAATCTTCACCTGTAGTGCTGCTTGGTAGGCAGCTGCTTCCAACAGGATGGACAGTCAAAATAACCTCACAGAAGAGTATCCGTCTTAACCTACTCTCCATGTCAGAAATCTTTAAGAAGCATCAGTCCCTAGATGTGAGATGACAAGCTCTCACTCAGCACAGAACAAAAAGATAATGTGAAACACCTCCCTGGGTCAAATTTTCCCTGTACAGAAGAAGGTTGTATTTAACATTTCTGCACTGACACCCATTTTTCTTTCTCAAGTGTCCTACTGTTCCTGTTGAATTGTTTTCCTAAAGCTGTAGTGACCTTCTTTCCCCAGCAATGGATTTTAACCAGTAGCAGGCTCCTACTGGGTGCATCACTCTGCAGCCACTGATTTGAATGTCTTAGCACAACAGTTGCCGTTATGGTCCCTTGACTATTGGTACCTTAGCTACTCAGCAGCCTTGCTTATTATAGAAGATATAATATCATATGATACTATGATATTACAGCATCTTTGTAATACCAATTATGGTTAATGGGAGAAAAAAAAGGAAGGATTATTTTAGTGATGTCCATTCTTAACATATACTCAGGAACAGTCTACAATAAATTTGATGTTTTCCACAGATTTTGGACCACAAAGCAACATCTGATGAGCAGTCTGCTATTCCACATCTAGATAGTCTCCCAGTGGAATGAAGAATACAGCTTTTTATAGCAGGTACTGTAGTATGAGCTCAGAAGGACTGCAAACACAAACCTACTGCAATCAAAATCAGTCATTCCATCAGTCAAGGGTAACTCTCCCATTGATTCCCACATAACACTATTTGTGGCTTGCACTCAGGACCACAGATGAAGGCAAAAGTCTCCTGTACACAACTTACTGCAGTCTATAGGGAATTTAAGAAGGGTGTTGTCTATTAGCAGTCCATCTACCAACCACAACCTAGGCTGAACTCTTTCCTTCAAAATGCATGTGAATCTACTGGACATCTGTTGTATGAAATCCTACTAACCACTTTAATGCTAATTTATTTTTTAATGATAATGTAGGTTTGAATGGTATTTATAGGCAACTATGTTTAATTATCTAATTATCTAAAGACATACCAGTGCATATGCAGTCCCAACAACCAGTAAGCTAGTCAACAAAAATTCATCACCCCTTGCAGATGCACATTTAGGTGCCTACATTTCAGAAATACGTTCACCATGTCAGAACTCAACCATTTGTACAGTTCAAAAGTTCTTTTAGTGTAAATTACCAAGGAATCAGCCAAAGAATCTGACCTAAGTTTGTATATGCTCATCATATTCTGTTCATAAGTAACACTTCTTCGATTATCAAATCCTGTCTCATCCAAGGTACCTTATCTTATAAGTACCTTCTTAAGATGGAGTTCAGTGCTTTTATACTGGAAACATCTTCACCCTTTGCCGGGATTTTTTTTTTAACTTTTTTTTTAAGATTTTCAGGAAAAAAAAAATTACCTTGCAAAGTATGCTGTTTCAGAATCTAGTTGCCCTAAGGCAACTTAGGAACTTTTGTTTAATCTCCAGCCTTCATTTCTTAATAGACAACTTTTCTATATTATCTTTTGTGCCACCGTTACTTAGCAAATTTTCACTTTTGAACATTTACCATGCTGATACAAGTCAACTGAGCATCAATCACTCTGACCCTTCCCTTTACTAGGGTAAGCAAGCCAAGATCTTATCTCACTTGACTTCTAAGATGATGTTCAGAGTCCTGCTCCACAGTTATCTGCTCAGTCTATCTTGTTAATGCTGCCCAGGTTGTACTGTCCATAAAGAGCTTCTCACTAACAAGAAACCATTATGTCTTAGACCTCTGCATCATTCCAGAGCATCTAATATTGATCATTATTTCAAAAAATGGGACATGGAACCAGCCAGTCTCATTAGGGAAGAAGGCAAATGTGCATCTTCCAGCAAACCTCAAGTTCCCACTTATTCACAAGTTTGTCACGACTGCAGTATGTTGAAGCTGCATGTGTTGGTAATGGTATGGAGTCATCCAGTGCTGCAAAACAGTGCCTCTAGCCTGCCTGCAAGAAAGAAGAGACCTTAGATGTTTTCAGGAAAAAAGTGCTCGAATATATCTTCCTTCCAGTAAAGCTTTTAAAAAAGTAAATTAATATTTCTTTTTAGTGAAATTCTCTTGTGACAGCTAAGCAGTTGAGATCAACCCTGACATTCTTTTCCCGTGTATGACACTGAAAGGTTTAAGGAGGCATAGGGAAAAAAAAAAAGAACCCACACATAAGACATCTGTAGATATCTTTTGCTTTTCAAGTTGGAGGTTTTGTTGTTGGTGGAAAGATTTTGACCAAAAAAAAACCCCAGGGGGGACAAAAAGCCCTTTAGATTTGAGATAGTATTTAATTGTGAGCTTTAAGCTAAACATGTAGGGAAAAAATATCACAAGCACAAGCAATGACTGGCCTTTTTTATAGGTAATTCAAATATTTGATGCTACAGCTTTTGGGAATATGTCTTTTAGTGACTCAATTCAGTAGGCGTTTCTAAGTGCTCTAAAACTTGCTGTAGACCATTCTTTGGTAAACCACATTGGAAAAAAATGAGTTGCTGTTTATCTTTTCTCAGCTAAAAACAAAGAAAAAAAGCCCAAGAAAAAAGAAATTGAACTTATTGTGGACTGTATTGAGGCTAGTCAGGATGCTATTGACTAGCCCAATGCTGCAAGATGTTTTCTGGGATTCATCTAAATCACATCAGCGTGCACTCATCAGATTCAAACAAACTGTGATTAAGTTAAAAGCAGAAGGAGAGTGAGAAACTTTACATTATGCCGACATTCTAAGTCTAGATTTCTGACTGCCTGTGGATGAAAACTCCAGACTGCTTCAAAGCAGCTGTTCATTAAAATAAATTAACTAAAATGTTTCAGAGAAAGAAGTCTCTTTCGCTACAAGCCCAACCATTTCTGCTGTTATTTTCTTCCAATCTAAATGTGAATGTTTGGGAATTCAGCCTTCTAAAGGATTTGAAAATGCAGCTCTAAGAAAGATGAGTGGAATTTGTTTCATATCAGTCAGTATAAGTCGAGTGATGGAAGCAGATCCAAAATTAAGTACTCAGGCTATTTCAAAGGTGCACAATGTCCCCACAATGCAAAGGGAAGCGCACTCACAGAGTTCCTGCTTGCTCTGATTGTAAATTCTTTCTGTGGTTTCCATTATTTCTAAAGCTACTCATCCATTATAAGTAATACTTGAAGACCTTAAGGAAATGCATTGCTGAATTAGATTTGCCATTCCTAAGCTATTTCACCTGTGCTCAGGATGATGGATGGTGTCATGACAACCTGCCAAATGAACTGCAGCCTTGTTGTTATTCCCCGTCCCTCACATTAGTAAGATCATTCTTCCAGATAAGGATGAGACAAGTATCTACAGCATGGGGACATATGTATTTCTATAAGCAGTAACATGGTCTGTGCTTACTTATGATCTTGCTCTGGACAGTCTGCCTCAGGGGAGGTTCAGACTTGAGATTAGGAAGCATTTCTGTTCTGTTCTGTTCTATTCTATTCTGTTCTATTCTATTCAGCAGTCCTTTCCACTACAGCCAGGTTTGCAGCTGTAGTGTAACTGTGTATAAACCAGTGTAACTGCACTGTATGATGAAAGTGGAAAGGTGCTGTTGGTACCATTGGCACGGTGACCACTTCTCGAATGCCTTGGAGCTCGTCAACTGAGCAGGTTCTCAGGTTTAGAAATCATCCCTCCGTAAACAAATCAACTGACATAAACTTTAAGGAGGGAGAAGAAAAAACAAAGGTTTCACTGTGACTAAGCCAAAAAAAGCATTTGTGTATTAATTTCAGTGAATATGAAGTCTTAACAGAGCCTCCCAGGACCATCCTGATCAAATGACTGCTTCTCCTTTTAAAGGTCTCACACTGCCTAAGTTTCTCTGTGTTCCCTTTCCCCTACTGTAGTGTAGGCAGAAGACTGTTAAAAACAGCTAGCTCTTAGAGTGATGGCTAAGTGCCCTACCCCATGCTTCATGGCTTTTGTAGGTATCACACAGAAAATCTGGAGGAGACTTGTTTCACAGAGTCCCTTTTAAACATCACAATCACAGATCAACAAGAGCGATTCCCCTTCTATCTTCTCTTTTTTGCTTTGGTAAGTAATTTGTAACCATCCAGAGAAAGGTGTAAATTCGTCCCCATTTTTGGTTAGATAGTATTATTTCCCCTTGGGCCAATGACTGCCTCGTATAATCATTGATCAGATAATTCTTCTCTGCAGTGAAAGGTTTTATGTCAAACATGTTACCTACATTTGTTAAAATGGATTATTACCCTTCTATGACAAAATTCCCACACAATGTGGACTGTGCGTTTGGACGCCAGACAAGCTCGCATGAGTAATGCCATGGGAATTTAGGGCAATGTCTTCTCTAGCTAGCTGCTTTTCCAATCAGAAGTTACTGCCCTAGCAATAAAACCAGAAAGGAATGCATATATGTACAAAGAGTCTAATATTACCTTGAACTACTACAGAAAATGTAGTATGCTAAATCATGGTATAAATGGGAGAGGGAGGAAGTATGGGAGGAACTGAGAAAGATGTGTGATCCTGTCTTCTCTCACCCATTCTGCAACTCTGGGTGAAAGATATACAACAAAGGTATTTTTTTAAAGAACAGCTTAGGTTTCTAGAAGTGATTTCAGTGTTGTGCTAAAGTTTCTTTCCACTCACTGGCACAGCAACAAGATTATTTTGCCCAGCACCAATACTTTGCTGGGCAGAAGCTCCCATCACTGCATTCCAGCTTTCCCCCGTTAGTTTGTGATAAATGTTAACAGCTTCAATTCTCTAAAAGACACAAAAAAGTCCTTAAATTGAAGAGACATCGTTGAATAAACAGTCTGAGATAGACTTGATTTCCTAAACTGCTGGAACTTCCTGTACAACATATGAGGAGAGAATGATGGTATCTGCTGAATACCATGAGTTCTGTGAAAATGCAAATATTTCTTCTCTGCGTGGAAAATGCCAGTATGATATTATGGACTACATGTACTATTGATGAGCAATGTCTACTTCAAGAAAGCAGTCTAAATACAGAAAAGCACATTAACGCCTGCCTACCTCATATTTCACTGGCCTCTGCAGAACATCTCACATATTCAGTTACACCTTTGTGAAAGTGCCTCATCTGTTAGGTGTTAGGTGCACAGCAAGAATCTGTCAAGAGGAAAGCGAATGGAAGTCACGAAGAAGCTTGAACACTGGGAACTTGAAACACCAAAAGCTAACATGGCTGAATTGCATGCATTTTTGGTAGTGTTTTCTTCTTAGGTGCCTGAGCTTCCTTGCATTATGCTTTACACACTCAAGACACAGCAGCAGGTTGCATTTGTCTGTTGAGGAGGGTAGGGACTGGAAATACTATTTTCTTCACAAACAAGTGTTTCTACACAGCAAAACACCATAGGAATCTTCCATTACTTCATGGGTCTGCTCCAGCACTGCAGAAGCTCTAGGCCGATGTACTATACAGCACCTTTTACCTGCCTAACTCTTACTGTGGCAGGCTAGGTAATGTATTTCCCACTGCAGTGCTTGTGGTTTCCCAGAAAAATCAATGCAGTTGACCTAACAGGCATATCTTTATGGTTCGTGAACACTGCATACTAATAATCAGTTTATACACATGCTGGATTCAGTTGCGGAGCAACTGATACAGCAAAGCCTTGTATCTGGAGCATCAACTCTGTATGAACAGCAGCTGACAGTTTCATGAATTTCCCATAGGCTCCCATAAACCAAAGAAACCCACAAAAACTAGATGTAGATTAGGCCCATCAGGGCTCCCTACTTCTACTTCACCTTCTCAGAAGTCATCTTTGTTGCTGGGCAAGGGTATACAGCTCGATTAAAAAGCCTAGGCTTAAACAGAGATAAAAGACAAATTCAAAGTCCTTTTACTTCCCAAAACTTTTTTGAGTAGATCATTTAGAGGTGACGCAAAACCCAGCTGGATGTCAACAGGCTGATTTGGAAGGAAGTGTTCTGATGAGTTTGACATATTCTGTGTATTTTTCCTCTGGCCTCTCCATGAAAGTTGATTACACCAGCCCAAGGAAACAAAGAGGGACTGAAAATGGGAAGAAAGCACAGTTTGTATGATAAAGCTGTAAAAATGTTACTGAAGTTCAATCTGAGCTGAATCAATCAGTGTCATATAATGCAGTCACTTGAGCCTGAAGAATAGCAGCAGTTTAATATCAGCTACAGCCTTTCCCTCAGCGTCCCACCAGACTTCATGTGTTTTCCCAAACAGGTAAGGTCTTCCATGCAGTTCTGTGGGCACTGATTACTGGGACTCAAAATGCTTCTGTCAAGGTGAAAGTATAATAAGTAATTATGTCTGCTATTACACTGACGTACATTGAAGCCATGCTATAGGCCTGACTACCAGCCCTCAATTTCAACTTTGTAAGTCACTTGAGCTCAAGGACTTCTTGGACTCCTTGTTGCTTCAGTGTCTTATCCCACCAATGGCAACATCTGGGTACAGAAACTCCATCCGGAATATGACCCACACCCTGACTTTACTTGTGCTTGTACCGAATTGGATGTGATGGAACATATAAACACTACTGCATGTGGAGGACAAAAATAAGTGGAACTGGAGCCCATTGTCTCACTTTGATCCTGACAACACGGATTAAAAGTCCAGTGCAAGTGGAATGCTTTTACCCATAACAAACCTTTACAAACATGTCCCTTCATGCTGTTGGGCTAACATATTCACGAAGTAGTACTGTTTACTTCTGCTCTGTTTCCTGATTTTGGCTACTGTAGTAAAAGCAATGGATAAAGTTCTCCTGGCTTCACCAGACTCTGGTCCCAGGCCTGATGTCCCACCTGCCTGTGCCTGTAGGACTCCATTAATCCTGATTTATCCCCGGGAAAGACAGGCCAGAAAGCACATTAATTTTGTATAGCTACTGCTGCATGCTCTGTGTAGAAGTGCAGTGTAGCTGTTCACTTTCTGTTGCATAAGATTTTTGCACTCTATGCAACTACTATCTATACTTCTACAATGCTTATATATTTGAGACAAAGATTTTTTTAAATTTTATTTTTGTAGTTGGGTTAAAATTAGCAAACATGCTGAAGATCTAAAACCAAAACACTGTTTATTTCACCTGAAATGCACTAAAGCTACAGGTCAGGATCTTGTTCCAAGGATTTAGCACGGAAATATCATTTAACACATTCACATGTATGCCTGAAGAATGATTTGGAAAAGGAGCTAACCAAAGCAACCTTACCATAATGGGAAAATTAGAAGTAAAGTGCTCTCACCACCTACACATCTAAACAGTTGCCAAAGTGTAATACTTAGCATAAAGAGTACTTTACAGGATATACAGTCTGTGTGAGAATGGTGGCTGGATTTGCAACCCAGAACAAAAAACGCCCAACCAAAGACAATCCACCTCCCGCCTCAAAAAAAACCTTAATCCTCCAGAAAGCCCCCAAACCTCCTTACCTTTTCTCATTTTCTCAGCAATGAAGCAAAAGAAGATGGTTGCTCCAGCATCCTCACAAGCTTGGGGGTTCTCTGGGAACTATTTGTACCTCTTATATAACAAGTTTTCCATTTCTCTAGCCAGTGTTAGATTAAGACAATGCATCCAAGACTTGTCCCTTTAGCTGTTACAGCAGTTTCATACATTATTTTTCTTATGAATGCAAATCTTCTACAATAAGAAATTGATTATTGCATTACACAGCATTCTCATATGCCTGGCCTTCATTGTATTAGCACTCTATAAGAGGACATCTCTATTTTGTAGTTCATTATAACATCTACAAAATAGAGGTGCCAAACCCATGGTTAGATCTACATAGACAAAGATGAAAAAGTATTTGTTTTAAGGCACACCATCTGTTCTCAAGCTCTTCATGTATCTCTTCTGATGCCAACACCCATTCAGACTAGCAGAACACACATGGGATGATGGCATTGCAAGACCAGCTCTAGAAGATTACCTGAGTTTTATTTGCTTTCTGACACCTTTCTTCACCTTTTTTCTCTTCCAAAGAGAAATGAGGCAGAAGTGACAGCTCAGTCTCTGACAGTAAATTTGTCTGGGTGAGAAATTAGGTTCATTTTCACACAGGTCTTTTTATCATCACTGTTTTACACAGTGACTAAGAAGTCCAACAGTTTTACCTATGCCTACCTGACATGTTTATGCAGCTTGCAAATAAAAACACAATATGCTCATAAGCTTTGAGTAGCTACCAAGAGAAAAAAACTTTAGTCTCAAATTCCCTAAATAAATACATTTGCTCACAGTTCTTTAGCTTGTGGTATATCTAGTACAACTTCCTGCTATTTACTATAGCTACTACTTTACTGATGGGGATAGTCTTTCACCAATGTCTAAGGTTATCCTCTCTGCTCATAAGCATATTTGCATTAATTGGGCATTCATACAGGGCTTGGATTTTGCAACCTGCAGTAAAAACATGCCAGAAGCTTTTGCACTGTTATTGGGGCTAAACTCCCTAGGACTGGAATAAATGGCATTATGAGGGATTACTAGCAGACAGTGTTGCAAAGCTAGAAAGTGTTCTGAGCATATTTTGCAGATGAAGAACTTGTCTTTCAGATATGAAGCAATTTGCAGTACACAAACATTTCACGTGTGTGAAAGCCATTCTGATATCCAGTGAGGAAGCCATTCAGTCACCTATGAAAAAGGAGCAGAGGAACAACTGCCTGTTACTTATTCAAGTATTCCCTATGAATATTAATATGAAGTGTGGGTATATATTCCCATATGGAGCTGCAGGAAAGTTTCAATGAGTTTTTGTTTGCTCCTGGCCAGAGAATGAAGGAGAGAGAGAGGATACACATTTTGGCACTGACCTAAGAGAATGAAATACAAAGTTCAGATCTGGATAAGACAAGAATAGACAGTGAGTAGTAAACTCCTCAGGTACTTCCCTTAGCTAAAATATGAAAGAATCCATAGGAGACACTTGACTGATGAATTTTTTCAACCAAAATTGTTCATCATGACTGACCTAGATGTGCGAAACTTATTCTTGACAAAAAATGGCAGTACCATCTGCATTTTTAAAGCATGTCTCTAATATTCACACAGCAAATCCCCAACTTCCAGGCTAAGTGCAAAAATCTGAATCCAGATTTCTTCTTATAGCAATGAGTATGTCAGACAGATGATTTAGTTCTAATCCACGTGAAAAGTTTGCAAAGTAAATTACTGTAAATCCGTGTCTACTGGTTACATTAATATCTAACTTTGCGAGAGAAACCTGCCACTTTAGCTCACGAGGCTAATACCATCTTCCAGGACACAACCTATATATACTTCCAGGGTTTTCTGCAAGGCAGAAAGCTTCTATGATCTGCTTGCATGTACAACCAGCTACCTGGCTGGTTTGAGAGTAGCATGTAGCCCAGTGTTTTCAACACACTTTTTACACAGTCATCCCATATAGCAAGGCAGAACACATATTCTGTATCCTCTAGAATTTCTGCATATCCAATGGAAATTTTAAAGTTTTTTTAGAAATTTAGACATTTTTATCTGGCAAGTTTTGTGTGCGTGTGTGTGGATGGGAAGGCGGGTGAACTGAAATCACATATAAAATGCAGTGTGGCATTAACACTGCTGCTTTTAGCTAGATAACTTTACCTCTTCTGTTCATAAACAATGCAATAAAAAGATATTGATTCATCAATAGAAAGTAATTACATGTTTTACAGCAGCTTTTTTTTTTATTTCTAGTTTTCACACTAATCCCAGGATCCTAATTTATTATCCACTTGAAAACAATTTCCGTCTGAAAACACTTTTCTTCATACTGCTCCTCCTTACAGCAAAGATTTGGGCCTGAATGTGAGACACAGCCATGTTTCATCAGTGTTAGGTCAGAATACCAGGCCTGAAGTTTAACTGTAGCAAACACACAAAGTTCCTAGTAAAAAGTGAACAAAACATGCAAACACAAATCCCAAGCTAGTGCTCATTTTCTCAATACAACTAATGGCTGGGAAAATAAAGTTCCCACCTACCATGTATTTTTCAGAATAAATTTCAAGTTTTTAGAGAAAAGTTATAAATCTAAAGTATTTTTGGTCAATAAATAATATAATTCACTTCTGTTATTAATAGGGCTACTTATAAAGTTGCAGTTTGGATACTTCTCTAGCACTTTCCAAGTATCTTACACAGGATTTTCATTAGTACAGGAGATATTGATCACATCTTTCATCAATTTTGCTAGCTTCTCAGCCTCAAGACAACATGTGAGGAGAAAAAGACAGTGACCTGAATAAAGCACAGGTATTTTCAAGTTGGACAATGAATGTGGATTCCTGTATCCACCTGGAGACAGTCTCTATTGCAGTTAACTGCTCAGTCACCAACATTCACTACAAGGCAAGAGACCCAGGCAGTCCCCTGCAGATTCCCTCAACATTATCAACACCACTGGTCGGAGGCACAAGTCATTTTTTAAAAACATTCCTGTCTGTTTCCAGGTCAGCTGCTTCCATTAAGAGCACCTGCATGAGCTTCAATTATGCTGAACTCCTGGTCTATAGAGACTCAAGAGGCTTAACACAGAAAGAGCATCATATCCTGAAATAAGAGAATTAGACCCTCATCTCACAAAGCCTTCCTCCCTGTTCTCCAGTTATTATCATTTACAGCACCCAGAAGACCCAAGCAATCCAAAGTACTTTACAAAAGACAGGAAAAAAGTGTAGTTTTTATCATTGAGAACTTGGAGTCTAGATGCACAAGAGATCATACGGGCCAGGTTTTTAATCTCAGAAGTGCACAGAAATCTGGCAACCTGCCAGAAGTCATTGGAAAACCTTGGTCTGGAGAGGCAGAAATGCAAGCCTCCGCACCGCTGTGGGAGGTATGGCGTTACCTGAATGTGAACAAGCACACATTTTTCACACATTTCACACATTTCAGTGGGGAACCAACAGGCATCACCTCTCTTAAGGAAAAGCCCCAAATCTGTACATGATTAAAAATCTGTCTTGAAAAGGGATTGGCAAAGAAGGAAGTCCCCAGACTCAATCCAGCATTTTGGGTGCCATACCTAAGTGATTTACAACTGAGGGTTAGAAACCCAGAAGGAGCTTAACCAAACTTTCATTTCCTCAGAGAGAAACCTCACCACCACAGTAACTCTCTGCAGGATTCAACAGTTACTTTCAGAGGTCACAGCTGCACACATTATTCCCATAAACTCTCTTCCCGGTCTGTGGAGTCAGGAATGCCTGGCATGGTTTATAATCTTAATCCGTTTCCTTCATCTGATATTGTTACAATAAGGATACATTTCCCTATCAGCATTTTCATTCCCGTGGGCACCTTCACAAAAGATATCGTTATGGCCTCAACTAATACACAACAAGTTTAAGAGTAAAAGAAAAAAACATCCTGAACATGTAAAAACAGAGACAGGGAGACTGGATTTCACATTTAATTTAAAACCCTGAAGTAGTTTTACAGAGTAAGTGAACGAGACAAAATCCCTCAATAAAGGTAATGTCCTGTGGGCTGGAATATGTCTTCCTACTACAGAGATTTATTTAACCAGCTAAGTGAAGGAAAAAAAAAAAAAGGAGGAAGGAAAGAAAGAGGGCAACACCTCCCCTGCCTTTTTAACTGTTATATTTCATGGGACATTTGCTCATGTTTTGCCTGATCCAACTGCCAGTGGTGAGCTGCTGAGCCCTTGGTCCTCTTCAGAGGAGGACTGCAGCTGGAATGATACTGCTGGTGTCCTGGGGTGCCTCTTGGACTGGGGGGATGGAGTCTTCTCCTTCAGGCTATTCTGGAAAGCACCAGACTAATTTTTGCAGGCAGACTATTGCAATGGTGTAGGTAGGTTTCCTTGATGCTGGGTGGGCCATGAGGTAGGTATGTGTTAGGCAGTCAGGATGGGAGGAATTGGGGTGGTGACACTTGCAGCTGGCACAGGCTCTCCCAGTGTTGGAGCTGTAGTCTCTGGAGGTGTCGGAGCTACTTTTGCTTTGCTCGGAGCTCTGTTAACACCTGAAGTCAGTGGAGTAGGATTTGTTCCTTTGGATGAAGCACAAGATGCTGGTAATTTGGACTTGGAAAAAATCAGTGCTGAGGAGTGGGCGCTGCTTACCATCATACAGGTGTCATGACCTAAAGGGAGATCGCGACTGTGGGTTTGCAGGATTCTGTAATACACAAGGACATGGAGGCTTTATCTCCTGAATTTCTCTACTTTATTACAGATTACCATAAATACCACAAAAGTCACCACTAGCAAGTATACCTATGATGAATAAAGTGAATACAATTACTATCAGCAACAATAATATAGTATCAATCAATAGTATAGCAACAACCAGTAATGGCAACAACCAAGTAGGCATTTACTATTACAGGTTAGTACAAACTTACTGTTAGTGAAGCACACTAGTCAACAATATAGCAGCAGGTACACTTATGATAGATTACTTATATGGATATATACTACTGGTATCAAGTGAATCAGACAGATTTCAGAAGGGGCCAAACCATCCTGGAGGGGAGGACAAACCAATCCCAGAGGGGGACCCAACCATCCCAAAGGTGGGAGCACAAACCAACCCGACCCCAGAAGTGGTGCCAGAGGGGGACCATAAAGTAACAGAGAGAAGGCAGTCTCTCACTTCAAAAATGATCCGGGTCACTGAGTCTGGAGTCAGCTAGGCATCCCCAGTGGAAGTCCAAGATCTCAAGGAAAGTTTGTGCGGAGCATTCAACCTATTTTGGAAAGGAAAAGTACGTGCAGCACAGGAAGTTCTCAGAGACAGAGGCTCCATTTTGGATAAAAATTAAGTCCTTTTTATATCATAGAGACGTACAAAGGTGTAGGACACCACCCATAGGTGCTGTTAATTTGTATTTTCACCTGTAACAGCCACTAGGTGATGATGTTTTCTGTTCTTTCAGACCAATTTTATTTTCCTAGATTGCTTCCACTTTTTCAGACAAAAACTCGCTGCTACAGTTCCTTGTTTTTATGCTTATTGATGGTATCTCAGGATATCTCTGGTTTCTGGGTACCCAGCTATACTTCAGAGAGTCCAGCTGCACTTTTCAAGGGTGCTTCTGGCTTTCAGGCTCACAGCTCCCAGGCTGGCAGGCAATTTCCCTGACAGTATTTTTCAGCAGACATTTTCTTCTCTTCTGTAATTTTCCCTTTCTAACCAGGCCACCTTTATGGCTGCTCACATCAACAGGCTCAGTTCCCCATCACATAGCTACTGGAGTCACTCTGCATGTGGGCTCTGGTCGGCTGAGCATGCAGATATATCTGACACAACACAACTTTGCTTTCCTTATTCAGATATCAAATGACCAAGTGAAGGGATGATAAAGTCTAGTTGGACATTGTCAGATCTAACAGCTTCTAGGTCAACATAATAAAGCAACAGCAAAGGTTTCTGTCTTTCCAGCTAAGTTGCTTTGGATGCCCCTGGCAGTCATGGTACACACAAAGCATTGCAAGCTATTCTGTGGAAAGGAGCAGATTAAGGGTTAGAAGCAGAAGTAAACAGAAGTAATTAACATGAGTTAGCAACAGCCCTTGAACCTTTCCGTTAAAGAGGTTTTGTAAAGGGCAGTGCAGACTCACTGGGGATGCTTCCCTGCTGTTAGCTGCCTCCCTAATGAATTGGGGGACTATAGAAAAATATAAAGCACAGTAACCATGGTAGGTTATGATTAGCAATGGCACGGTGGCTGGTAAGGAAGTAAACCGCCACGATGATAACTCAGTCAAAGACCCAGGCCAGAGCATTTGCAGTATCTTTAGCTATGGATGTACATACAGGAGTTAACTTGCTGAGGCTGGATATGTGTATAGGACACAACTATTAATTTGATTCTCCAAGGTGGCTTTACAGCCCCACAGCAGTGTGAGGTAACATGGCTTACGAGTGTGTGTACAGCTAATGCAAACCAGGAAGATTAGCTTGCTGGCTCTTTATTTTTCTCACTTAAAGAGAGGGCTTTTAGAAAAGATGATAGTAATGATGATAGTAGATGATAGTAAAGGTCCGTTGAAGATTCCCCAGTTCATTTATGACTTTATCCATTCTCTCCAAATAGTCAAAATATGTAAACAATTGCATATAATCAACATACTCTTAAGCCACATTACCTTACACTTGTATTGATTACGTTAATTATGAGCATTAATTGTTTCTATTTGTGATCCATTTGATTAGTTTCATAGATGATGTATCTTTGCCAATACTGCATTGACTAATTTATCTCTTTTAGAAATTGAACTCTAGTCATCATACTGGCCTTCAAGCTAGTGGCTAGTCCCTCACTTCAGCCTCCCTTGCACTGGCTGATGATAGAAATAAATTTGCCAGTCTACCAGAACATTGCCAAAGTTTAAAGCCAAAACTGAAAACAAGGAAATCATGTGTTAGGAAACTTGACTCACATAATATATATAGTATTAATTTTAACGGCAGCCTTCATTTCTACATTTTACTTTGAGGCCACTGATGGTTAAGTACAAAAATATGCATGTTCAGCGAACGACTGAGGCCAAAGAGACAGAACAGCTGTATTGGTGGGGTTTTGGTAGTGAGGCGGCTGCACCGGTGGCTTCTGTGAGAAGAGACCAGGGGATGCCCCTGTGTCTGACACAGCTGGTTCCAGCCAGCTCCAAAATGGACCCGCTGTTGGCCAAAGCTGAGCCCACCAGTGACACCGGTGGCAGCTCTGTGATAACATGTTGAAGAAAGGATAGAAAACACTGCACAGCAGCTGTAAGGGAGAGGCGTGAGAAAAATGTGAGAAAAACAACCCTGCAGACATGAAGGTCAGTGAAGAAGGAGGGGGAGGAGGTGCTCCAGGCACTGGAGCGGAGACTCCCCTGCAGCCCATTGAGGAGACCATGGTGAAGCAGGCTGTCCCCCTGCAGCCCATGGAGAACTACGGTAGAGCAGATATCTGCCTGCAGCCCATAGAGGACCCCATGCTGCAGCTGGTGGATGTGCCTTGAAGGAAGCTGCAGCCCCTGGAAAGCCCATGCAGGAGCAGGCTCCTGGCAGAAGCTGTGGCCTGTGGGGGACCCGTGCTAGAGCAGTCTGTTCCTGAAAGACTGCACCTCGTGGAAAGGATTCACATGGGAGCAGTTCTTGAAGAACTGCAGCCCCTGGGAAGGACCTGCATTGAAGAAGTTAATGGACTGACTCCCATGGGAGGGACCTCATGCTGAAGCAGGGGAACGGCATGGGGAGGATGGTGTTGCAGAGACAAAGCATTATGAACAGACCAAAACCCCCATTCCCCATTCCTCTGTGCCCCTTGGCAAGGAGGAGGTAGAAGAGTCAAAAATGAAGTTAAGCCTGGGAAGAAGGCGGGGGTGGTGATGAGGAAGGTGTTTTATCCTCCTCTGTTATGAATTGGCAAGAAATTAAATTAATCTTCCCCAAGTTGAGTCTGTTTTGCCCGTGATGGTAGCTGGTGAGTAATCTCCTTGTCCTTATCTTGACCTATGAGCTTTTAATCTTGTTTTCTCCCCCTGTCCTGCTGAGAAGGAGGAGTGAGAGAGTGGCTTGGGTGAGCACCTGGCCACCAGCCAAGGTCAACCCACCAAAACAGTCAAGGAAAGATAATAGGGAAAGGAGCAGAGACAGATCTATTAAAGAATCATTCAAAAACATCTGTGTGTCTGTAACCTTTGGATAAGAAATTTTGCAGTTGGCTACATATGGGCATCAGGGGATGCATTTGCTCCATCACTGGTACAGCATAGCCTCATCTGCTAGCCTCAGTTTTAGGATATTCTCAGCTTAGAGTGGTATTTTTTTCTTTTTCCTTTGTTTCTTTCTTCAATTCATAGAAAGTTCAGGGCATTTTCCTAATACTTAAGGGCATTAGGAAAAAGAGGAGCCCTATCTGACATCCCATGCGTTGTACGTAGCACAGAGACAATCACTGCCTGAAATGAGTTTACAGTATGAATAGTTTTCAGATAAAACTGTTTCTGTGTGAAATGCTGTCCATGTCACTGAGAGAAAGATGTGCACAGAAGTATCAATGTTAGGAGATACCTATTTTAGGAAGAGTGAAGAGGGTGTGGATGTAAGAGGAAAAGTACTGTGAACTAGAACAAGTTCACCAATAACTACATTAACAGATTTGAGAGTTTTCCAAACCTTGAACTGTGCAAGTTCTATCCATCTCTGAATCAGCTTATTGCAAATCAGTTTGGTGCCCAAGGCTTTATGCTGTTGGTTTAATGCTCAACAACATTCATTGTTAGATCTGAGGGCTATTAGGAGCTACCAGTTTGATTGCTGCCTTTCATTCTTGATAAAAAACAGCAGCAATGACCACAATTAAAAAAAAAACACCAAACATCCAGCAGCAACTAGAAATGGGCAAGTAATTACAAACATCAAATGCTACAGTGACACCGAGTGGTGAAATACTAGCCTTCATGCTGCAGCTTCGAAGTTGGATATCTGTTCTGACACTTCTCATCTCTCTCCTGTTTTGCTTTTTCTTCCCCTCCCATGCAAGTCAGCGTCAGTCTCACTGTTAGAATGTATTTTCCTTACCAATATATTGCTTTTTCTAAACTCTCTTTCTCTCCCCTGCCTTCAAAGTTCAAATTAATCCTAGTGAAAGAAAAACAAAGGTTTAACATTTTATATTCTCAATAGGTCCCTTTGTTCCTGCTTGTATCATATGTCAGACAAAGGTGACACAATTCACCAAGAGTAAATTTCTCTTTAAATTAAACTGCTGAGGATTTTTTTTTCTTATTTGAGAATAAGGAGAATAAGAAATCTCTTTCTATTTCTTCCTCAAACAATACAGAGGTACATCATTTTGAGACAGAGAGGAGAGTAATAGTTCTTTGTAATATGCCTTAAGGTCTTAGTTACATTGATTTTATTAAGAGCTTTTCTTCACTGAGCCCTTTGTTTGAACAGCCCCCCCCCCAGTTATAATGTATATGTACACAAAATGGCTTCCCACCTGGGGAGTACTTAATGATCCTATGTTCTTAGGTCTATTTTAGTTCAGCCACTGCTTCCTAGAGGAAACTTTTTTCAACTTATTTAGAAATGGTACCAGTATAAGATAAATATTGGAAAAGAAAAAAAAAAGGTTTTGCTTAGTACTGTCATTACATACATAATATTTGATTGTGTGATGCTACTATTTTTCTTAATATTGCTATTCTACCTCCAAAACAGTTTACTCACATTTGTCATATAATCTTTTCTTCAGTTTGCATTATAGTAGCTGTGTCATGCAGCGCATAGCTTAATAAAAAAATTATTCTGGCTTGCAGGACTTAAATTGGATTGCTCTCGGAATTTAGTCACAAGAGTCTGACACAAATTTTCACTCTAAAAACACACTTGAAATACACAGTTGATATTACTCAGATGTTAATTCAGAAAAGCAGTTAGGACTCATTAATTTGGATGTGAGCAGAGTTAAACACATTCTTTAAAAGTCTAGCTGTTAACCTAAAAAAATCATGTAAGTATTACTTGCACTGATTGTAAATACTTTGGCATATTAATCCATTTAAATATCTAGAGAATAATGGAATAATTGCCTTGCTTTATTACCACAAGGGGAGCACATGAACTACAAGCCCATTGACACAGAATTTCTAGCCCAAAGGCTCTGACTTATTAAATCATGTCCTGGTAGATGTTGATATGTATGTATGCAAATCATGATAGTAAGTCTTGATTTCTCCTATTGATGTGGAAAATTATTCAGGATGAAAATGAAGGATCAAATATTTTTGTTGCCAGAGGAGCTTTCTTCTGGGAAATGTCCAGCCATCCACAGAGACTGCAGGAAAAAATAATTGAAAAGTGCACAGATCCTGTCTTTGAAGGAAGAAAAATATGAATGACAGAAAGAATACCTTTAATGAAACTCATTATTAATCTTCCCTTGCCTGGGGAGCCATCCCATATTTCTTCTCTAGGCTAATAAGGTGTCAGACAGCAAGACAAAGGCCTGAGTGAGGCTTACAAGGCTTACCTAACAGATACTGCAGGTCCAGAAAGAGTCATTTTAACATCCTGCATTATGGATGAAAGTCAAAACAGTGGGAGGATTTATCTTTCTTTCTTTTTTTTCTCTCTCTCTGTGGTGTGCATAAGCAGAGATAACGGTTTAAATACTTGTTTTTCCTAAGGCTCTAGTGCTTGGCTGTAGCAGATTAGGTGACCCAGTTAAAAGAGAGATAGTGAGAAAGAAAAGGAGTGCTTTGAAAATAATACACTTTTAAAATATAGAGATTGTAAAGCCAAAAGTGTGGAAGGGAAATAGGAAAGACTTTCTGTTTGTTGGCAGGGGAACATCACAGACGGCTTCTCCTCGTTGTCTGTATGAATTTAGATGAGCGAGTAAGATTTTGCAGCTGAGCAATTCCCTGCACTCCACAGTAACAGCTTCCACACCACTGTGAGCCTGCAGGTAGTGCAGTGCAGTTAGATCTAGCTCGGTTTGGAAAGATCCAGAGTTGATCTCACCTTACCCCTATTTTCTGTTGGGTAAAAGCAGTCATGAAGAAAGAAAATGCAAACAGATGACCACTCTCATATTAAGGTTGCTAAGGCACTTGGCTGCCAGGCTGGGGATTTTGGTCTTAAAGTTTTTAATAGTGCTGCTGATCACCTCACTATGCCATATGTAATACACTTAGACAAAGCAGAGTTTGTGTCTTTAAAGTCTTACAACACTTCTTGACTTTGGAGTTGAAAGTAATACATATGAGACACTCAGATGTTTAACGTGAGAAATTCAATAAAATATTTTTGAACGTGTAAGTAATTAACAATACAGAGATTCAAGGTTGTAAGTGTGATTCTTAAAATAGCAAATCCTTTTTCTAAAGGCTCAGATTTTGCCACTGGTTATGAAGGGCCAGATAGAAGCTCTCACTTTCGCACAACATGTCAGAGCAATTACACTTTGCTTCCGTACCAGAGAGGAAGGAAAAAGCAATGCTGCATGTCCTTGTTCCTGAAGATCGCATCAGAACACAGACTTCTCCTGGGCTGTACGTTGAAATGTCATATTTTTTCAGACTAGCTATCTAGCATTACCTCACTGCACTTCCATAGCTAAAACGTTGAAAAAAGTTTCCTTTCTCTGTTGGCTACTATTGCTTTTGCAGTATGACTGAAAGTAGGTATACCTGCTTTTTATTAAATGGAATAAGGTTGACTTGCAAATAGGGGAAAAAAGATCTAAAATCATTTAGGCTGCAAGACAGACTTCTACATCTCTGTTTGAGATTTTATTAATGATCACTAGCTGGACTACATAAAACTTTAACACCTTGACAAATAAATGGTGCCTTCTGAGAAAGGGGAGATGGTGTATTTTGTAAGCCCAGTGTTGACACGCCCAGTTACTTCTGAAGTATTTCTGCCTATATTGTTAGCAATTTCACGATAGCACAACTTGGAAGCGCTGTTCCTGAGATAAAACAAAACAAAACAACAGCAAAATCCCTGAAGTTGTCATAGGGTGATATCACACTACTGAAAGCAGGCATCTTGCAACGAGGGGTAGAAGGGTGATAGCACTGAACAGTTGAAAAAAACATTGCAGAAGATATAGAGGTAAGACTGACTTTGCACATGCACACCCTATAGTATTATATTCCAGTCCTTGTAGAAGTAGTGGCCAAAGCTATGGGATTAAGCTGTGGAGGAGCCCGTGGTCATCCTCTGAAATAGGTACAGAAAACATACAACGTCAACAACTTCTAAAGATCCAAGTACTAAGGTAATGTCATGTCAAATCATATGCTAAAGTAAGGAGCACAAAAGAAAAGCGCAGGATGAAAGACTGGTTACTCGCATACCAGGGCCAGTTTGTAGCCCGGTTTTTGCAATTATCCGTGCTTGTCTGGAGGACCGAACTCACAGCAAGGCTAAGTGCTTCTATTGAGTCACAAGGAATTTAACAGATATAAGATTTGTCTGAGAAGCACATCTGTCATAAGCTGGAGAAGGAATAAGGAGGAAGGTAATTTGTCATTATGTCAGCAAATGGAAACTTCCATATGTGTTATCAAGTTGTCTGGGTAATTTAGTGGTAAATCTAGTGGTGAATACAGAGCTTAGAGCAACCATTTTGCAAGTACCAGATGTTCAGGCAGGTTTAGGTACAGCAGCTTACACATATGACGAAGAAGTATAAGATTTGAATGAGCCTTAACAGCTCTCAGGAGCAAGTAAAGGTCCAATAAATACACCTAATTCAATGGAAGACTTGTTCATCACTCAATACAGCACAACTAAGGCTGTTTCTGCAAAGATTTAATCTATGCAGTCAGATGCAGAAGGAGTTACCCATAAAAGCACATTCTGATGAACATTTTTAGGAAGTCCCTAAAGACCTAGTGTGGAGGAGCTTATGCACATGCCAAGCTACCCCAGAGAAAAGTATTTTATGCAAAGATTGGAAAAGATGACCTTTGCCTATAGAAATTTCTGTCAAACTTAGAACATCTGCTGTACAGACAGTCTGGTAATGTGACAAATGCAAGACACTAAGATATTTGTCATCACATATACATTATTTTAGCCTGAACAGGATGCCTGGAAGAGACTGTAAAAGGAGACAAAGAGTACATCTGTGCAAACAGAACTGCTGCTTGAACCCCATTCAGTAGATGAAATATATTGAAAAAGTTCTTGCTAGCCTTGCCATTGTAATGTGAGGTAAAGGACCAGACCTTCTGCATAACAGAAGAGGGAGACAATGTCACAACTGACGAGTAAAAGTCTGGTGTGGTGTCTTCACACTTACAAACTAAAACTGGATCTATAATGCAGACTTTAATACAGCCTCTCTATTGTGAGAATTTCTGCTACAGAGAAGGATCCATTGTTAGAGATGTTATGCAGTGATCACTGAATATCATGCAAGCACTACAAGTAGCAAAACATCTGTGTGTTTAAGCTCTCTTTGGCAGAAAACAGAAGAAAGGGTATACAAGCAGTTTTCCAAAATATTCTCAATGTTACCTGAAGCTTCTGTTTACGATTGGAAACGTCTTAAATATTCGGACTCATGACAAACTTTTATACTGTCCTGCACCATAGCTTAAAAATCCATCCAACCAGTTAGAGAGAGAATATTACTGCAACCATGTGGTTTTGCTGTGAAACAACCTGTAGGAATTGATTAGCATGAAAATACTATCTTTTTGATGCAGAACAGTTTATGCTGTTCTATTTTATGCTATTGTCTGCAGAGGAAAATTTCATATGGAATCTGTGATACTTACATCTAGGTTTTGTAAGATGCAGCCCTTCATAATTATTCAGTTTTCACAAATTGTGAATTTTTTTGCAATGTATTTTGAAAAATCAATGTAACTGCTTGGAGGTTGCAAAGGGTCAAACACAAGCCTTAATTTCAGGAATAATGCTTAAGTTCCCATGATCCAGTACCAGAGATAATGGAGATGTGTACATCTTTCAACAAGCTGTGTTTCTGGTTAAAAACCTGAAGAATACAAACACACAGAGAAACTGCACAACCAAGGTATCAATATGTGTGAAGTCCCTCTGTTTCAAGCTGATAATATATATAGATAGAAAAAACCCAAACACCTGTGAAAATCTAAGTTCTCAGATCAAATTGTAGAAAGTAGATACAACAGTCTTTTGCCTTGTCTCAACTGATGGGTACTGCTGAAGACACAGATGTCCTTTGTTCTGTTTTGGATTCATCAATGATTTATCTTGCCCAGCATATAAAAAAATGAGAACACAAAGATGGAGCTTAGCAAGTTGTCATGCTTTGATCTTTTTACATTTCTTGTTTTAGGGGCACAGCCTGCAAGGAGGGGATATCAGGTGGCCTGGAATCTTGTGTAGGCTTTCTCAGCTTGGACCACAATACGTGCTCTTAACAACCTATGTGTGGCAACACATCTAGGAAATGTAATATTTTATTTATAATAAGGTTAAATAATGAACTAGATTTCTTAATTGTATTAACAATTTTAATTTGTCTAATAAATCAAGTATCTGGTAAACATGTGGTGAAAAAATACACTTACTGGCTGGGAAGGTGCTGTCATTCAGAATACAGCTGCCAGAACTGATCCATCACTCAACCAAGGCAATAGTGGAAAAAAATTTTCGGGCAAGTGTACCTTTTTCTGCCTTTCTAAGGCACCAGAAGGGACTTTGCTTAAGTTTAGAAACATAACTGCTTACCTACTTCTCACTTCCTTGAATTACTTCTCCACGTGACCATTTTCACAAAGCAAAACGAATGCTCTAAGTTTGCAGGAAAAATACTACTTATTTCAAAATAAGTCCCTTAAAAATATTATGTTCTTTAAAAATCAATCAAATTGTAATAGAAACTATTCCCAAATCTTCAGTGCAATCTGGAAAAGGCAAAATTAGCAATCATGGAAAGAATCCATAAGAAAAAAAAGTTATTTGCTCTCATTGGGAGAACGCATCTGAATAGGGCGCCTGCAGGCAAATCAGCACCGGTGGATTTCTTACTGCTTATATTGCCTTATAAAGTGACACCTACTCACCATTTCCTTTGCATCAGTGGAAGAACAATGTGGTTGTAGTAGCTGATGCTCCTGTGGGGGACGGGGTGTGCCAGGAAAGCTTCTCAACATCCAACGTTTCAGCCTCGGTTTGGCCTTCCTTGGTGAGCAGTCTTCTGCTTGCGTGGGGCAATCTGTTTTGCTGGTAATTTATTTCCTTAAAAGCAACTTCTCACTTCTAGCCTGAAACAGGCTGGTATAGGGAGCATAAAACATGTCCATTGACAGAGATTTCAGATGAAATGTTTGTGATATCTTTCCTGTCTCTGTTTTCATGTGACACTTTTCTTTGAAGGCAAAACAAGGCTGAAAAGGGCTCGTGATGTACCACAGCTGTCTGTTTTCAGATGGGACACTGCCGTGTTAGGAAAAATGTCAGGACCTGTTTTGGATGTTTGGGTCAGAGCCTTCATTAGTAGGAAATGCAGAAGTACATGAAGATATTTACCACCTTTTTGTCAAACAGCAACAGCAGAGAGTGGTTTAAATCCAGATGTGTCAGAAACAACATTGCCACTGTAACTAAAATTATTGTTGATTAGCTAAATTAGAAAAATGCTGGAGAAGATAATTATCGTTAGCAAACCTAGAAAAAGGTCATAATAATTTTTTACCTAAATTCTGGCTAGAACTGAAGAAGGTGAGAGGAGGGGAACTGAAGAGTTCAGAGCTGGAAAAAGATGTAGTAAAAACACTTCAGTGCTCACCCAGGCTTTCATGCTTAATCACCTGATTAAGAAATTAGCCACATTTTCCTCAGTTGAACTACCATTTTTCAAACACGCTGTATGGAAACATCTTCCTTCTTCTAGAGAGTAATTTCTGAAACACCATATATTTATTTATGCCAAATTTATACCAATATTTTGCAAGAGCTAGGGTACTTACGTTAGAAGTGAGGTATGAGTAAGAATTTAGTTGTAATGGTGGTATTGCTGGGTATCAGGGCAATGCCTGTGTGCACAGCTGGTTCACTTTAGTCATCAGTTCCCTGAGTGGTCCAGAAACTCCACTTCTAGTTGTTTTCATAGATGAGATAATGAACTGGTTTGAAAAAATGGACGAACTTGAAACTAGGTGACTGATCTCCTAGCCACCTTCACAGCAGAGTTTTTGACTAAGTGGTGCAAGAGGTCTCTGGATGGGAATTTTTGACTGTCCTAAAGAATCCCTCCCAGGGCAGCTCCTGCTGTGCCAAGCACAATTTAAAAAGGCTTATTTGACACTGTAGGTGGATAACTTGGCCATTTCAGAGACTTCCCTAGGTAGTTCTTGCTGAGCTTGAACACAGATAAGGCGCTTGTAAGTGGTCACTAGAAAGTGGTCCTGCAGATGCAGAAGTATTTGCATAGAATGGTCCTTCATGCATGGATAAGTTAGCAAGGTGCTTTGCACATACTTTAAGACCATCAGTAACAACGGATCGTGGCCATGAAGGACCGTGGGCCGTGGGCCGTCTGAATGGTTAGGACCAAGCAGAACAGCAGTTCAGGGAGTTTTATTCGTTACAGTTAAGGACATCATTGCAAGGAGCCTTGCAACAGATACTCCTTCCACCACCTAGCTGTGACCACCCCTTGCTTGAGACATTTGCTTGCCCGTATGAGTATTACTTTATGCCAAGATTCAAATAAATTAGCTTTGTTTTTGTTTTAAATAAATATTCTGTGCATGAGTGTCTGTGCAGCAGCAGCCTGCCTGCCTGTGTAGCTTGACAGTTACCCAGATGTTGGTGTGAAATGAGTGTGGAAAGCTTCCCTGTAACTGGAAAAAACCCACCATTTAGTTTTTATCCTTTCTTTGTAGCTGATCTTGGAAGCCTGTCAGGAGAGCATAGACTTTGTACAAACATATTAGTTATTATGTAAATAAAAGCAAGGACAATTAGCATCAATGAAGTTTTTACTGCCTTGAAATGCTATTCCCTGTATTGGGGTATTTCCAAACTAATAAACTACAGTCTTTTGTGTTTAATAACTGGGAGAGCAATTATATAGCAAAGATACCCACAAAGGTAGCTGCTGCAGCCAAATTTTGACTTAAGGCATCGAGAAAGACCGCAAAGATGAGGAAATACCCGTCGAATACAGTGATCATTCCATTCATGATGATCCACTGATTGAACTCTCTCCATACATTGCCTCCTCCCATTCTAAAAGGGTGGCACATTGGAAAGTTTGTTTTCTGTGTGGAAGTTTTAGGCCTACGTTGTAGTTTAACCCCAGCCAGCAACTAAGTACCAAGCAACTGCTCCCTCACTCCTTTCCCCTCCCAGTGGAATGGGGAGGAGGATTGGGAAAAAAGGTAAAACTCGTGGGTTGAGATAAGAACATTTTAATAACTAAAATAAAATATGATACTAACAATAATAATAATGAAATATAATAATAATAATAATTGTAATGAAAAGGAATATAACAAAAAAAAAAAAAGAAAAAAAAGAAATAAAACTCAAGGAAAAAAAAAAACAGTGATGCACAATGCAATTGCTCACCGCCCACTGACTCATGCCTGAGCAGTGATCCGCCCCTCCCGGCCAACTCCACCCCGTTTATATACTGGGCATGACATTCTATGGTATGGAATATCCCTTTGGCTAGTTCGGGTCAGCTGTCCAGGCTATGCTCCCTCCCAGCTTCTTGCTCACCTGCTTGCTGGCAGAGCATGGGAAACTGAAAAGTCCTTAACTTAGGATAAGCGCTGCTTAGCAACAACTAAAACATCAGTGTGTTCTCAACATTATTCTCACACTAAATCCAAAACCTAGCACTGTACCAGCTACTAAGAAGAAAATTAACTCTATCCCAGCCGAAGCCAGGACAGCATATTAGATAGTTATAGCTAAAGTTTCCAGTTTTTAATTTTTCCCTTTTATTGCTCACTGCAATTACATGATGCCTAGGACTTTTCTATACGTTTCACTTAGAAACAAGAAAATAAATAAATAGATTAATTAATTTGAACAAAGCAACTATTCTTACCTTGCTGCACATTTTCAAATATTCAGGTGGTATTTTAAAACTGTGGATTACAACCAAGTATTCAAGGGAAAAGAAAAAGATGGTCATGAGGAGTCAGAGATGTTGCTTTTCTATCCATAAGACTATGTGGAGTAAAAATTTTGCAAATAGAAAAGAATTTTTCATTGTTAAACTGATATGAAACTCACAGCATCCTGTTCCAGTTGTTTTTTGAAACCCCAGATCTCTTTCCCACTGCAAGTTTCTGCTTAAGCTTAACTTTTAGAAGGATTCTGGGAAACTCCTACCATTGTTCCCAGAAAACGATCCCAGGGGCAAAGAACTACAAACGCACAGGTTTCACTAAGTAAAGGGCAGCCTTCTCTTGAGGTAGCAATTGTTCAGATACCACTGATGGTTTCTTACTAGGTTAAAGCAAGACCCAATGTACTTCACCCTGCCAATACATTTCATCTGGCTTCTTTTCAGCAGCTGTACTCATCAAATTATGTGAATATTTGGTATGTTCTGTGCTTTTAGCATGTTTCTGCAGGTGCTTATTGGACTTACCTAAATCTTCCAATAGATTATGATGATGATTGTGATGGAATAAGTGACTTGAAAGAGTCAACAGTAAACAGAGTCATGTCACTTTATAACAAGAGAGAGTTAAGGTTTTGGGCTGAGACAACATGGCTTGGCTTTTCTGGCAAACCTGTGAGTAAGTTTGCAAGTTCTCTAGATTGTGATGCATAGTACAAGAGGTATGATCAGAAGATGCTATTCTGAAATCCAAGCAGGGATAGCTCGTTAAAAGAAATCCATAATATTTGTCCTCCCTTTAGCAGACTACTCACAGGTAAAAGGATGCAAGGAGAGAACTTATGGGAGAGCAGAAGTAAGGAGGAGGTTTCTTTGGGATCCAAGATGGTTATTTCCAGGGACTGCCCTGAAGTGACAAGAAGACTTGAAAGTCAGTGCTTTAAGGCTCTGGATCACTTTAACTGCTTGAAAGATCTGATCAGGTCCTTAGATATACTGTAATTTTTTACAGCTCTTCAGACCTGAGTGGCTTTTTCTGTCATCTTGTGATACTGTTTCCAAGAGCAGGGGTGTTGTTGAAAAGTAGCTGAAATCCAAGACATGCGCAACAGGACAAAACAGCTGGGTAGAGAGGAGCAGAAGACAGGGCAAGACTGCCTCTAACATGGCAATGACTGTCTGGACAGGTGTCCAAAACAATATCCTGAAGTCACACATTATGGGTGTCAAGGATTACCAAATTTTTATAAATAAGCTAAAGAATAAAATACATGCTGAGAAAAGCTTTCCTTGCTCTCTAGGGGATCCTCAGATCTTCCTTTCCCTGCAGGGTTTCTCTTGAGGATCTCAGAGATGAAGTGGGTGGAAGATGCCTCTTACTGTGCTCAGTCAGCCTAGTGCCAATGTCTATTTTGTTGTATGGATCCTGCTCTGTTGTCAGGTCTGTACATCTGTCAAACGCTACTGCTTTCTGCAGGCTATTCAAATAATATAGGAGAATTACACAGGAAAAGCATTAGAGATAAAATAGGGTGAGGACATGAGAAACGTTTTATTATTTGTTATTGCATATTTTTATTAACTAATTGTATTAATTGTGTTACTATAGGACTATATGTTACAAGTGGCTCATATTAGCTTAGTGTTAGGCTAAGCAGAAGTTACATGGTCACAAAATTGGGAGAGGAGAGGAGAGAAAAGGAGAGGAGAGGAGAGGGGAGGGGAGGAGAGGGGAGGGGAGGGGAGGGGAGGAGAGGGGAGGGGAGGGGAGGGGAGGGGATGAGAGGAGAGGAGAGGAGAGGAGAGGAGAGGAGAGGAGAGGAGAGGAGAGGAGAGGAGAGGAGAGGAGAGGAGAGGAGAGGGGCGGGGCCTTTTCCTGGTTAAAGGTTGCAAAGAAAAAGCTAAATTGCCTATAAACATACATATCACTTTATTTACAGTAAAGTAAAACAATCAGATCAAAGGTGATTACATAAGTTAAAATACTTCATATTACTGACATGGTAAAAAGAGATCTCACCAAAAGTTTATGTTCTCTTAACTGTACTCATGCTGAAGTTGTGATCTGTGGATGTTCAAACTCCTCTTGAAACACAATAAATGAATCTGGGTTTCTTTTTTTGGCCTTTCATCTTATTGTAGCACATGAACTTTCAAGACCATATCTCTGTCACATAGATCTATTTATTATATTGCATGGGTCAGTTGCTAAGTAAAATTCTTTGCATCTGTTACCCTGAAAACTGTACGTTACTGAGTCACCTTGGGGCAAGATACTTTTCTTGAATTTGCAGGAGTAGCTGGTGCTCAAGGTTTTCTTGTTTACCTTGCAAAAGCCTATCACTTCAGCTGTTTTTTACTTAAGACAGCTCAATTCCCTTTTATATCACTATTCGATGGTTCAGATGTCTCCTCTCTGCAGCCTGCTCCTTACAGGAAAGCACAGGTTCAAGGCTGCTTGCAGAGCTCTGTCAGTATCACTCCCTCACACCAGTTGCAGCAGTTTGGACACCTCCCAGGTCCTGGATCCCTTAGAGGTTGTGGAGTGCAATGCAGTGCTTGCCCAGAATATTTTCATTTGTACTTGTTCCTTCCAGACATACAAGATCTGCCAAATTTGTGTCTTTTGTAAGTTTATTCTAGTAAGCCATAAGGTTGATATTTTAGTGTAGAAACAATATTGCAAACTTAAACGCAGGACACGGTTCTGGTTTGTAGTCTTTTAACTTGCATTAGCATCCTTCACCTAGACTTTCTAAGATGCATCTCAACTATGACAGAGGACAGCTGGGGCTGCTGATCCCTATCTGTCTGGTTGCTTGAGTTGCACATTTTCATCTTGCTCTAAAAGCTTTCCAGACATATCTCTTCACAGCCTATATTCTTCATTGTAAGTGAAATACTCAGATCTTAGGTGGTTTTGAACTTGGTAAAACTATAGAAATTTGGTTCTGCAAAAGAAACTAACAGTATGTTCAATGTAAGTAAGGTGTTAAATATTTGTACTCCATTTTCTCTTAATTTTGTTTCTTATATCTGAAGAGAAGCTCAGTGTGTTGTCAGTTAAGATTTTTTCTCAAAGATGGGTAAAACTGGAAATGAAAGAGCAAACTTAGAGCACAGCTAACAGATACAGCCAACAGATGCAGCAGTTCATGCAGAAAGGAGCCAGAAGCTCAGCTGAGGGTGGTGCATATGTGCTCAGGAATGCTGATGGCGGTCCACTGCAGAACACGCTGCCCAACACCAACTGGAAAAGCTGCCCTGATACATCAAAGTCCTTGGCCCAGACTGAGCTCCCAAGGGAGCATGCAGCCCTGCAGGTCTGGGGCTGCAGGTAAGCAGGGAGTTCTCACTGGGGAGGAGGGAGAGGGTGTTGTTGCCCACAGGAGATGTGTGCTGATAGTGGCTCTGTGTAAAGGAATTGCAGAGGGAGGTCATCAGACTGCCCAGAATCAGGGAATGCAAAAAGCAGATAGACTAGGTCTCCCCTGAGACCCTGAAGATACAAGATTCCAGCTGTTTTAAGGGAGGGACAGGCAAAGTCTGCACTTACCAGGCTGGGAAATGCATGCTGCTTTCATGGTGGAGGCTGGAAGCTTGTGAATTTCAGCACCTGGAAGATGACTCCTGCTCCATTCGTTTATCGGCAGCTACAGAGCAGGTTCAGTGCCCTGGCAGCTGTGTCCAGTGCAGCGCCTGAGCCAGCCGAGCCTCAGCTCAGCAGCAGCATCGGGGCCAGGTGAGTGATAGGTGTGGGAGACTGCCTGCTGTGGGGGACAGAGGTCCCCCATCTGCCACTATGAACTGCCATCTAGGGAGGTTTCTTGCTTGCCTGGGTCTGGGATCCAGGATGCAGTGACTTCTCAGACTGTACTGCTCTTCCATGTGAGCACCAGTCATACTGCTGGAGGAGCCAGCGATGGTGATGCTCTGCTAATCCTTACAAACCAGGGAGAACTGATCTGGGATGTGAAGGTCAGGGCAGCTTTGGCTGCAGTGAACCAGAGATGGTGGAGTTCAGGATCCTGAGAGGAAGGAGCAAGGACAATATCAGGAATGCAGCCCTGGACTTCAGGAGAGCAGATTTTGGCCCCTCCAGAGATCTGCTGGGAAGCATTCCGGGAGATATGGCCCTGGAGAGAAGAGGCATCCAGGAGACCTGGTGGATTTTCAAGGATTGTGTCCTTAAAGCTCAATAGGAGGCCATCCTGACATGAGGTCAAGCAAAGGCAGCAGGAGGCCTGGATGAATTAACAAGGAGCTCCTGACTAACCTCAGACACAGAAACAGCTCATAATAAATAGTGAAGCATTTCTACCTGTTCTTTTTACTATTGGAATCACATGTGTGAATAAAAAGTAAAATTTTCTGTGCATCAGTAGATGAGGTTGATTCAAAAGTTACTTAAAATAATCAGGTCTTACACTTTCTGTCGGTTGAGGACTTAAAGAATTTTAAATTTGTCAATCATTTTCCAATTTAGAATTACTTGAAAACCATCCTCCTCTGCTATGTGACAAGCATATTTGTCTGATAAATCCTTCAGGCTCTGGAAAAATGAATGTTAGTACTTCACGGTTTATTAGAGGTATTTTGAATTAGGTTTTGTACTCTAGAAAACTCTTAGGTTAGAAAAATCATAGGTTGAGATTTTTGTGATGCTTGAACAGGGTTGAAAAAAAGATTAAATTAAAAAAAGATTCAAGAATTCATAATAAGTTAAAAAAACCCTCAGACTGAGTAAGATTCAATATATTCCTCTGTATATACATTTTTTTACTTATAAATTTGAGATCCTTTAAACAGCAATTATGTAGTTCAGTCTACATTAAAAAAAATCATTATTTCACAAAATATTGGCTGGCTATAACTTCAAATGTATGTATTGCACGTGTTTCATAATTAGCAAATCAACCCTCCTGTGTCCCCCTCAAGACACCCCTCCCCCCATTTACATCTTTATTTAAAGCATTCTCTTGCTAGGATAAAAAACAGGACTCAAAGGAGTTCAAGGGGGGCTGAAGATTTTCAAATGAAAAACACACAGAAATTAAGCCTTTTTGAAAAAGTCTCTGAGGAGGAATATTTCTCCCCTCAGTAAAAAACGAAATCCTCATTAAAGGAAGAAAATGGGAGACCAGTTTTCACACGCTGCTGAACCAAAGACCTGTCAGTCTGAAAGACTGACTAACATTTGAGCGGTTAAGTGCATGAGTGAGACTGAACCTGCAATTACCATTACTTTCCAGCCATTTGTTAAAGCAAAACAAAACCCTTTGCCAAACGGCCTCTTTTGCAGGAGCTACTGAGGCTTCTGCCGCGTGGCAGATGCGGCTGCTGCCGCACCCTACCCACGGGCTCTCACGTGTGGGCCTGGTGGGTGGAAAGATTCAGTTCATGGCTTCCGCAGAAAGGTATCTCCACCAAAAAGGGACCGCAGGGCTGGCCAGCTTCGTGACATGAACTGGCTTGCCAAGAGAACAGAGAAACCACAGAGCAGGATGGAGGGAAGATGCAGCTCTCCACCACTGGATGTGGGACTTCTCCTTTCTGTCTCCAGGACCAGCTGTTACACCAGCTCAGCCATCTCACCTGACTGTTTCTTCAGGACGAGATGTGTGGTCCAATTCACCGTCCCGGCAGAAAAAGCGAGGAACCTGTAGCAAAAGCAGGCTCTGATGACATGAGAGCAAGGATTACTTAAGAGAAAGAAGCCTAGAGGAGCTCCACGGCCCTGTCCCGCTGCAGCGGGAAGCTAGCCTGAGCTTGCCCCATGCTGTTAATTTGGATAGGCACATACATTTGAAAGCCAGGCAAGAGGTTTTACATTTTTGTTTGTGGTGGCTTTAAGCAGTAAATTCTCACTCCAGTGAGACCTGTGATACTCTACCAGTGTGCCAGAGTTTGGAGGACTTGTGTTTTGGGATAGAAGCAAACGAAAAAGGACTAACCATGCCTGTTGTATAGCTTCAAACTGAATTTCAGATTAATGTAGTTCACCCAAGAAATTACAAGTCTTCAGTTCATTGTGTATGTGTCTACCAGTAGTCTATCAGAAAGAGTAAGTCATTAAAGGAAATTTTCAACAGCTACTGAACAGAATTTGCTTCAGTTGCATTTGCATCCAAAAATACCTCATAGAACACTTTTGCTGGTGTAAGCATATCTTATGGAATACAGAGCTCGAAGCAAAGATTGCAGAGAATGAATTCTACGTGCCTGACATGCTTCAGTGGAAACTAGATGATGCTATATCCATTTAGTTAAGAACAAGGAGAACTCTGTGCGATACCCGTCCAGCTAGAAGAAAGTCTTCTCTCCCAACCTTACACATTTTTTTGTTAAAAGAAGCTCAGAGCCAACCACCAGAAAGCCTGTCGGAAAATTCCTTAAAAAGTCTAAGTGCTCATACAAGTTATTTCCTTTGCAGAGCTGTGCAACCACAGTGGTATAGATGTGGCAGGTCAGACTAAGGGGATTGTGTGTCACTGTAACCCAGATTTGTGAAATAGTCTAGCTTTAAATAAATCCTTAAAAATACTATGTGAATTCTGGGCAGGATCCTCTTTCTTTTGGTTTTGCCAGTGAAAGAATTGCAATGTAGAAACACAGCAGAAGGACAAGGTCTGCTGTTTGTTTTCTCTGGCAATGGAAATGGATGAAAATGCTTTTTCCTCCAGCTGCCCCACCTGTGAAGTGCTGAAGTCCACTGAGCTCTTTCCTGTGCCAGGATAACCTTTTGTAAGGCTGCACTTAAGTGACCCCATTTAAGACAGTATGTTTTGGTTTAGTCCTGTGCTCCATTTTACACCTCAGCCCTGCTGGGACCAGGATCAGCATGCCTTGGAGGGGGGATGAACTATGGTGGAAAGGCAACCTGTGCCTAGACAAAACAATTGTTTTCTAAACAGCCTTGGCCACGATGACCTTAACCTGATGTAGTGGCGTGTAGCCGTGGGCTCCCTAGTGCTGATGCGAGAACAGGGTCAGGGCTGTATTGCTGCAGGTGGGACGAAGAGTTGCCCCTCTTGGCAGCTGCAGGACTGCAAACCACATGCCAGCCCAGTGAAGATCTAAACTGTATCTTCCATGCTGTTATGCCAGGTTTCACTATATATTTCCATTTCTTCAGGCTTCTGTGCTTGAAGATTTTTCTGAGGCCAAGTTAAGATAATGCAGAAAAGATGCATTTTTTCATTGAAATATAAAGATAGCCTGTGTGCATATGTTTGATCCTCATCACCTTCATCAGCAAAAGAAAGGCAGACAACACCTAATCTCATATGAAGTCTCCTACCCCTTGATACCATTTTGAACGTCTGAGGGAGTAGAATGGGTTTGTACCAGAGCAGCACTTTGTATTATCTCTCTATGGAGTCAGTGGTGCCCCATAATGGCTTAAAAGCCAGATTCATCATTTCATTGAGTGACAGCCTAAATGACCAGCTGAGGAAATTGTGAGAACTGGCATTTCATCAGTTCTCTGGCAAATGCAAAAGACAAAGGAATTTGAATGAACCAAAGCAAATCAGCATATGGATTGACCCATTAGGAAGAAATAACCATTTTGGAGGAGTACCAAATGGGGTCAATCAGGGTGAGTCTTACTTTCCAGGGGAAAATACAGGAAAATCACTTGTAAAGAAGAGTAAGTTTCCATTAGAGGTTTAAATAATGCAACCTGTATGTCAGCTAGCTAGTTTGGTGGGAGACAGTGAACAGCTCTGCAGTAACAGAGAAGACCTTCATGCACTGCAGACAAGCAGGAATCAGCAAAAATTTAGAAAATGATCTTCAGGAAGCCACATCCTGGTAATGAAAATAGCTACTCTTGAGCATTCAAAGATAAACTGTTTTCTTATGAAGAAAATCAAAACCTTCCACAAGTAAATTCTAGTATGTTTTAGCTTTTCTGCTGGGCTGTAGGGCTTTGCTTGTAGCTGAAATTGGTAGTAATCAGCAAATCTAGAAATCTGCTTTTATTATAACAATCTTACACCTCTTCATTCTAGGCACTTGCACATTTAAGTTAAAAAAATCAATAAAGAAAAAAATCAGCATTGTGGTATTAAATTTGACTATAAAAGACTAACAGATATGTTAAATTCTGATGTAGACAATACAGATATGTTTTCTGGTCAATGGCTCTAACAGCTGGAGATTCATGTGAGGTTTAATGAGTTGCTTACATTGTGTAATGCAGGTGCAGTTTGAGTTAGTTGGGATTCTTTTCCCCTTCAGTTGTGCTACACAGCACAATCGGAAGTACAGTAACCAGCAAGAATACGTGTCTTTGAAAACATTTCCAAAGCCACCTTGGAGTGAAGAGGAAGTTCAGTACAACATACTACAAAAGCAAGCTTTTCTTCTCTAAACAGGAAGAACATTACATTCTTAGCTGTCCGTGTAGTACTGTGGAAATAGTCTTTGCAAATAACGTTTTCTTTGTGGAAGGAACCACTTCCAATTTGATTGTGTGCATTGCAGGAAGAGAGAAGAATTTCTACAGGTTTTAGACTGCTGAACAGTGCTTAAAACCAGAGCTGTGGTGCAGTACAGGGTTAGTATGCTTTAGAAACACACCAAACAGGTATTTCCCTAGTGAACACCATCCCTTTTTCTGAATATTAATATCTACCTTTGTCAAAATGACAGTGTGGATAGGATGGCAGACAATGCTGACTGTCTTCCAGACAAATAAAAGTATATAAATAATGATCTATATTCACAACATTTAAAAAAATATTAGAAGCTTTAAATGACTCAAAAAATCCACGTATCTGGAATAATAAGTGCTATAGTTAAGGAAGACACAGATTTTTACATTGGACAAAGCATGTCTTACAGCAGTGATAGGAACATCGTTGCTATATCATATCCAGCTATTTGTATCCATATTATAGTATGATGCGCAAATAGTGTTTCTCCAAGTATGTTGCTGTTTCCCCTCTGCCCATGTAGGCAATGTTGTTGTTCCAGAGAAGAACTGATCAGAGTGCTCAGCATCTTTGGTCATTTCTTTAACAACAACAAAATATGAGGCTGTTGAAAATGTTAGAAGAAAATATATCCTGCCAGATCAAAGAGCCAGGGAGAGGCGAGGCTGCTCAGCTCCATGTTGCCAGGTCCAACCAGCAGCAAGGCTGGAGATGCATTCCCAGCAGGCAGATGCACACAGAGCACACGTGTACAACATATACATACCTATACATGTGTCTGGACATGCAGATCACAGACAGACACCCAGAGCACTCACATGAACACAGGCAGCACCAAGGGCCTCATCCTGTTCCCCTCTCCGGCAGAGCCGGATGGGGGTCCCTGAGTGAACGAGGTGGGTCCCTCTGGCAGCCAGCTCAGACCCTCAGCCTGCCCAGCAGCTGCCCCTGGATCCCAGTCTCCCCAGTTGCTGGCACCAGGACATACAGCCCCCACAGCTGCAACCCCATGCCAGCTGCTGGGATGGACTGTTGCGTGCACACACATGCACGCACACACACACGCACGCACACACACACGCACGCACACATGCATGCACACAGAGCTGGCTGGGACTCCCCTGTCCCCATAGCCAAACCCCTTGTGCTCTTGCCCTCAGAGACCCCCACACCTGCTGGCTCCCAGCCTCTTCACTGGCCCAGCACCCTGTCCATCGTGATCCTCGCTGGCTTTTGCACACTCACTCGCATACCCACACCTGCTGTGGTCACTGCAACACAGACGTGGGACTCCCACCCACCCTCTGACCCCAGCTGATGCACTCAGACCCCGTATGTGTGCCCACACATGCACATGTGCACAGACAGACAGGCAGACAGACAGACTGGAGGGCTGTCAGTGACAGAGCGAGGAAGGACTCTGGCAAGCAGCTGGGACAGGCTGCGCTGGCCGGGTGCAGGGCATGGCTGACAAGCGCACCCACCAGCCAACTGCTACTGGCCATTTTTGCCCGCTTGTCACTCATTTTCCCACTCCTGGTCCTCCCCAGATCACCTCAATCCCCTTTTCCCACCTTTGGTTCCTCCCACAAACATCCCATAATAAATCTTATGGGACCCCATGCTGCTCTTCCCCTGCACCCACAAAGTGTCCCCAAGCCCGGGGCAGCAACCCCCCTCAGTCAGAAGCATGACTCCCGTGGGCTGTTGGTGGTGGGTTTCATGCTGGGTGCGGGCTGAGCCTCTCCTGGGACAGCCCTGGGAGGGCCATGGCAAGGTGGTTCGTTCCTCAGGAGCCTTTGATTTGGGTTCCTGCCTGCTGTCCTACCCCTGGGCTCCTCGAGGCTTGTGTGATGGGCCTTTTATGAGCTGGTGGCCCTGGGGTTGGGCCTGGGAGCAGCCAGGGCAGGGTGTTATTTGGGGTCCCCCTCCTGTCATTGTCGCTCTGTGCTCCTTGGTGGGTGTGCAGATGAGCTCTATCACATAACCTAACAGAAAGTCTTGCAGACATTGGGAGACTGCCCTCAGATTGCAAAAACTAGCTGGTGTTACCAGTTCAAAGAGGTCCTGACATGCTTTTCTCCCTCCCACCTCATTTCTATTCCTCCTGCTTCATGGACACCCATCCAACAATTCACAGCAAACATAAAAATAGCAAGAGAGGTCAACATGGAAAGAACAAAGAGCTCATGGGAATAAAGTTATTCAAATACATTTATGAAAAACATCCAGCTTCTAGTGACTTAAGTACACTTGATGAAATACCTTCCAAAGCAACCAGCCTGACCAAAGCACTTGCTGTTTGCATATTGGAGCTGTCACAACCCTTTCAGCACAGTGTAAGATTGTCTTGAAAGCAGTCAGCAGTCATTACATTGTGGGAAGATGCAATTTATAAATGCCATTCATTAAGTTGTCGAAAGAAAAATCTTATTTTCTGTTAAGAGTGAAATCCTGCAACATAATAACAAGTTAAGGTGTGATGATCATTCAAAATTTGACAGGATGCAGTCTTTACTCCTAAAGCCTGTTGAAGCTGCATGATGACCAGCGTATAACATTGTGCCAAAAAAAGGACTTTTATGTGCGGATTCAATATCTATATGGTTCCCTGACATATGCCAACATATAATGGCTATCTTCAGGCTGTGAATCACTCCCACACAGTGTACTGTGACCATGTTTTTTTTCAAATGTAGTCAACAACAATCGAACAGAGAAGACAATGTACCTCCTCAGTTCATGATTTCAAGAGATAAACATTTACAAAAGCAAGTGAACATAACTAGTTCCCTGTATTCTGACTTCAGTCCCTCCATTTTCCTTTGATAATTATGAAGATTTCATAAGATTATTCTGGACTCAGCTATAAAAAACACATTGTTTTTTTTTTTTCCTTCTGGGGCTATAACAAGTCTAGATTTCTGTGTCAAAAATGTAGTATCAGCATGAGATACGTAGGTTGCTTCACAAGCTTCTTAATGGAAAATATGTAGAGGAAACATTTATTCTGCTGTTCTGATCATCCTGATCTTCAGAGGCACTCTAATGTGACAGAATAGCAGGAACCAGTGCCAGTAAAGGTCGAAATGCCTTCCTTAAAGAAAATCCTGTTCATCTTACAACTATTGTAGAAACAAAGAAGACACACAATGAACAGAAGGCATGCCATCACTCTACTGGCAGAGAAAAACAAGGTAAAGCAGGAGTCAGGATGCATGTGTAAACAAGGACTACTGAATACAGCCCAATATATTAAATTAGGAGGAGGCAAGGTCCCCTTATCACAGGCTGTGTCAGCCATGAGGGCCATCAGCTTGTAACTGTGTGAGGTTGATGGCAACGTGAGCTCATGGAGACTTACTTCCATGAAAGCAGCCACCCTGCTGACACAAACTACAGTCAAAATTTCAAGCATTGTGAATATCTAGCATATCTATTTTTGTGAGATTAAAAAAACAGCTCGGAAATTTGCCAGGATGAAATCAAGGAAAATACTAGTTTGTCCACTTCAAGACAGACAGGCTCCAAGTGGGGTGGAAACCAAGACGGCCTGCTTGTTTCTGACTGCTTCATTACACAACAGAGGACGTCATCCTTAGGCTGTTTGTCTATGTAACTTCTAATTAATCTCAGTGGGATGGAAATCTGTCTAAGAATCTGCTGGCATATAGGAAGGGCAGAAGGAATACCAAAACTGCTCTAATATCTTCTTGTCAAAGTCTTGAACTTGCTTCCTTATTAAAAAGTAAATTTTAAAAAAGCTAGTGTTAGGCCTGCAGAATGTATCCTGAATGCAAAGCAAAGTGGAAAATGAGCCACTTGCAATTAGCAAACCAGATGTATTAGACTCATTGATCTGCAGAGACCAAAGCTTAGACTGCTGTGCTTAGGATACCTGTGCAGGAGTTTCATGGGCAGAACGGTCATGACACACCCTGCACCTTCTGTAGTACTGAAAATCTGTGTCCAGCTGGTAAATCCTGTGCTGTGCAGTTACTGAAAGGAAGAAGAAAAGATCTAAACATTGTCTTAAAAATTCCTAATCTCTTTTACATGTTGAAGTACAAACCCTCTTCCTGAGGTTTTCTCAAAGTCCCATTCTTTTAAGCGTTATGGTCTGGGTAACAACACTGCCTTACTTGTACAGTCACTAATAGTTCACCAGTGCCAGTCACATTTCTCTGTCTGTTGAAGAATTTCATCATTCACCATCACCATTGTCAGAGGGTGATAAGGACTAGAGAGGTGGTTAGGTATATTCACATGGGATTTACTATATCAGAAAATGCTGTCACCCTGACCATTTGTCCCTTTTGGCTGAGGATGTGCGATCTCTTGCATGAGACACTAATACAACTTCAGTTTTTGGGTTTTTTTTTGGATGCTGAATGGCGTATTCATTTAGCCAGGGAAGATCACAGCCTCTTACAGCACGGAGTGCTGTTAGTTCCTATTGATGCTTAATTCACAGGAAGTGTTCAGCATCTGCTGGACCGGGTCTGAAGGAATTAGAGTTCATTGCTGCAGTTTGTCTTAATGAGGATATTTTTGGTGGAGAAAGATAGCACTGGTAGGCAGACATCGCCCATTTGACAGGCATATGATCCAAGCTGACATTTCTTCTCCCAAAGGGACAAGTGAATACCACAGGTCAACAGAGCAAAGTGTAAGCTACAGTGCAGCACTACAGCTGAGAGGGATAGCCTCTTCTCAAGCTGCTTCCCTTGTACCATCCAGGCAGCTCCCCCTTCCTCCACCCCCTGCCTCAAAATCGGGCTAATTGAGAAAGAGTGACTTAAAAAGAAACTATCCCCATGTCATCTTCCTGGTCTGTAATTTGTTAAGCCAAATTTGCCATCCTGTCTGACCTGCACAATTACTGTAGTATTTTAAGAAGAAGCTAAAAAAATAACCAGGCCAGAGGGGACGGGCAGAATGGGAAGCCTTCTCTGAATATTACTTTTATTATCATTATTTTTAAATCCAGTTGGTCTGGAAGACAGTCCTGCACTGCTTATCCTCTGTCCTGTCGTTACAGGGACAGGCTGGTAGCAGGCTGCTATTGCACACGTTCATTATGGCACAAAGAGCAGCTGCCGTGCTGGGCCTCTGGGCAGCATATGGCAGGGACTAGCCACAGGAGACCAATCAAGCCCTTAACATCTGCAGGCAAACGGCATTTTTTTCCCTATGTCTTGCTTTTAGTGCAGGCCTGTTCAAAAAGCTACTCTAAACAATAGTTTTAACGGTTTTGGTCTCAGCCCTGGATGTTGCAAGTGAAGCTCACGTATATCCTGGTGAAGAAGGAACTAGTAATTTTTCTGCACAAATAATGTCCAGCTATTGATTTATTTGCAAACTATTATCCTGTCAGAAGGCACAGTGTTATTTACAGTGCTGCTGAAAAGGGAGAAACCTCCTGAAATATCACAATAGGAGACACCAGTGAATCTGAGGGATGGTTGTTTTATTGGAAAATAGGCTGGAACTGACTCCATGCCAGTGAATGGTGTGCTAGGCCTGAGGTTAAAGGTACTGCCGTCCTAGAAGGAGATCAGGAGTGGAACCACCTGGGGAGCACTGGTGAGAGCTGCCGGGCTCCAGGGGAGATGAAGAGAGCAAGCACAGACAGGATGGGCAGATTCTCCCAGCCTCTCCCAGCAGCTGGGAATTAACTCAGGAAGAAACATATCAGTTGTCTTAACAAAAGATTAAGGGTTATATAATACAGAAACCTGCAATCCTGTCCTCTCAGTGTTGTGTGTTTGATGGACTCAATCAAGGTAGAAAAGGGGATGGATCCCATGGATCCAGGCGGCACAGCTCTTGCGGAGAGGCAGAGCAATAAACCAGCCCTACCCCTATGGGAGGTTTACAGAAAACAACTGCAGAGCTCCGTGTCAGGAGTGGGCTGCTCTGCAAAGGGAGGGGAGCTGGAGCTGAGGGTAGCACCATGCTGCAGGGGCAGTGCCCTTCCCAGCAAGGAGCCTTTGTGGTGGCCAAGCCAGAAGGGCAGGGCAGGTCTGGTGGCAGCAGCCTGGGTCAGCCAGGGTCCAGCAGTCACCAGGCAAGCCCGTAGAGATGGGGTAGGTCCAAAGTCAAGCCAGGAAGTCAAGTCTGTGTGTGATGATCAACAGCATACATCACCAAGTATAGTTATGGCTGCAACATAGCTTGGGTGAAGAGCTCCAGAGAGAGAGAAGACATGCCTGGTGGAGGCTTCTCATGGCTCTTCCTCAAACAGCTCTTTTCAAGGCTGCGCAGCAACACTACAACTGATCTGGCCTTGAGATCAGGCAGGCAGACCTTGGGGATGGGGTGAGTGTGCACACAGGGTCATGACACACGGTGACTCAAACAATATTAAAGTATTTCCTTTCCTTGGATACAGATTGTGCAGCCAGAGCAAAGTGTTCAAGTGGTATGCTTTGTCAGCATGAACAGGTCTTGCAGTGGATGAAGATGGTCACCTATATGTAGAGGATGCCAAGGTTAGATAGGAGGAAAAGGAAGACCTCTTCTTGCAGTCAGACTGATATCAAGAGAAATGAGTGTTGTGGAGGGTCAAGCCTTCATCTCTTCCTGCTTCATCATGCACAAGAGGGTATATGCAGATGAACACATTTTCAGAAGCAGAGTGCTCTGTGTCATCCTTTCTCTTAAGTTAATGAATGCAAACAACAGAAGCACAGGCAACCTTAACCATTTAGAAATCCAGGTAGTAGTTCCCCCAAAACAGTATGCTGGGGTCACTTTGCAACAGCTGTGACTCTCCCTTTCACTGAAAGGCACCTAATAAAGGTTATAATTTTTTAAAAAATGGTTAAGAGAGGGGTAGAACTGATTGGTGCAAAAGAAATGGAGAGAAGCTAATTCTGGTCCCATTGATTTCACCAGAGCTGGGACTTCCCAGCATTGCCATCCCCGATTTCCTGAGGTTATCTACTACTTTATGCTATTTCCTCTTCCTACTGGGGAAAAGGGACCAAAAATTGGAAAGATATTCCAACACAATTGCTAATTATACATTTTTAGCTCTGAATCCAATTTTGACATTTTCTAGAATTTTACGTATAATTAATTGGAAAGGTATCAAAGCAGAACATCATAAAAAAGTGAAGGCTAGTATTTTTTAATGAATGGGGAGGGGGAGGGAACACAAAATTTATCATTCTGTTTCAATTGATTCAGGGACTACACACAGGGTGAAAAATTAAAACTAAGGTGTTGAAGAAAATAAAGGGAGGGCTGAAGGGGAGGAAAGCAGACTCATACCAAAAATGTATTTCCTCTCTATTTTTAATATCCTCTTTTTCTTTCTCTTGGTATAGAATTCTTTAGTAACACTTTTCTCCATGTATCATGATAGCTAGTTTTGCTTTTTTCAGACATTTTTCTTGTTTATGATTACATTTCAACACAAGCATCTTTTACACTGTCCGTCTTACCTCCTATAAAAGACAGCACATACTCAAGAAGTGATAAAAAGCCAGGCATATTTTCTGTCTTACATAATAAAAGTCTGCATACGTGTGGATGTGCACATATGGACTGTGTACGCACACACATAGGCAGGAATGGCTGTCTCACCAGCTTTCTCAGGACTGGATCGTCCTGGTCCAGGATCTGAGCTGTTCTTTTCCATTATGTGGTGCATCAGAAATTATTTCCTGCCTCCTGCCAAACTCTTCCAGCTGAAAAATTACTGTTACATATGCTACTGTTGCTTCAAATGTGCATGCAATTCCTTCTTCTGTGGTCCCATAAATCCAGGCTCTGGATTATTTTCTGTTTTTTTTTTTTAGTGCAAACCTTCTGAGACCAAAGCACATTTAATCCCTATGCGTGGCTGTACTTCAATTATATCAACATAAGAGCATAAAGGGGACTATATTTTCTTCTACACCTGGATTTTTAAGTCAGTGGGGGGGTTGCAAAGAGGTCACCCTAGGAGCAGAGGTACAAACCTCTGAACACACTTATCATGTGGGCTGGTTAGTGTTCTTGATGGTGTAAGGTATTTTTATCAGTTGTGTCTTCTTGCCTGCTAGGAAGGCAATGAAAAGGAATGTACAGTAAAGACACAAAGATTTAGGTCTCCTATGTGAATGTGTAATTCTAAAGGTTTTCTCCATCTTTGTGTCCCTCTTTTATGCCCACAGAAGTTGGTGGATGACTCCTGTTGTGTGCAGTGAGTGCTGGGCTGGCACAGAGGGGCCCTTACTCCTATGGGGGCCCATATCTCCAGCAGGTAATGCAATGAGCACTTGCACTGATCATGGGAGAAGGGATACTTGGCAATGGACATAGCTGAGGTCACATCTTCCACGTCAGAACTGCGGAGTGCTTGTTCTGCAGAGAGGACGATGGTGCAAAGGACGAGAATGTACTATGACAGCAGATAAAAACCTAACAAATTCTGTACCTTTTAGGAAAGGGATGATATGGTATGCACACGAACTAAAGAAGGAAAACTTTCCTCCCTTAAAGAAGGAAAAAGTACTTCCCCTCAAAATACAATGGGGAGTTGATTCTTCCCCAAAGGATAACCTTCCATCTCTGTAATTATACACAGATATCCTCTTGAATTTTCAATATCGGTGCTTCTTATGCCCTGCCACAAACTCCTATTCACAGTCTGTGTTGTCATATACAGCAGATACAGCAAAATCATATGCCAGTTAAACATGTTTTATTGTTTCTTTTCCTCTTGTCAGCTTTCAGACCTCTGGAGTGGTCTGGAAAGGAGCGCTCTCTTCTTTCAGACTTTAACCACCTTTCTTACATGTAAAAGAAGGAAGAAGCTTGAGGTTAGAGAAGCAGCTGAGGATTAAGTGAGGATTTTAGCTAACAACAAATCAAGTTTACAAACAGAGAAACCTGTTCAAATTGCTCTGTCTGCTCCATGTGTTGTTATGCTGTAGTTACTGGCTAGTCTGTGTCAGAGGCTGTAGGTGTTGTAAGAGGAGTTTACATTTGAGAACAGGCACGCTAACATGGATTGGATCATCAAAGGAAAGGTAGTGACTTCTGCATGTCTTTTTTCTCTTTCGTCACAATCTCTGCCAAACTGTTTCTCCTAGAAATGGATTCAGCCTTTTGGCTCGAGGTTGGTATTTTCATATGCTCCAGTCCTGGTCCGAGAGTGGCACATTGCACCTCACACACTCCCTGTAAGGCTTTGGTGTATGGCTCCTCAGTATTGACAATCAGTGCTGAACTATGCAAGCGGAATATTTAAATAAGACAACTTCAATACAATAAAGAGCTTGAAAGGGGTTCTTTGAATATGTGTTAAGACCAGGAATTGACTGTTCCCGTGGGATAAGAGGTTAAACCTTTATTTCTAAATCATCTACATATAGCACCCCACCAAGGAGGACAGTGTAATGTCTGATAAGGTGCTGAGCTGAATGACAAGTCACCTGTAGTTTTTCAGGTATTGGATATGTGTGAGAAATGTTTGTTCACTTTCAAAGAAACTTCCTAGAGATTCTTTTCTAGTCCACAGTGATGTTACAGAAGACAATAATTTGGTTTAAAACCAGCACTCTGAAAGTCTTTCCTCCAAAATGCTTTCAAGTCCATGGGACAATTTCCACTGATCACAAGATAAAGACCTTGATCAGATCTCGATTTTCACTGAGTTGTTTTAGACTTTGACATTATAAAAAGATATATCTGGAAACAGATAAACATATGGATATTTGCAATTAGGTTTTTTTTGTGTGTGTGTGTGCTAGTTTTAAATACCTAAAGAAATTTCAGTGGGGATGAAAATAAGGAAAAAAAATGCAGACACTCATTTAATCTCATTCAAACTTTTCTTCAACTAACTTAATGCAATAACAGAGGAATTATTTCAATTGAAAGTTTATGTTAAATACCATTCAGATGAATACAGGGATGGTTATTTAAGGAACAGATGCTCGCAGGTCTTGTTTGTTACCTTAAGCTATTCATGAAGGCATTTGATTACACTACTTCGTAGAAGTCACGTGTCTTCATAGTTTTGAAAATATGACATGAAAGAGTCCAAGCATGATCTCAAAAAATACAATTTTATCCAATTATGAAGAACATGAACAAAAAGCTGTGTTTGGAAGCAGTTACTAAAAGTAATTTCTTTTTCATATTGGGAAAGCAACTGTTGCACAGTTTCAGCACATCTGTGCCATAAATAACTCTTAAGGAATCTCGCCCAATTCTTTAAGGTTTTGTAATTCATATATTCATAGTTTTAAAGCCAGAGAGACCATTAACTCATCCAGCCAGTCCTACGTAATAAAGCCCAGGGAATTCCATGCAGTTACTATTACACTGAGTCCAACAGCACATGCTGTGGGCTTAAGCCTACCTCTGGAACAGTATCCTGACTTGCCCGGACAACTCTAGGAGATGGAGAACACACCCCTTTCATGATTAGTTCATGCAGTGATTAATCTTCTGCAGTTTTTAATACATATGTCTTATTTCTAATTTTAATGTGTCTGCCTTAATTTGGCAGCTCTTAGTTTTCATTCCCTGGAAGGCAGTACACCCCCAAAATGCACATGGTTTTAGGAAGAGAAGATGACCATGACCTCTGCAGAATCATCAGTAAATCACAATTCCCACTGAAAACTAGCAAGGTTTTTAATGAGTGACAGGGGATTTGCTGATGTATCTATACATTTAAGTTTTATGTGACTGACCCTTCATCTAAAATCACGGTCAGTCCCAATGATTGGCTTTTTCAAATCTAGGATTCAGAGTGCTGGAAAAGAGATACAATTCACTTATTATTAGTACTATAATTTACTGTCTGGTTGGGAACTGGGGCAAAGAGATCTCTGCTTCACAAGGCATTCATGTATACCAAAATTTTATGATTAAAAACAAATAACATTGAGAAACTGAAATAATACACTCATTGGAAGCCGCTGCTACACAGAAGGAAGAAAAAAAAAGAAAAATTACAGTATCATTCATTTAATCTTTCTTGCAGGCAGGAGAAAGGAAGCTTTTCAGGAATTGTAAGGTGTCCAGGAGGGTCATACAAAAGCAGAGCTGTGCTTCTCCCAAAATTAAGTTCCTTCCTTGGATCACTAGTCCTCGTTGCATCTAATTAATTGTCAGAAAAGGACGCCTGTGAGTACATCGTCAGTAGACATAATTACTCAAGGAAAGTTATGGAGCAAATACAGCACGACCAGCCACAGTTCTTTCGGTGCAGGGATTTGTGATCCCGCTAGGGAGAGCTCATGCACCGCGTTCTTCTCGCAGCAAATAACTGTTGCAACATGGTCCTGTCTTTTCCTTTTCTTACAGCAGCTCTCAGGATTATAGCAGATGCGTGAGGCCTGAAGCATGTGCATATAATATTTAAAAAGGCAGAATACAGCAGGAAATAGTTGGGATGTTTCTGCCTATGCTCTTTGTCTTGTAATCAGGTTTTCCGCGTTGTTTCTGAGGTGTAAGATTTGATCGCAAAACCAAAATAGAGACTGCATCTGTTGTGTACATTTTGGTTTTTCCATAGGTCATGAAGTACAGATCACCACTCCACTCATCTCTGTTCCTTGCTCATATTGGGAACCAACCTTTCTGTGTCTTGGTTTCTTATCTATAAAATTGGGATAATGATACTTTTTGCACCTACCTTCACTAGCTGGTTGTCACAGCCTTCAAAGCAGGGGCCAGATGTGCCCTCAGCTTCAATTGCAGTCCCCAGTTTTTACTGTATCCTGAGTAAGACATTATCTGAAGCATATCTCCAGCATAAAAAGGAAATACTAACAATTGTTTGGGGAAGATGTTTGTTCTTTAAAGTAAAGTTGGGCATAAGGGAAGAAAGTGGGATCATTTTCTAGTCTTGGCAAGTTGGCTTGCATTAAAGTACAATTTCCATCTGGGAGCTGATACTGCTATTTCTAACACAAGCACGTCTATAGCAAGCTGCTATTCACTAAACAGCTGTAAGAGCTGCTATAAACCACCAGAGGTTGCTATTACCAAATTAAAAAAACCCACCACCAAACACTCAGGTCCATTATAGGCCAAGCAGGTCTTCCTCCCTCCCACATATATTCATATCTCCCTTCCAGTTTCTTGCCCCAGTCCTCCAATCCTCAAGCCAGGCCAATTTGGAAGGAAGAAAAGGAAGACTGGGAAAAGCAGGGATGTTCGGTCCCTTAACTTTTAACAAATATGAAGGGGAAAGTTTCGCTTTCAGACTGAGGTCCTGTGGTAAATCGAATTGCCTGTACCTTTTGTTTCTCTGCCTTCCTCACACAGACCCTGGTCGTTCATTATACTCTTGGCACATGGAGAAGCACAGTGACCACAGTGTCAGGCCCTGGGAGGTGAACTTGCCAGAGGAGCGCTAAAGCAATCCCTTCGGCAGATCAAGCAATAACTGCATTTCGCAAAGCACAAATCTGAGAGGATCGCAGCCAGGCTCCTTGGGCTACTTACAAGCAAGACCTCTGCAGCCCCCAGCACAGCTCACAGCAGTCCCTGGGGTCTGCTGTCCTTGGAAGCTGCTGTTGCCTGGCGGCTTTGCAGCTCACAGTATCCCTAGAGCAGCTCACCTCTGCAGTGTCAAAGCCCATGAAGGTGGAGTAGACAACGCTGTCACCCAGAGGGGGGCAATGCGCATTGCCCCCCTCCCCATGCTTGCCCTGGGGTGCTGAGGGGATTTTTCAGCCTTGGAGGAGCAACCAGGACCTGCCTGTCTGGTACAGTTTTGATGCCCTGTTTATACGTAGTGCACTTTTATAAAAGTTTTTACAGCCAGGGCTGCAAGAGTCAAATGCCTGTCTCTTGCCTGTACTCCATACAGACAGAAATGAAACCTCTTTGATTTCTGATACTCAGCAAACACCAGTCTTGTTGCCAGCCTGATGGCTGGCTTTCTTGAAAGGTACAGCAGTAGTTGTACACTTTGCTGCTCTCTGTTTCTATTCATCATAAAGGGTTAGATGAGGAGGGGGAAGCGTCCTTACGCACCTGGAGGATTTGGAAACACAAGTCTCCACCTTCTTATTGTCTCACTGTGTCAGCCACTCTTATTTGTAGTCCACCCACTCTTACTTGACTACTTGTACTCAATTGCCAGCAGTAAGGGCCAGATTCAGCAACCTCCCACTAACAGAAGCTAGGTTAGGCCACCAGCAGAAACGTGAGAAACTCTTGCAATTATGAATCAAATAACAAACAAAATGGGGCTTTTCAGAGAGGAGAAAGGGAAAAGAGCCAGTGTCATGCATCTAGAGAAGTTATTCCTTTGTCAAAGTGGAATATTAATTATTTGAAGTCCTCCTGAGTTCTTGCTGTGGAAAATCTGGAGCCTCCCAGTGCCTCTTTTAACACATCCTTGTGGCTTCCTAGTATCAAATGCTGAGGCACTATCATAACTCTACTGGATAGGAAAGCCTCACTTAAACTATGTGTCATCAATTACTACCAGCTCCTAATAAATTGCTGTAGCTCCTCCAGCTTGTTTACCTTTACCATATGTCTTTTACAATACATTTTTCATTCCAAAGACCCATTGTTCTACATTAGATAAGGATGACAGCCCACCCTAGCACAATTAGTCAGAAGTATGCTTGCTTAGACTTACAGATGTTACTCTGCATTATTTTTGCTCTTTAAAAACTTGACCACTCTTTAAAGTGCATATATAACCAGATTACATTCAGACATGTCCACTTCTGCTTCCTTTGCTCCCTTTCTCTTCACCAGACTGTTTTTCTGGTCTTCTCAAGATCTGGATATTAAGGGCAGAGGGGGAGGAAGGAGGATGAGGCACTTTTTTTTAAGGCCTCATCAGTTTTACATACTGCATAAAAAATAGATTCTTTTCACATAAAAATCTGATGCCCAGCATCTAAACGAGAAAGCACCTCCTCAAAAGAAAAAGCAAACACAGAAAACAAATTCCCAAAAGTTTACAGACAGAAGCAAAGCACCCTGTAGGTATCCAGTGGAAAGAAGAGGAAATAAGTAGAAAAGGCTAACAGACAGGCCAGAACATTTTACATATGTTGTTTTATTGTGTTTGGGACGCATTTCTGCTAAAAATAAAAGGAAGAGGCATTCCACAAAGTGGAAAAATGGTAATGGTTTGCAGTGGTTTGCAGAACACAAAAATCTGGCTCACATAACCAGGCTTAAGTGAGCCTGTTACCATTGTACCTCAGGGACAGCTTCCAGCCCTGTGTTGAAAAAGGTACAGCTAAGAGTGAGAAAGTCTTTGCTTACAGGTATCCTATTAATGGAAGGAAAAGACTGCTTTAAAATTCAGAGTTACCTGAGGGCTAAGAAATGGAAGTCTGCTTTAGAGTTATCCGCATGTCTAAAAAGACTATATATTCTTAAATATTACATGTGATCTGAGTGGGGAGCCAACATAACACCAAGCCCTGGGAAAGCTGTACTAGGTAGCAGAGCAGCTGAAGAGAAGAAGTAAGCTGGGGAGCTGACAGAGGGGACATGGCTCACACCACCTGAGCTGCATTGCCTTGATCTGGGCTTTGTTGCCCTGCAGGACTGGTGACATTACCCCAGAGCTTGATTATCTTCACCTTCAAGTAAGTCCTACTCCAGGAGGGGAGGGAAGAAAAATCTATCTGGCCTTGCAGGTACCTCCTCAGGGAAAAAAGAGAAGAGGACTGTAAAATAGCTACTGGTGTTTCAGCCATTAAGTACCAGATATTACACCAACTTGTTGTTGGGCTTACTTTCCCTTTAGGAAAATATTTTAATAATATTTTGATTATTTATCTGCGTGGTTTTTTGTTGGGTTTTTTTTCCCCCCATCCCCCAAGTGGAGAAAATTAGCTTCCTGAACATTTGAAAAGTTAGTTCAGTCTTTCCCAGGAAAGGGACGGTGCATGCTTGAGGCACTCACTTTGTGAGTGACCCCCTTTGAATTTGAACTGAGACCTTATGGTTCCTAATTAAGCCCTAGAAAAGGGGTTGCATACAGAGGGAGACAGAGCTCATACCCTTGGTAAGAAAAGGAGAAGATTACTGAGATTTAGCTCTGCTTCTTAGAGGAAAAAGTCTTCTTAATCATTAAAAAGTGAAGATGTCTGTATCCATCACCCCCCTCGGTTTATCTTAGGCAGCCTTGTACAGAGATAAGGCTATCTGCCCTGACACACAAAACAATGTCTGTTTTAATGTTCTGGCCATGGATTGTACGTCAGAGCTTTCCAACAACACTGTGGCAGGATCAGAACGAACGTCATGTGTATGACCACAGGAGGAAGTTTTCAAAAGCAGCTATCAGACGTACTCTATTGGTCAACAGACCTACGATCCCAATGTCTTAAGAAACTGTTTTCTTTCAAAACTCCTACCACTTAAGTGCTTGGGAAACTCTCTTCTCCCGGTGTGTGGCAGACATTTCCGAAGTAGGTCAGCCATGTGGTGGGGAGAACTTACCGATGCTCTCTCTACTTACAGGAATAAAAATGAGTTACTTGAGTCTCTCGCTTTATGGAGGTGATATGTGCTGTTGGTTTGGAGAAGAATAAAAACAGGTTTTATGACTGACATCCTTTATTATGCTTTATTTTGTTTTGCTCAATATGAATCATGGAAGCCCTAGTTAAATGGAACTAATTTTCTCTATTTATTTCAGAATGAAGCAACTCTGGTAAGTGCAAGTTTACTCACACTGATCAGTCCAGATGACTCCCTTCAGCAGTGCAAAGCTAGTCCAGCCTCTTCTCTTTCAGTCTTGAGTACAATGCAACTGTCATAATGTTTTTCAAGAGGCACAGCAGCTGACCTCACATGATGAGGTATTTTCACATAACCGCATAAATCATAATGGTTGTAAACTTCCACTAAACAGTAGGAAGCATGTGTATCAGAGCCACAGAAGGGAACATCTCTAATGTTCACCACAGCCTGGCTTGAGGAGGAAGTTCTTGGGTGCATATCTAGCTTTTAACATGCCTGGACTTGAGTGGAAATTAAATGTAATTTTACATAGAGAACTGATATCTGAGAGGCAAGGTGGACCTCCAGGATGTGGGGTGAATGCCAGACTGCACTGAAGCTCTTATAGTAGCCATGCTCTGTGTGAGATGTGGGGCCATCTTCACAGATCTCATGAAGCTGGGGAAGATCATAAAGTCTTCCCCTTTCTCTTTTACCCCTTTGTGAAGAAACACTCAGAAGGAAGTGTGGTAGGGCACTCAGAAAATGTGCAATGACATATGCAACCTTATGAGATTTTGATGTTAAAATCATCACAAATTTACTGTCCATCATAAAGCTCAGATACAGCTTTTGGTCTCTTTGCATATTCCTTGAAATCCTTACATGATTGCACAAGCCCTTCTATTACTAGGAATTATTTTTATAGAGTCAGTTTGCAGAATTCTTTTTTTATGAACAGTCAGATCTAAAGAATTTAAAATCTTCCTGTGATGGTGTGTGTAATTTCACTGTATTCAAAATACAGCTAATAAATCACCACTTTTTGCTGAATATGGACATTGTAAACTACTAAATGTGAATGCTAGTTTGTATTACTGGGGAAAAAGGTAGAATACCTGTTCTACAAATATGCAATGGAGATAATATGTATAAGCTTCCCTTTTTTTCCCCTGACGGTATGTACTGCTTTACAATGCATGAAAAGGGATAGAAAAAAATGTCAGAAGCTGCAGGCATAGATTTAAGAGCACAGTTTGGAAGAAAGAAAAGTTGTTTGATCAAAATAGCAATCTCTGAAGGTAAAGCCAAACAAAAGCAATGGAATGAAAGCTGGCAAAACCAACAGAACTGAGGCAAATAAAGAGCTGGCAGAGATTAACTCAGCCACTGGTTCATGCTGACGGTGTGCAGTGTTCGGTCTAGTTTTCAATGATTCCACAGGTGCTGTCTTTTCTTCCCAAGAGCCCAAGATCGCTGTCCCTGCTTGTCACAGGCCAGTTTACTCCAAAGAGCTATTAACTCTGCACATCTGCAGAGGGGAAGCTGCATGCAATTCATGCAGGCCGTGGGAATACTTTTCTCAGCATAGCACACTGGCCTGTCATGTATAAGCAGTAGAGTTTGTCTTGATTTGGCCTCTACTTTCAAAGCATTTCAGTGGCCTGCTTTGCCATAATCCCCATAAAATAATGCAGGCCAAGGTAGAGCAATTAATTTTAATTGGTAACTCAGCCTATTGACTTCAAAGGGAATTTAGAGATTGAATTCAAATTTGAAAAATACAGGTGAAAATACCACTGCTTCTTAAATAAAGGCAGTGCAAAGAACTAAGTAGAAATACTGCTGCCGAGTGACCTCTGAAAAGTCATTTGTGCCTTAGTTTCCCTGATCAGTAATGAGGGAATAATGCTACCAAATCCCTTACCAGCACTGGAAGATTTGCAAAGAAAGGTTTATCAGTGTAAAATATATCAAACTGTTTTCATATAACATTTTTTCATTGACAATGTCAGGCAGCAGAATAGTGTTCAGCATTGTGATGAGGGACTGGTTTTAAGTATCTCAAATATCATCCTTTGCAACTTGGCAAACAAACATAACGTTTTAGTTTCTTCCAGAATCCTCTTCTAAATCAGATTATGGTTATTCCCAGCAGGCATAAAGTACTAAACAGCATTGGATTTCTGTTCTCTCCCAAGCAGAATGTATGTATTTGATAACAGGAATCTGTGCAAAAGGGGGAAAGCTCTAAGCAGAGAAAATATCATTGCTATTGGAAATACTAGTATTGAGGACTTTTTGTGAAGAAAAGCCTCCAGCTTTTATTAATCACAGTCAGAGAATACCAAAGTACTTATCTATGTACATTTGCTGCATGTTAAGGATTTTCTAGGCACTAACTAGAGCAATGTTCCAATCTTTTCCTGGTTGTCATTTCCCAGATCTTTATGCTGTGCTTACAGACCAATGTGGCATTTTTGTGTCCAGTCTTGGCTCTGTAGAAAAACAGAATCAGGTGATAAATTGTTTAGAGTAAATGTTTTAATGCTTTTCAATATCAGCCGTATAACAGATATTCATACTGCTTCCCACCCTGCACCTCCTTCCCCAATACAGAGATCTGGAGAAAGACATCTATTAAAAACAAACAAAAATACCCCCAAAACTGAAACAAAAAGCCCCTAAGAGAACCCCACCACTCTGCTTGAATTTCCCCTTAATATCATGCCCTGATTCCCAGAAACAAACTTCCATTGCAGACTAGTATATAGCACACATGTTAATTAATTGCATACGCAGATTTTAAAAACATAAATCTTAAATAGAGTTTAAATTCTGCACAGCGCCAAGTCCTTTGGCCTGGTCTCGCAATAAATACTTACACACATGTTTCACTGTTTCACTTCAAAGCCTGAACACAGCCTGAACAGGCTACACAGAGGTGAAGAAGGGAAAATCAAGTAGAAATTCAGAGGGAAAGTGGTAGGTCTATGGTCATAAGATATGTCTGTGGCAGGAATAAAATTAGAAGCCAAAGCGCCTGTGTTCAGATCACTGATCACCAGTCCTATGTGCCACCTCGGTTATTAATCTTTTTCTTGGTTGCTAGGATCTGGTCTCAAGATGAAGACATGCAGGATCACAACTTTTGAGCATTTGGTTGTAATCTGAAGTGAGAAAATGTTGCTCCCCCAGGGCCTGACTGACAAATAAACACACAACCTTGAAACATAATGATCAGTCAATGAACACCAGCAAATAAATCATACCAAATAAAGCATTATGATGCCTTATTGTGATATAATTAGGGATTTTTCCCCATGTAAACTTAATGGCAAATTTAATTGCAAAAGATCTATCACTATGAAAAAGAAACGTTAGATTGCTTCTTTTATATAACAGAGAAATATATTTCCATTTAAATAGTTATCTGCTATCCACAACCTCTCCTTTTGCCTTTGTTTCTACAGCTGTGAATTGGTGATTTTGCATACTTCCCTTTATTCAAGCACGAAGCCTTCCATAACAGTAAATTCTTTTGCTAGGTTAATACTCTGTCTGGTCTATTTGATATGATTTGAATTTTAAAGTCCTTTATGCTATGGCTTACTTAGCATTGAGAAACTATCATAAAATAAAGCTTAGAGTTGTGAAATTTAGAGGTGCTAAAATCAAGCTCTGTTGTTTTAGGTTGTCCCCATGTTTATTAATTTCTACAGAGTTAAATGTACTTTTTTGCTCAATATTTATTCCTGACATTAGGAGTTCCCTTGAGTAACATCTAATAAATATATGTGACAATAAAGCTGTTGACAAAAGAATATATTCATATGGCTAAGGATTTTTCATATCAGCAATGATTTGCAGTACCAAGGTTCTAAACGTGGGATCTTGGGGTTTGGCCCATGTTTTCTCACACTTCGAGTGAATTTGGTTGGAATACACTGTAAGTGAAGAGCACTGATATTTCATGTGATATAGATTTCTGGTATTGCTGTGGGTGGGGAGGCAGACACTGTTCCTAAAGGAAACTTTATGCCAAACAACCCATAAAATTTCTTCAGGAGAAAATTCATAGGTAAACATATGTTTAAGGGTCACATTAAGTTAAAGCTTAGCGCTTTTATAATTGCTTTGCACTGCTACTCTACAATTAGTATCTCAAGAAGAGAATTGTGTAGAGAAGAAACACAAAACCAGTCTGGTGTAATCCCAACCAAAAATTATTTATGATTATTTTGAAAATAAGCTAACTGATTACCAACTGCTGATACACCCACTCTCTCTCTCCCCCGACTAAAACCAAGCATATGCAATGCGAGAGTATACAAAGTAAAAGAAAAATATTATCGTGTATCCCTGACTGTTTACTTTTTCTGTCAACATCAACTGTGAAGCTTAGATGATATTGTAAGGAGCCTGAAGCACCTTAAAAGAAAGATACAGAAGAAAGTGCACAGGCAGATCATTGTTGGCTCTAACATGACCTGGAGCAAGGAGCAGCACGTAATTGCACTGTCCTGAAAAGAGAAATTATCCTTGTGGCCATTTCCTTCTCCGCAGCTGCTTAGCTGAGTTTTGCCAGCAGGCAGGGATGTGAAGGGTGACGGCTAAAGCTCCCTTCCCTGCCTCCGCCATCTAGTTTGCTCGCCTGTCAGGGGAAGCTGTGTTACCCATCGAGAGGAAGAAATCTCTGCCACTCACAATGCAGAGTGCTCATACTTCATGTAGTCCCTGCTAATTAACTCCAATGAAATGACTTCACTAGCTATTATTACATGTGTTTTTCAGTTAAATAAAGACACTTGTTATATTGTCATGGTTTTCTACTGCTCTGGATCTTTGAGATCACAGGGTTGAAACTCAAAGTCCCTTCTTAGCTGTTGGTTTTCATTCTTTAAACTTCAGCCTCTGGAGACAGGTGAATATGTGAGAGTCATGGTTTTTATTTTAAGTAAAAAAAAAAGTTTCTTACTTGCCAGATTATGTAGAAAAGCAAGAACACATAATGTGACTGCATATTGCAGCTTCAGAAATCAAGGCAAACACAAAGAATTCAAGCCACACTTCAAAACCATGCTTCTTTCTAGGTATCTCAGGAAACAGCCAGCCTTATACATAATATCTGAACGTTTGGTGGCTTGTAATGGAGGTGGCATACCACTATTTCCGATTACCACAGGCCACTTTGCATTGGAAAGATTTCAGGACAGAAGAAAGGTGAGATGTTTACTAGCTTGAGACAAAATTTTTTTTTTTTAGATGAAGTTGCAAAGTAATGAAATGTTGAATGAAACCTCGGTAAACTGAGAAGAATGCTCATCTGGAATTTATGGACATTAACCAAACACGGCTTACTATTATCTATTCGGACCATACTAGGCAGTGGTGAAAGTCTTCAAATTTCCATGTAGCTCCTGGCATTCACATGAAGATTGCCACAAGCTCACAACAGGTCTTTATCGAAGTTGAAAAGGTTGCTTTTCTCTCCAGGAATGTGGTTATAAACAGTTGCCAGGGGAGAAAGAGAGATTCAGCTGTCATGCCACTTTGAATTTTTGTGTCTTCAAATCCAAAGTTACAAGCACATCACAGGAGGCTGCTAAGCTCCCCGAGCTGGGAACTGAAGGGGAATCTCTGCTATGTGTCATCTGCAATCCTGAAATGAATCTCTTTGTACCTGAGTTGGGGCCTGAGCTCAGAGCACCAGAAAAGCAGTCAAACTACCACAACCAATTTCCTTCATTCTTAATTTTTTTTTTTTTGTTGGTATCCAGCTTTCTTGTCCATGTGATCCCTTCTTTATTTGGTGATTCAGAGCCTTAGCTGATATAGCTGATATAGCTGATATTGTGTCATGTTAATGTATGTATTTTGGATTTCTCTTTAAGCAAGATAGAGTTCATTCTGCTTTAAGCACCTTCCTAACGTAACTATGATTCCTATAGCTTTTCAGTGCTCTGAAATCTTTGCTTCTTGCCCCAGAGCATAAGGTAAATGGCTTCAATAAACTCATTGTCACTCGTAAACATCATCTTCCTCCTCCAAAGCCACAACTTGCCTGATGGTTTTCACTCAGATCACAAACACACAAATTGTTCAGCAGCAGTCAAGTAAATACCATGGTAACCTGCTGCTTTTAATTATCCTTCTCTGTGCCGTAACAGCTGTGAAACACAGAGTGACAAGCCAAACGTAATTTAAATACTGTGGCGTGATCCAGATGTGGCAGTGCTTTGCCAAGTGTTTATTTTTAATGTATAACTTGACATTTTACCCCATTAACTCATCCTTTGCTCTAGAAAAACTCACTGAAAATGTAGGTTTCCTGCCACAAATGCTTTAATATAGTCACAAATGTGACTATGATTCTTTCAATTTTGGTAATGGGAGAGAGCTTTTTTACTTCCCCTCCAGGGCTAAATATTAATTATGGACATTATTGCTACTATTTTGAACCAAGGCCACACCACACATAACCTGATCCAAATGCAACTGAAGTGCAGGGAAGATTTTTACAGTGTTGCTGTTGTTGATGCCTGTGAGGTGCAGATCGCTAGCTACACATCACATTATACTTACGTAGCACACTTGCACACACTTTCTCCACAATTCAGCAATGCTGGGCTTTGTCTTTTGTCTTGTTTTTATAACTGTTCCATAGCCACTAAGAAGAATTCCACAGTTTTTTTTGCTGGGATTTCAAGACCCTCTTTCTAAAGGCAATAAAAGCAAGTTGTCAGGTTTGCTATGTTATAATGTACTTTCTTACACCTGAACTTGGAACTCCTAATGCATGTTAAGATCTGGTGGTCTAGTATTTAAAAAACCACCAAATCCCCAACATCTGTCCTTTAAAATATTCTGTAAAAAAAGGAAATATGTTGGCTTAGATCTCAGAACAATAAAGAATAAGGGGCAGTCATGCTGTTGCATTATGCTGATCTTTGCCTTTCTTGCATGAAATAATAGACTTTTCATGATATTGGCAGAAAATGGCCTCCTCATGAACACATGGTTAAAATGGGGAGAGTGATCATTCATAGCAATTATTAATAGGGCCAAACAGCCTATACGAAGTTTACTAGCAAGCTATGTTCCAATATGGTTAAAAGAGACTTTATTGCAGGGCATGCATCTATCAAACAAAGTGGTGGCTGTCTTTTTTTTTTTTTTTAAACATTTTGCATACAAGTGTAAAGCTTCTTTGCCTTGCTGCCATTTAATTTTCTAAAGAAATGAAATGCTGACCTTAAGGGCCTTCTGAACAGTGAAGAGCTGCTGCGGCCACTCATGGGTTCCTGACAATAATGGAAGGAAATCAAAATGGGGCTTAGAGGATCTGTAGCTATGTTTTCTACAGGTAGGATGGATCCTGAACACTTCTCATAAGGCAGTTCCTGTGAAGCCAGCTATTCCCAAACAAAAGGTACTCTGTGTCCTAGAACAGGTGACTCGGGCCCAGAGCTCATTATTCCCATCAAATGGGAACAAAGCGCTAAATCCTCCTTTTGGAGCTGAGCTTCAGGTGGTCTTCACTTCCCTGTCTTTGCTTTTGGTCTTCCAGATGGAATGCATCAGAATTTAAATGTTTTTCTTTCAGGCCTGGAAAACATAACTGTTGGGACTTCAGTTTGTCAAGTTTTTGTTTCATGACTCATCACGGCAACCCTGCACACATAGCGCTGAGAAATGAGCACATTTGGCTCCATAACATGGCTGAGAGAATGACCCAGAAGAACCTGTGCTCACAGCTGTCACTGGAGAGCAAATAGGAGGAGGAGTTTGGCAGAAACTGAGATCAAACAAGCTCCAAGATAAGCAAGCTCTGTGGTATTACCCAAGAGTCGCAAGGCTTCCTAGCATTGCACTCGAGATGATAATTTCCAAAAGGGCAAAGCAGATCCTTTCCCCGACTCTTCCATGGAGTAAATGACCACCCTGGATTCTGGGAATGGCAAACAAACTCCAAAGTTGCTGAAGTTTTTCAGCTTGGGGCAGAATCGAATTGGGGATAATGTGTTCCCTGAGAAACAGTCTGCACTTCTCAACATGTCTTCAATGCGAAAGTCATTTCCACTTGCCAGTGAACATACTTCCCCTCCAAATTTGCTTTGACAGTATTTATTCCCATTTTAAACCTCATATTGTTTCCATTACTTTGTTATTTCAAGCTGGAGACCTAAGCTTAGGCAACGTAACTGTTAAGTTTTAAAATCAAAGGCATCATATACTTATTTTCCTGCACAGATCAAAGACAGATAATTTAGTCTCTTGGGTGGTATGATGAATATCAAGCAGTTTCCACTAGTTTTCATACTGACAGTAAGAAATAATAAGTCTTTTCGAAAAAAACATGCTTTGGATGTTCAGTCTAATCTATTGATTTAAAACCTGAAGTTAATTCCAGGAAAAGGAGTAATATGACTGTCTTCAACACCTGCTAGATTATTCATGTAATTTTAAAATGTATTTACTTCAGAAGTAAAAATGAAAAAGAGCAAAACAGAAACCTCATTTAACTATCAGCACTCCGTGAAAGAGAAAATTTGGAAGACACTGCTTTACATGCAGACACCACAACAAACTTTATAAATTACATTTCTGATTTAAAAATAATAGAATCTGCATAAACTGTGCTCAGGGTGGAAATGTTCTGATCATCTACGCTTTGTGTATTTTTAATAGGGGGATTTAATTCATGCGATTCGTCACAACTTTCTATGTTGTTTCTGTGATTGACATAGGAGAAAAAAGGTTTATTTTCTGAATGGTCATACTATTAGGGCAATTCTGGCACACCAGGACATTGATTATGCCCTCTGAGGAACTGACACTACTTATTTACCTGAATTACCTGAAGGTCTTTCACTACTGCTCATCGTTGTACAAGTGAAGTGATTTTAGCCATGCTTGCCATCATGCAGTAGAGCACAATGGTATAGATACTTTGTAAGGGCTTATTAGTCAGGGTTAAACCAGCAATATTGCTTCACGACCTGAACTGAATCATATGCAAGCCACACAGATATTTCTGTGCTGTAGTCTCCAGGACCTTTGGTTTCAGGGTGACTAAGGGCAAAGCTAGCCAGAATACTTCTGAGCCCATTTATGTCAGGTCCATTAGCAGTAAAACTCAACTCCATGCACTTAACAGGAGTTACTTCTGAAAGACACTGCGGAAGAGGCTTGCTGGCCCTTGTCTGTCATATACTTAACCTTGGGCTTTCCTTTCACAGGCCTAGACAAACAAGTGTGTGGTTAAATATTTGAAGATATGGCTGGTTAAGCATCATCCCAATTGAAGACATTGTCTCATGGGTTACTGCTACAACTCAAAAAATGAATAGAATAGAATAGAATAGAAAAGAATATTTCAGTTGGAAAGGACCTACAATGGTCATCTAGTCCAACTGCCTGACCAATTCACAGCTGACCAAGTTAAAGCATGTTACTAACAGCATTGCCCAAATGCCTCTTTTTAAGGCACTGACAGGCATGGGGCATCGACCACCTCTCTAGGAAGCCTGTTCCAGTGCTTGACCACCCTCTCAGTAAAGAAATGCTTCCTAATGTCCAGTCGAAACTTCCCCTGATGCAGCTTTGAACCGTTCCCACGTGTCCTATCACTGGATCCCAGGGAGAAGAGATCAGCAGCTCCCTCTCCACTTCCCCTCCTCAGGAAGCTGTAGAGAGGAACGAGGTCACCCCTCGGCCTCCTTTTCTCCAAACTAGACAAGCCCAAAGTCCTTAGCCATTCCTCATAGGACATTCCTTCTTTAAATGGCTAGCACTCTAATTACAGCACATTAAGCCGGATCTAGTTATGAAAAAGCGTTGCAGACACCATAATAAACTACAGTCTGGAAGACATACTAAGAGTACTAGGAAGACAAAGAGGTAATGGAAATTACATCTGGTTCGTAGCAATGTTCTTACTAAGCTTCCAACTTCAAGGAACATTTAATTATTTTAGGATTAAAATTACTGCATAAAAAAAACACTGAATCATTATATTTCCTTGACATTTTTTATATATAGTTTACTTGCAGCCTTATCACGGGAGAGAATAATGGACATGTACCTCAAGTTCTCTGTTTCTAGAACAACATGGAAATCGTCACACACAGTGAAAATACAAGGATAATTAAGGATTTGCAGCAGATGGCTAGTTTTATCTCTGTTCAGATTTGATAACTGCATTCATCCTGACAAACAGCTGGCATAACTGACTAATGCCAAGGGCAATAAACCCCCTCAGCATTAGAGTATGCATACAGTGTAGATTCCCTACCTTGCAGGCTCAAGCTGTCCACATTCCTGTTTTAGCCCACTTGTAAAACCAGTAGCCATGCTACGCGATAACATGTGGATTCCTATGTTCACTCTGATACTGGCACGCTGTATGTGCTTGCATGACTTCCAGGAGTGCACCTCAGCACTGCTGTTACTTGTACTGCTTTGTCAGGGCTTTCAGAAGAAGTTGTGGGAGGACTTGGTCCTTCCAGAATATCCACAGATACAGTGCAAAGGCATTTGTGGAAAAGCACCACTAAAATGATCACTTGGCCCATGACCAAAACCATTATGTTAGCAGCTTATGAATAAAGGCCAGCCAAGTTTTAATGGGTGACCCCTCTCATGCCAGAGCTTGTGTGTATGGCTGAGAGATAGCACTGGTTAACTGCAGTTATAAAAAGTCCCTGTGGACAAACAGGTTGTACATCAGGCCTATCAGGCCATCCTCTGCTCTAGAGGTGTTCCCTAGAGAGTGTGCATGAGCACTCTGATACAAGGAAAGTAAGCTCTTCCACTTACCATTTTACAGAATATTTCCAGTGCAAAAGCTTGTTAATTTAGCATTGCCACCCCAGCTGACCGGAAGTCCAGTCATGCTCCTGAGTGGCTGCAGAATACTTTTAAAAGGAAGAATGCCTTGATATTGCACTTTTTTGGTTTCAAATTCCCTCTTCAGACGCATGAGAGCTAAAAACGTTTCCGAAAAATAATGGTCACAGATGTTTCTGTTTCATCCACAGAATCCAGTAGGTGAAGCTCTCTTGTTGGACATAGAAAGACTCAGCTTAAAATCCTAACCCAACAATACTAATTTGAACTAGCCAAGGAAATAGTAATTTAAGAAAATTAGCTCAAGAATTATGTCATTATTATTCTATTTTGCATAGAGACAGCTTTTGAGTATTTGCAGTTGTCCCACCTGGAAAACAAATTGACATAAGATTGCCCTTTTCTGGAGTAAGGGCAGTAATGTCCCCCAGCTAAGTGAGGGTTAATATAGTACTTTGTTGTATTAAAAAAAAAAAAGGGTGTGCAGAAAAAGTAATCTTGTACAAGAGAAAATCTCTAAGAAGATTACACTTTAGACATACCTTAATTTAAAGTTTTGTAAAAATGCAAAAGGAACTGAATTCCAGTAACATTTCACAAATGGAGAGAACAATATGTGGGGTGTTGTCCACTTGTTCTCATTTATTGCATCTTAGTCATTACTATTTTTTTTGTGAGCAAACATAAAATATTCAAATCTAGTGGCTGTCAATACTATTACCTGCACTTCTGCAGCCAAAGGCCATCTTCCTTCCTGTTCAAAACCTTACTCAAGGACAGGAATTACGCAAGCACAGTGTAATAAAAAATGTCTAATTATATTGGTTTTTTCAGGTAGGGCTTCCCCCATCTTCAGTCAATGAATTGTTTTACAAGCTATCTGTTTGTAGTTTTAATGCCAGTAGTCACATGTCCTTTCTTACAGTATTGCTGAGTACAGTTTACTGATGAGTTTATATACTTTAAATGATTTATTAGTAGTTTTAGGAATGAGGTGGAAAACTACAAACAGTATCCTGTAATAGCTATGACTTAATACTAAATGATAACATATGAAGATTTCTGCAAGTTTTACATGCTGCTCCCTTGTAGTTGGCTTTGTTTCATTCCCACAGCTTCTTTCAGAAATCTCTGCAACCCAGCAGGTGCTTCAGAGGATGCGTCTACCAAAGCCAAGCCCAGTTTTGTTTAGATGACTATTGGAAAGAGATGCAGCTAAAGTGACCCACAGGTGCACTTACTGAAACAAGATATGACTTAGTCCAGTTGACTCTCAGTCTCAGTGAAACTTCTACTGAAGTCAACAGCAGCTGCACTTTGTCCCCAGTATTCAGAGCAGAGGTTTGTTATGTATATGCTTCCCTGAGCCAGAAGATGACGGTCAGAACAAGTGTGAATCTGAGGAAGGACAGTGAAAGAGAGGAGGTTTGCTAGAAGTGGTATTTTGTTTGCTACTCTCTTATCATGAGAAATCACTCGCAGACTAAAAAGTATCTTTTAATAGTAGCTGATACTTGGTGTTTCTGCTTGCTAACAGAACGAAATGGCCAACCGTCAAATTTGCTAGTCAGAGAGGAACATAGAGCAGGGCACTGATCTTAACACTGCCACTATTGGGAGCAGTGCACTGTCGTCATTTCCAAAGGAGGCAACTTCCCAAGACATAAGCAGCTGTTTTTTATTGCACCGTCCTGCCAGCCACACCAGAGTTTTTCATATTGGATTCTACAGTGGGCACTGCTCCGATTTGGGCCCCAGAGCTGCATGGTCAGATTTTCAACTGATCTTAGAGGTTAAGCTGTTTCAGAAATCTGGCCAAAAATGTTACAAAGCTAGAGGTGGAATACAGGGCAGAAAAAGAAAAGAGAAACCAGTGCCCCTTTCTAGAAGCTTAAGTCATACCTGAGCTTGCTAAGGAACCAGGTGGATATGGAGTGCTCTAAGGTCTGCCCACAGGGATTACTTTAAATAATAATCAAAAGTAACAAACACATATGTGGAACTAATGCAGTCACCTATTTGAGATTTTGACCAAGTCACTGAATTTTGACCAAGTCGTTGAAAAACATTAATATTAGCTGGAGAACAAGAGACCAAGAAAATCTTGGCAAGAAAGGCGCAGAAAGAATTTCAGTTTTGCTGTGTCGAAGTATTATCTGTTTAATTTTAGATTAATGAATACATTTCAGCCTGGGTTTTCTCTTTGTTTCGTCAAAAATTGAATGAGCTTGCATGCATCTGACTATCCTAGGAGTGTTTGTGCTTAGATTTACAAGGTAGTATGCAGAAAGACCCTAGATGTGATCAAAGGAAAAGAAGAGAAATACATCTACAAGCTCTGCTGAACAGAATTTTTCCTTTTAGCTCTAGCACAAAATTAACATAAAAATGACTGAAATCCATGCAAGGAATGTTTGTTTGGACATGTAAATTAGTAGAGCAGAGTATACTCCATCATTAGAGATGTGTTTTAAAGAACTTTGGAGATTTAGTTTCTATGTTATGCAGTAAATATTTATCCACTATTCTGCTAAGTTACAAAAGGAAAAAAAAATACCTACCTTTTTATTGCAGTAACCATAGTGATGTACAGAATAATGATACAACAAGGGACATTACAAGCATATATTCTTTGAACAGCTTCCATATGTTTTCCAGATTCTATTACCATATTAAACTATACAAAGTTTAAGTGGCCAGCAGAGGGAAGGAAAAAAAACCCAAAAGCTGTTCCTTATTCAGGTTATAATCCACATTAGGTCATCTTACCTGATAGGTTCTTCTTGAGGAAATCTCCAACTGTCAGAAAAATGTGCAACCAGAATGGCCTTTCCCCTAGCGTATGTGTCCTTTCCTTCTTTACATTCAGGAATTCAGTTATAATGGAGATAATGGAACAAGCATCTTTCCTTAGCATATCCTTATGTGATAAGGTGGTGCTGTCATTGCCATTTGACAGGGAAGCAGAAACCCCAGAGGTAATTTTGACATATGAGTGCAGAACATATTTCTCCATCTAGTGTCTTACCTTCCAAGATAAAGGCCAGGATCGCTCTGCAGTGTAGATCCTTAGAATGTGATCATCTGTGTTGGAAATTTCTTAAGGTGGCTGAGAAGAAATAGTGAAGACAAGGATGCTTCCTGAATCCTTATCAGCCACCCTTACATCCCCATTACTCTAGTTTTACAGAGGAAGCTCTTCCCTTCTGTGGAGAATCTAAAGATGTTCTGGAGGTAAACACATAATTTTTTTCCTTCAGGTCAAGAGCTCAGTCTCATTTTTCTTCTTTTTCTTTTTCTTTTTTTTTTTTTTTTTTTAACAACATATTGTGACATGTTAGTGACTTTTAGCTATGATAAGAAAGACTCGAGCTCAATGCCATCCTCTTCCTGATGGTACTGAATCCCAATGCTTCCACCTCCCAATTGGCTGGCCAACCACCATCACTGCAGCCATGAGACACTCTAGTCCCTTCCACTTTCCATATCCATCCTCATTGCAATAAATGCTGAAAAAGAGATGCCATGAGATAAAACAGGGATGGGAAACATGATTTCCAGATGAACTCTGAGTCTTTAATCATCAATATAGACTGGCATACAGAGATGGTCATATGTCTAACCAGCACATGAACCAGTGTGGTTCTGGATGAACAGAGCCATCTTCCTCTGCTCCAGACAATGTCTTGAGCAGAGGCTATTTGGGTAGGAATGTGCTGAACACACCCATTGGTCCAGCTCTACAGGTTAGATGGAAAGGGAAATTCCTAACTCAGTGTTTTCAAGTCTGAGACAGTCCTGGGCACACCAAGCAGACCTTTCGGAGCCAGAAGAATATTTGTGGATATTAATCAAATCCAGGATGAGACCACAGCTGAACAAGGGCTTTAAGAAACTCAAGTTTGGATTTGTGGCACTAAATGGGTCAATTATAGACCTGAAACATAGATGTTCACCATGAGCACCTAGTCCAGAAAAAGCGACGTCTTGCTAACATGGACGTGTGTGGACAGACCCAAGCTCCTCTGAGCCATATTGGACAGATGCCATATTGCTGTGCTGGTATGACTTTATTTTCAAGCTAATAAACTCAGCCTGTAAGTACAAGGCTTCTTAGGTCAAGAACAGCACACTGTTAGCACAGCTCTCTAACTTCCAAGTAACATCCAGCCTCCTCCAAGCATAAACTGAGTTAACTTGGATCCACCTGTTCACCTCCACGGACACATGTCTAAATGACTCCCCAGAAACCACACAGCAATTGCTTGCAGAGCTGGGATTTATTCTCATTCTTCAAACCAAGAAAGAGTTCTGCATAAAGCAAAATGAAAGGGATTGCTAAAAACAACTTCTAAGTCTTAATCTAATACCTTAATCACACAACAACTCTCTTCCCCTTTTCTTTCCTAGGTTAGGTTTCCCTAATCTACGTAAGTTACAGGGGGCAGAGGAAAATACAGTTTCTGCAAATTTCAGTTTAAGCCTTATTTATTTTTCAGAAAGATAATCAGGCACTTAGAAGCCAACAAAAACACACTTTATATTAAAATGACATTATGTTGAAATGATCTTGGTACTCCAGCCAACTCTTCAGCAAAATTCTCTGATCCACATTTAAGATCAGACAAGGGCAGGCAGTGTCAGGCGAGAACAATATGCAGCCACATCAAAAGGCTCCAGTAACAGTGAATTTTGTTCACAAAAATAATTGTGCCATTTTGTATCTCGTACCTCAGAAAACTTACTGTCATGCCTGTTTGCTCTGTCTTTAACAATATTCAGGCCAGATAAGCTCATGTAGCACTTTTTTGTCCGTATTATATTTCCAAGTACACATAATCTATTTGTATCATGCATTTCTCAGAGGTCAATGATTTATTAAGCATTTACCTCATGGCATTTTCCCAATTTGACATCAGTACCCCATGATAATGATGTGCAAACACACTTTTACAAGCCTTTCACGGGATACCACATATTATATCATGGAATGAATGAAGCAAGTGTTGACAATTACTTAAGTAATGCAAGAATATCTGCTGTAACTTGCACTTCAAGCAAAATCAGAGGTGGAAAAGGCCAGCAGTATTAGGTTGTCTCACAGGACAAGAATGTTCGTAATATGCTAATTGTGAAGTATTTCCTATAGATGCAATGCAAATTCATCTGAATAGCATCTGATTGCATGGCAAACTTCGCTGCCTTTGGAAGTTCTCACAACTTTGCCTCACATTGAACCGTCTCTTCACATGTGATGTAATAGTCTATTCTCAGGAATTGGATACATATTCTTTCCTTGAGGTAGGGAGATGAGTAACTTTCCATGAATCAAGCTGATGAGAACATTCCCCTGAGGGAAAGCATTGTCCATATACCACAGGTTTATTAAAAAAAACAGGTTACATTTACCCATTGCAATTCAACAGACAGTGCTCCTTCTTCCAAGTTGACAGTGGTCCAAAATGTCAAAGTGGACAGGGAAATGCACTGGATTTAATTGTAAGCTAATGAAGAGTTCTTATCACCGAGGATGTAATTGTTGGTAGTTGCAAAAGTCTCAAAGCAGATAGACATTGGCAGGGACTTTTTATGAAGTCTGGAGGGCAGTACACCTTTATATAACACTCACCCCCAGGGATCATTCCTAAAACCAAAAAACGTTACCTTTTGTATTTTTATCTGTTACTACTCATCTGAGCACCCCAGAGAGAAAGCAGAAGCACAAAATCATATACCTTGTCTCAAAGGAAGAGAGATTATTAGATTCCTTGGCAGTTCAGCTTCCAAGTCTAGACTCTAGTGCTTTGATGACAGCTCCACATCATGTGCTTATGTGCTGGGATAACTCATTGACAAATGATGCACAGAATCCTATGCACAAATATTATAGCAGATTTTGATAAATTAGATTATCAGCTCCTCACTTGGTGTTTTTAATTCCATTTGAAGAAAACAACTTCATCAGTGAAATACCAGTTTTTCTGAGGCAACAGTACTGTCATATTATAGACCAAAATATATTAGGTGAAGTTACATATGCTAGTTAAAATTGATTGCAGTCCTGTCTGTCTTGCCTGTTTGATAAACAGACACTAATATTCAAAGCTTGTAATACAAAAGCTTGGTTCTGAATGTTACTTAAATGTAATTTTATATGTATACCTAAGTAGACACAGAGGACAAGTCAGTGTGTGTATATCTATAAAGAGTATGATTTTTTTCCCCTTTATGTTGATAATTCCATTACTGATTTCCTAACAGGAAAAACATGAAAATTTCAAACTCAAGCATATAATCAGTATGTAGTCCAAAATATGAAAATATGTTATGCTGCAGTTACAATTAAAGAGATATCAGTAGCTCTGGCAATATAGAGGTGGAATGGCAAAAAAAAAAAAAAAGTATTTCTTCTCTCAAACAGTCACTGAAAATCACAGATTCAGGGTAAAAATTAAAAATGAAACCTATATGTTTTCAGTGTCCACAAAATAAAATGCAGCTGATAGAAGCTGTATGTATACCAGCCACAATTAACACAGAAGTGCTAGCAGGACCTCATTAAATGGTTTTAAAAATACTTAGCTGGTGTTTTTATGGAGGTTTTTTTTTTTTAAATATTTTTACTCTCTAAGCGAATATCCTTGACCTGACTGCTAGTGCCACCTCCCTGTGCATTACATATACTTATAAAAAGAATGAGAAACCCTAGTTTGTAAGAAAGGCAGCAGTGTACTCAGGTTTTACCTGCAGGTGAGTGACCTCATGAGACACGAAGGCAGTGGTGACTCAGAGGCTTTGCCCGAGCGGAGAAGAGAGCGGGAACCTGGAGGTGGCAGTGCTCCCGCACGAGCATCTCGCAGCAAAACCCGCCTGTGGGTCTGCTCCGAGCCACTGGCTCCCGTGAGTTAAGACCAGTCATAAATGTGCTCCTCTTACCCCCAGACTTCACATGACTTGCTTCAGCCAAAAGCATGCTGTTCACTTGCTGGCATAATAAATTGACTTAACATGACTAAGTTAACTTAACTTGGTTGGTTAACTTGGGAGTGGGGAGTTTTCCAGCACAGACTCTATCCCCTGGGTGGAGAGAGCCCCCGGCTGTGTGTGCCATCTGTGGGTTTCCACTGGCGTGAAGGTCACGAGCGCTTGCACGCCTTTGGGGATGCGTGTAGTCGCATGCTCTCCTCCGATCACACAGGGGAGAGGTCCCATGGCAACAGGGCACAAACACAGCTCCTCCAGGAGAGCCCGGCCAGCAGCCTTTTGGGTGGCTGTTTGCAGGTTGTGGCTGGCAGTTGCAATGGTGCCTGACAGGCAAATGAGAAAAGCCCTCCTGAGGGACACTGCCAGCAGGTGGCTGTTCCTGCCTGGCTTGCACACAAGCTTTTTCTTCCCACCCCCTGCCCTGAGTAAAAGGAAGGCTGAACCGGCACAGGTGTGTATTTGGCTACATGGCAGCAGCATCCTACAGTGTCGGTTCCCAAATACACCTCTAACAGTGGCATTTCTGTTGACTTAGATTAGGTTACACTCCGCTGTCGTTTGAGCGCGCACCCTCTACCAGAAGGACAATAGCAGCACTGTTCCTCTATGGAGTGGAAATCTTTCTGCACAAATAATGCTTTCATTATATCTCCTGCCAGTGCTTCTGAGAAAGCCGTGGCATCCCACTTTACTCAGAAACATCACATGGACACCAGGTCTCTCAAAATTAGATTCTTTTGGAACGCTACTGTTTACATGTACGTGTTGAAAACAGCCCCAGATAAAGAGACGGCTTGCTTACAAACCTTAGTTTTTGTTTTGTTCTGAGTTTTAAGGACAGATCTGATGCTGAAAGCCATCCTGTCCTAGCCTGCAGACAAATTCCTTCCAAAGTGAACAAACAATATCGCTACAAACACTAAAAGCAAATTCCGTGGTGGTGTCCATCATGGAGGTCTGCGTAACCCCTTTGCCTTATTTCAAAGTGACCTCTTTCAACAGCATCCAACAAACACAAATCTACCAAGATGCAGGTTATATTCTCCCTCTGAAGATCCTCTCAGCGCCTCTCTCTTCTTTTGTGCAGTTCTTCCCAATCTAGATGAGCCTTGAATATTTTTGGGAGAAAGAATCAGCAAAGTCTGGATACCTCTCTGAATTTTATGAATCAGCCTGGCAAGTTAATGGGAACAGCACTCTCATTCTGATTGAATTAGAAATAACCATGGCAACTGGATGTCTCAAAATGTTTTTGTTTTTCTCAATTAAGAAAGGAGCAAAACACTCCAGATCAACCCAGCTAATTTGCTTGACCTGAAACAAAATGATTTATTTTATGTTTGGTTTTGTAAAACTTTTGATCCACTTATTCTTCTTTAAAATTTAGAATATGAAAACAGAAACTTTGTAGAAAAGGAAACTTTTCTGCAGAAAAGTATCTCAAAATGAATTGTGTAGATCAAACTGCTCTTAAACTGAAAAAAAAAATTGATCCAACTTTAAGAATACATTTGGTCTTCTCAGCATTGCTCATCTTATATAGAAATGAAATTAAATAGTACTTCTACCCCTAAATTCTTTGGATTACTTAAAAAAATGAGCTCAAGAGGCAATGAGAACATTTTTCTGGCTACATTTTAGGGTCTAACCTGGAGCAAACTTTTGCTGAGATGCCTGTGCTCTTGTCTCAACAATGCTCCATTTGAATGAATTTATTCCAGGTTTATACCTCTACACTTTGAAAAGAATAAGGCCTTAGAAATCAATGTCTGTTTTGTGGATTTCTGTGACAATGGTTTACCATTGCCAAAACCACGATCCTTTTCTACAATATAAATAAAAAATGGACACTCAGGATTAAAATTAGAGGCCATTCGCTTTCCCTTCTGTGCTTGTAAACAGCAGGCACTTAGAAACTAGGTATCAGGAAAAGAGATCATATGTCCTTATTGGGGGAAGAAATACAGACCCTGGATGCACAGCATGATAATAAGCAGCCCTCTGAATCAATGGTGTCAAAATCACTCAATTTCACAACGGAAAAAGACGTTTGCCAGAAAGTCTTTCCAGAACATCAGGTTTTTCTGTGAAAACGTGCCCCTCAAATCCAAATGTACTCATGATATTCTGTCTAGTATCACCAGAAACACTGGTGAGGTGCTCTCTCACTGAGGTCAGAGGAGCTTTGCAATTGTCACATCCACTTTTCCACATACCGGGCAGGCCAGAACACCGCTTCCTCAGCAGGTGATGACACTGAGATGACACCGATTTCACTGCATGATTAATGTGGCGAACAGGTGCATGAATAACCAGATGCTCCAGCACACATGTCTAATCAGAGCAAGCCATAGGTTCAAGTCAGCAGCATTGGCTTGTCAAGGGAAATAAGGGCCTGTTAACAATAGGTTTGCTCATGACACCCAGTTGTAAAATCTGAGTGTAATTTTTCATGTTATGCAACAAGTTTCATCAGAGCAATGAAACCAACCAGTGCTATGTGTCAATTCACTTTTATCCTGCTCATCAAAGACAGAATGAGTTGTAATCATTTCCAACGTAGGACAGAGGGGAGAAAAGATTTACTGTTTATCTTATGCTGCGTGCCTTTGGATAGGCAGTAACAAACAGGAAAACACAACTTCCTTTTTTCTTTTTTTTTTTTGATGGATAGTTACACCACAAAGCACTACAGAAGACTTGCGTTTTCCAGCAAGTAAGGTTTTAAGACACAAACCCTACTGATTTTGTGGAAAACACAAGACAAGACAAGACATAATAGGATTTTTGATCTGTTTTTCAAAATAAAACCTGTCAATTAGCAGTGCCAAGAACATTTAAACTATTAGAAATTAAAAAACATTAGATTGTTGTTTTCTGTTGTTCTAAATCTTTGGGATTCCAGTCCTATTCTTAAACTCACTGTGCCATCAAATTTCCTATCCATTTAAAATTAAAAATTAAAATGGATTTGAAATTTTAAGATCTTCACTCAGACTTTCAAGCAAGCTATTACCTGTTGACAGAACAGTTTTGAAGCTCTGCGTTGCAGGGTATTTAAGTAAGTGTGGCCTCCCCTGGTTAATTCACTAGGACCTCCATTTGTAAAAACATTCCTATTTAGCTAGCTTTAATGCACATTCCTAATTATTTGGTCAAATAGCTGCTGTTAGCAGTGGATGTTTCCTAAATTTTGATAGGCACTGGAACAACTCATAACATATTTTTCCAAACACACTGAACATAACTATGAAGAGTTTTCCTGCACTGTGAATTTCCTGGCTTTTGTGGGGTTAATTTTTTTTAATTACTTTTAATCTGTTGGATTTTTTTATCTTTCTTTTATGATATCGTTACATTAGTCTTTAAAAGCTGGTGCTAAAACTCCAACAGTTTTTAACAAAAAAAAAAAGAAAAAACAAGAAAAAGGATTGCACTTGTTCCAGATGACCAGAAGGCGAAAAATGTTGGTGGTCCTTTTCCCTTCAGTCCTACAAGGAAATAAGAAGAGTTTTTATTTCTATTTAAATGCTTAGGAGGGGGTTTTCATCTATGAAATACATTCCCATTATAAAGTTTTGGAAGGGGTTGTAAGGGAATGACGTGTCTATTAGCATTTGGGGGCTATTTAAAAATCTGGATCATTACAACAATCTCTAAAATACGTGTTTCAGAACTTTTAAATGTTTATTATTGACCCAAAGTACTGCACCATAATACCAAAAAGAGCACTTTTTATCATGCAAATTTGCATACCGAGGACTGCGTAGCATAGGAGAAACCTATTTAAGAGCAGACTTCCCAGACTATTAGGCTTCCTCAGCATTAGACCTGTTTCTGTTCAGGCTTAAATATTTCTGGGAAGGCAGGAAGGAAGGAAGGCAGGCAGGCAGGCAGGAAGGAAGGAAGGAAGGAAGGAAGGAAGGATGGAAGGAAGGAGGGAGGGAAGGAAGGAAGGTAGGAAGGGAGGGAGGGAGGGAGGGAGGGAGGGAGGGAGATGCCAGATGTCCATGGTTACTTGCAACATCAAGAAGTTTTATGATGCTGCCCACTGGGAACAAAGGATGACAAATGCAACTACCTGAAGTTCTCCAGAAGCATAGCTATGTTCTTATATAAGGCATCTGTATAGATGTGGGCTGGGAAGAGTTTCCAAAAGCAGCTGTGAATCGACTCAGTGCCGAATACTTTCTCCCCAGAGAAGATATAGCTCAATTTATGTACTTCAGACTCAATTTGTTTCAGATTGCAATGAAGTTCTCCTTCCCACAGAAGTCTAATTAGCTTTTTTATAGAAATGTGTGAATTCATGGTGAGGGATCCTGTCATCCAAGTCAAAGGCTAACAGCTTAACTTCACTGTCCTGATTATTATGGTATTTAGATTGGTTTAGAACCCATCCTTGTAACATATATACTCTTACTCTTACGTTGCAATTACTACTTTTAGCTTTAATGTCAGGTTAATTTCTGGTCTCTGAATACATTTGTGGATGTGGATGTGTGCTGTGTACACATATATGCTTAAAAAAACTTTTTTTGAAGCACACTGGGAAGATGAGCATGAAGATCACTGTGTTCCTGGGGTCAGGCTGTTCCAGAAACAAAACCTCCTGCTAGAAGGATTCGGGTTCTTTGGAAGCAGCAATGAGGAAACAGTTGTGTTCAGGCAGGCTGACTCACTGTCTGCACTTTTGTTTGTGCTAACAGAATCTAAACTGCAATGAGTTCAGAGGAGTTAAGAGAAAAGAGACAAGGGGTGCGCTGGAAAGACTTGAGTCAGTCAGACACTATGGTTGCTGTGGTTCACGTTGAGCTGATAACAGTTTACAAAAGACTGCAAGATATGGGGAAGTTATTTTATTCTTTGGTGAGAATGTAGTGCATCTCTTCCATTCTCTGGCTGCTGTCCATACAATAGGCTGGATGGTTGATAATAAAATGAGTCGATGCCAAAAAGCCTGTGCTTCTCCAAAAATATTTTATTTGCTTAGGTATAAAAACTGCATTCTTGTAAAACATATAGACTTACTTATTAGTAGTATTTCTAAAGATGCCAGTCAAGGTCACAAGATTCAGTTAGTCCAGGCCATGTGCAAATGCATCTGGAATAACACGTCTTCTCTTGAACCATTTCCTGCAAAATTAGATGTGAGCAACATTGAGGAGAGTATCAGAGACAGAAAGAAATGAAATGACTGTCCCAGGGGCATGAAGTTGTCTGTCTCTCTCCCTAGTGGCATGTCTGTTAGGCAGCAGATAAAAGGAGTTTAACCCAACAGTGATGTTTACGCATCTCTTGATACAGAGGCATTTCTCTAGACACTACACATTCTCCAGAGCCAACAGTCCCTCCACCACCTGGAATAGCCATCTTACTTCTTTAAATTACATTTACAAAGTATTACCTTCACTGGATTCACATAAAGATGGTATCTGTTGTCTCTCCTATTCCCCTTCCAGGCCAGTTCCTGCTAACAACCAGCATTTCCAGAACAATATCCTTGTAGCTGTATCTTGTAGCATAAAGAGACCCTGGGAGAGACTGCTGGTCCAAAGTGGCTCTGTGCTCTGGCATGCCCACAAGTGTGCTGAAAGCAGCCATTAATGCGTTACACTGAACCCATGTATATGTTTGTCTGTCTTAATCATGCCCATTTGCGGTGCACTAGTATTCTGGGCTGAATACTGAAGAAAAAATTCCTGTTGTTGTTTCTCGTTTATCCTATGGGGTCACATACACATTTACAGCTCATTTCTTAAGATCTAGCACTAACCACCCTAGATAGGCCACAAATAATTTTCAAAATCTACTCAATGCTGAAAGCATCAAATAGATGCTTTTTGTCTTAAACATGGGACATTTTTTTCTGGTGCTACCGAGACCTTCTTCATACTTTCACAGAACAAGACTACTCTCTAAATTCGTAAGTAAAATTCTGTTTTTGCTGTGGCAAGCTTCCTTTTTTCATGCGCCAAGGGAAACACTGCATTAGGCCAAATGACTCAACATTGTTTGGGAAAAGATATAACTACTAAGGGCACTCGTTATGAAAGTTCATCTCATTAAAGGTGGTTAGGAAGCAAATCTCAGGATGAAAGGAGGATTTTGTGAACCTTTCTTTAAAAGCATATTAATCCCTAATAAGATAAGGTATGGTACAGAGCATGCCACTGGTTTGACCTGTGGTAACTCCTCTGAAATTATTCAAGGGATGAATTTGTCAACCTTGATCTGTAATCTTTTATTTATAGGCAGAGTTTGAATTGTTTTTATTATGTTCATCCTCACTTTCTCTTCTCCAAAAGCCCATGGGACACAAAGTAAGAAAAATCAGCAAACTGACGTGGTATTAGTGGAACTTGCCATGAGGAACCAATACAAGGACTATGACACAGTTTACGGAAACAGATGTGTTTGTAGGAAGGCTGATACACCACCAATAAATCCACCAACAACCTGCTTTTTAGAGAAAGGATGAATCAAGGTAGCAAAAGACACAGCCTTGCCCAGGAGTATAGTAGAACAGTAGACATACATTTTTTGCTACACATGGGTATTTCCACAGCACTGCAGTATTCCTATTTCTGACCAATATTTATAGATTTGTCTGATGAGTTCCTGATCCCAGTGATGCAAGTATGAGCTGTATTTGAACTGGACCTGAGCAAACATCTCACCTCCGGAGAATGAGTTATTGAAAATGAATACTCACACATACCCATCCAAGGTGAGACTAGCAGAAGAAAGATTATCAACGGGGATCCTTAGGGGTCAGGATGAGGAGGCTGGTTGGCTACTCTGAGGCTTTCCGCATCTATTGAAGGTGCACAGAAGGTTATGTCCCCCCTCTTCTGTGTGGGTGTGAGGTTATTCTCCCAGTGCACTGCTGTGCAAGAGACCTCAGAGCAATTTGCAGGGTGTAGGCTTTCCTTCTCACACAGCATCTGTTTCATCTGTAGCTAAAATCTAACAGCTTCCAGGTTGAAGTGATTTCACCACCTTTCCAAGTCATACCTCAAAGCAAACTCTGTAGTCTGCCAAGGCTTAATCCTTAGCAAGCTACTGGCAGTACTGCTATAGAAAGAGGAAACACCAATGGTGAAAATTTCTAAGTCCAAACAGAAACTTTCCCCATAGTAAAGGGAGTAACGGTCAGCAATTTCTCTCAGGAATTGACCAGCTGATCTGGAGTCTCCCTTTTTAGACCATTTCATCCATGCACAGATGGGTAGATGCCTCATTTCACTTCGTGAACTCTTTCCTGCCTCTGTGCAAGACAGAACCATCTGCATTGTTTATTTCTCTTTATTTCCTATTTTCTCTGTGCTCCATATATTTATTTATCTGTATTTTTACCTTTACCAGTGGCATAGTTCCAACTATTGGTTTAAACTGTATCTCTTCATCTGGTCAAGACAGTTTTTCTCAGGGCATAAATTTGATGAGAAGCTCATATAAGGTATTTATTTCTTTCTTACATTAGTCCTCTAGCTCACTCAGTGTGCGGTCACTAAGGAGCAAGAACAGGACCAGGATATTGTAGGTTCATATGTAATTTTTATAATAATTTGCAGACATAAGGCTTAAGATATCACCTTCCAGATATAAATGTGAGACACAAAAGATATTATGGACTGAAAAAGAAGACACTTTGAGTTTTTACATATTAAGTAATCTTTCATATGTTCTCTCATTGTCCCCGTCCATGGGCAAAAAGGTGAGAGAAGCTGCAATTGGGTTAATCCTCTGTATTGTGCTAACAGGCATAGGAAAACACATCCTGCTCCAAGATATCTAAATAAACTATTTATGATGTTCCAACTCTACAGCAAGATTTTTCAAAGCTTGACACCTCTTTGGGGATAATACTATCAAAACAGCTCATCCTCCTCTCAAATGGAGAAAATTTCAGCTGCTTTGCTGCTGATTGGAGTTTTGCATGTATCTCTGTGTGATTTATTTACTACTGGGACCTGCCCATTCTGGGTCATCTTCTCTTTACTTCATATTTTCACCCTTTTAGCAATATGTCATGTCTTATTGACACTTCCTACACCTTGGAATTCACATACTATGATGTCTTCCATCCCTAAATATATCAGGACAGCTAATTTTGATCCGGAGACTGTAGAGGTTAATGCTTTCCTTTGCAGCTGCCTTGTTTTCTTGCTTTCCCTCCCAAATTCTCTTCACTATGAATTTATTCCAGCTTTGCCTTCTAAGAGAAGGCTTGACACCTCCTCACCCATGAATCAGCTTCCTTCTTTACACCTTTTCTTTTCTTCCAAAAACCTATGTAAACACTTCCTCCACAGGTTATCCAGCTAACGTTAAACTAACCCTTGCAGAACATTACATGTTTCCTCAACAGACAGGTAATAAATTCTTGAACTAATTGAAGATTTTTTTTAAAGAAAAAACCGCTGCCTAAAATGTCTGATCATGATGCTTCAGAACTGCAAAATCAGACCATGTGAATGTTGAAAAAAATTGAATTTTCTCCCAATCTTACATACCAATTACATTATTACACCTAAAGCTCCAATTCTTTATTTCCCACCAGTGAATTGAGAAGTCTTCTGTTCTCTTACTAGGGAAGGAAAAAAAATGTGGAGTGAAATATGATAAGCATTAAAGCTCTATATGTAAAGACAGATCGAGGATGCCAAATATGAAATTACACCAGATGGCCTCTATGAACACAACTGGCTTATTACACAAATCCAAAGTTCTTTCACTGTGGTTTAAGATTTTATACTAAAGTCTAAATTCCAGCAAAATACCTTGTATATATGCAAACTCATATGCAGAACCTGGCTCTAGGCAATTCCCAGTGTTGCAGCCTTTTCAGGCATTTGAGCTTTTCTTCGGAGATGACTTGATGGAATATGTGCAGTGTCTTGGATTTTGGACGCTTGAATGCAGCCTTTCAAGATTTTCCTCTGCTTGAGATCTTTTTTAACACTGTATTTTTATATTTTTTTTATGTACAAAACCTATTGCCTTTCCTGAGACCTAGGCTGGTAAATAATGTTTAGCTGTAGACCAATTTAGCCTCCATAGAAGAATTAAGATGAAGGTTTGGGTACATATTTGACAGTGCAGGCTTCTCACAGTCTTACAAGCTCTTGTGAGGACTTACATCCCCAGTTTTAGCGCCTTCACAAGTCTGGACACCTTTGTAAGATCTCATCCATCTCCTAGTGGCATCTAAGCCAGAGGAGTGTTAGCCTGGGTTCAAATAAGCTCTGGGCAGCTCTGATGGCTTCCTACTTGAGATTCACAAAGAGGCAAATATGAGATTTAATCTGAGTGATGCTTATTTCTATGTCTCAATAAGAGTCTATTGACCAGAAAAGTAAGAATCCTTCATCCCATAGTACCTTTAAGAATGTTGTTGTTGTTCATTTGTGGTTGATTTCCTCTTCCTTCAGATATTTTGGCTTCCATTGCTGAGTTTACTGGATGCAGATTCGAGCTAGCTGATTCAAAGATGGGATCATTATGGCTTTAAGGGTAGACACGTGATCCATTTCTTCTTTCTGAGGAAAATGCTCAGTGCAGTACCTATATTTAAGGATAAAGATGTTTGGGCTGGATTCACAACTCTTGATACTCTAAATTCAGGCTTTCAGTGAAAACAGGTTAACATGTTGAAAAGCTGATTCTGAAAATCTAACTGAAATTCCAGGAGATATCATTTTTACCCACTTATTTCATGTTTTTTGTTCTAACAGATTTCCTACTTTTTCCCCATGATTTATAAGATCTTATGAATGTCCCAACCTTCAGAGAAATCTGTCAGCTCTATTCCTACAAGCTGAATCTCTAGTTTGAAACTCCCAAAATTGTTTGAGTATTGTCAGTCTTGTGATTAATATTCATTCTGACACATTTTTTTTTGCCTCTTACATCTACCTTTTTTAACCCAGCTGTATATGTGTACTTACTTGATGCAATAGTTTCTTGAGCATCTTTCACTATTGCCTACTGTGGTGTCATGTCTTGCCAAGAGGTAGGGAGGGGAAAGGAACATCTTCCTATTGTGTGACCTGTTTCCTCTCCTGTAATAGCCTGCCTTAATTGTACGCTGCATTTGGCCTCTTACATCTTCTGTGATTAACGGGAGTAATTCCTGGCTTGAGCTTGTGCCTGTAAGGCCCCTTCCAATTATCATCTGGCACCCACTAGTCTTGCCAACTTCACAGAAATGTACGTTTCACAAAACTTCTCAGGCCCAAAATGAATCTATTTTCTTTCTTTCCTTCTTTTCCCTTTTATTTTTAGTAGTAATTCAGATACTATTGTCTATTTCTCCAAAGAAATCCATTTATTGTATCCTACACTGTACTGTTCTACAAAGTGAGCGTTGTTACAGCGGAAGGCACAAAAAGTCCTAGAGCTGACATTGCAGAATGATTTCCAGTCTTTCTTCGACGCTCCCTTTCAAAATAATTTTTTCTAACTACTGTATTTTCCCAAGTGCTTCTGTGTTGTTTTGCTTGTTTAGTCTACTCCAGCAGATAAAATGTTTTTTCCTCAAGATTTCTGGTGCTAGAACATGGAAGCAGAATCTCACTTAAATATTTCACATTCACTGAAAAGAAGTTATGTAGGAATTGAAGAAATTTGAGGAGGTGTGGTGAAATTAGCCATGATTTGGCTTGAGTCATGGGTGTCTGAAGCTCTTCCTCTGCACAAATAAATCAAATATCATTTTGTTGCTCAATTCGTCAAGTGCAGTGTGCAGTACAACAACATTTTTCATATGGATATGACTAGTAGACACAGTGGCTTAATACACAACTGTATGTACATATACCGGAGAACAAAGTTAAAAATGTTTCTGCTAAAAGATTTAATGATCCAAAACGTAGGTGCTAAAGTACCTAGTCTTTAGTGTGTTACCTTCATGACAGGAATACAGAAGACTGTGTGAGGTGTCCAGTCTTCCTATAAACTGTTTGTTAAGAGTTAATGACTTCAAATGGAGTCCAAGACATGGAGGTACACTAAAGAGGGAGTAACGGTCATGGGCAATGAACAAAGCTGAGAGGAACCATGGAAGCTAGAGATATATCTGAGATCTCCCCATTGTCTCAGTCATCAACATCTTACCTGGGGCTGCCTCAGTTTTACTGACCATTTTCTTTGCAGTATCACTGCACCTTTAAAAAAAATGGGATTAGACTGCACTCTTGTCACTACAGCACTCACACACCACACAGGAGACTCAAGTTCAGTACAGTCTCTTCCCTTCTAGCATACGTCTCCTTGCTCCCTCAAAACTGTAGTAACTATCTAATTATAGAATCATAGAATCATAGAATTGTTTAGGTTGGAAAAGACCTTTAAGATCATTGAGTCCAACCGTAAACCTAACACTGCCAAGTCCACCACTAAACCATGTCCCTAAATGCCACGTCTACACGTCTTTTTAATACCTCCAGGGATGGTGACTCAACCACTTCCCTGGGCAGCCTGTTCCAATGCTTGACAACACTTTCAGTGAAGAAATTTTTCCTAGTATCCACTCTAAACCTCCCCTGGTGCAACTTGAGGCCATTTCCTCTCGTCCTATCTCTTGCTTCTTGGGAAGAGACGGACACCCACCTCCCTACAGCCTCCTTTCAGCTAGTTGTAGAGAATGTTGAAGTCTCCCCTGAGCTTCCTTTTCTCCAGACTAAGCAACCCCAGTTCCCTCAGCTGCTCCTCATAAGACATTCTCTAGACCCTTCAGCAGCTTCGTTGCTTTTCTTTGGACACGCTCCAGCACCGCAGTAGCTTTCTTGTAGTGAGGGGCCCAAAACTGAACACAGTATTTAAGGTGTGGCCTCAACAGTACCAAGTACAGGGGGACAATCACTTGCCTAATCCTGCTGGCCATACTATTTCTGATACAAGCCAGGATGCCATTGGCCTTCTTGGCCACCTGGGCACACGGACGGCTCATATTCAGCCGGCTGTGACCAACACCCCCAGGTCCTTTTCTGCCAGGCAGCTTTCCAGCCACTCTTCCCCAAGCCTGTAGCATCGCATGGGGTTGTTGTGACCCAAGTGCGGGACCCAGTGTTTAGCCTGATGTGCCATACCACTTCTTCTCCATTTTCCTGATTGGAATTGTACCTCTGTCCAGCAAAGAACTGAACATTTTCCAGGGCTGGGGAGCTGTGAAGGGAGGAAAGGGAGAGAGAGATAAAGTGCAAGTATACACAAGAGGGGTTATAATTTTATAGACTAGTGATTAGAGCAGCCTTCAGCCACAGGGAGAGGGAGAGAGGAGCGTACTGGGCCCTCCTCTCAGAAGTTATATCTTTTTTCCAATAACTGTTTCAACAGATATTGTCCCAAAATGGTGATTCAAGTACTTCTGTGATTGGTTTCAAGGGTTTAATGTCACCGTTGCTTAGCCTATGTAAAACCAGAACAGTACCAGGCTGATACAGAAGGACAATGTACATTTCAAAATTGCAGGGTTAAGCAGGAGTTTGCCTAGAGTTTAGGTTCCCAGAATTTGGGGGCTTCTTACATTGCAGTTACAGACTGCAATACTGCATGTCTATGTCAGCGCTAGTCCTGAGCTAATGGACTCCACCAGACCATGCGAATATGCTAAAAATAAGTTGCTAAACATGAATGCATGGGCTAATAGGCTTTGCTTATATATTTGCCCAGCAAAATATCACACAGATCTGATTTGCTGCCTCCGTTCAGGCAATAAGCATTGCTGCACTAAATGTGTATCCTTTTCCATCAAGAAGAGCAGAGCTAAAACCCGCTGTTCATTTACCATCACCATCCTCCTCACCTTGATGCTAGGAAACAGATGAAATCCTGGAACATTCCTCCTGTTTTGCCAAAAAATCAGCCTGAAGTCTAACTGGTGCAATGCATTCATTTTTTTGACGTGCACATACTTCCTGGATGACCTTAAAGGGGAGTTACTGACCTGATGCACCTCATGATGCTCTTGCCAGGAAGTTTCCCAGTAATTTAAAGGGTAATCAGAACAAGTCCAGTATTAACATGTTGAAAGTAAAATAAGGGAAAAGTACTATCTATACTCCAACCCTTAGCAAAATGGTCCTCCCACTTAAACAGAGGTGGTAGTTAAAGTAAACTAAGTATATTTTAAAAGTCTCTATTGCTCTGGCCATCATTCATCAGTATTTCACAGTATTGCTTTTGTGTAATTATCCTTATTCAAATAATCAAAATGTTCCATTAACTGGAACTTCTTGGAAAATCTCTGCTAGGCAGTTAGAAGGTTATCCTTGACTGCACAGGGTGTTGTACGACTGTAGCCTGGAATATAAAAGCTGTCCTGAGGAATTCTGTGATTCTGTGAATCCGCTGGCACAGGATTTAATCCACTGTAATCTGATTACACCCAGAACTAAAGGAGGTTAGATAATAGTAGAAGTTAATGGACCAAACTGCGTTATATATGTCCTGTGCAATTCTGTTGAGTTCACCTGGTTGCACAAAGTACGATAAAGGCAGAATTTATTCTGACAGGCCTCTACTCAAACACAGCCTGCAAAGTAAGTTTTGGAGTCTGATGTCTAGGTCAAGTTTTTTCTTATATTTTAGTATTCATCATTCTCCGTTCACTTCTGGGACAAACAGTTTTGGGGAAGGATGTTCAGACACAGTTGAAAGGATCTCAACATTCAGTATACCAAAAGAAAAAATATTAATAAATCAATAAAAGAAGTTAATATTTATTGTAGTTATGTAGTTTGAAAAAGGTAGATTCTAGTCCTGGCGTTCTTCCCATGCAACTTGTCAAACCAGGTTACATTTGAAATGTGCCTGCAGCCAAGAATGTGAGAGCTCAGCGTGACGATGTGCAGAGGCTTGTTTGATTTGGGGTGATTTTCACTTTTCATCAAAGAAACTACCTGATCCTCTTTCATGGGTAATATTTCCAAGGCTCATTATTATTCTTTTGTTTGCTTTGGTTACTGGGGCTCATTGGAGGAAACATCTCATTTAATTTAGAGTTTCTTCATTATGAGACACTTCTTGTAAAGATGCGATGTTCTGCTTTGTTCTTTTGACTTCTAATCCATAAAACCCTCCCTGCCTTTGCCATGTTTATTGACACCCAAGGGAGTCTGTGTTGCATAACATGTCAGACTTGATTTATTTGTTTTCCCTTCCCAATTGTCTCTGTTTTTCTAGGGAAAAATTCTCCAAAATTCATCTTTTTCAGACACAAATGACAAGAGCTTATGTTTGAAACATTACTGATTTCACAGTATGAGGAAATTCATTTCGTATGGCAACATCAACATAGGAGGTAAATGACCAATTTACTTTGTCTCAGCTTAGAGGTGGTAACATACAGATCAAGGATTGTAATTTCTTTAAACATGCTAATTCAATTGGCTGTGATTGTCCAAGCACACTTCTAATTAATTTTTAAATAGAGGGAACTCTCATTGTTTTGCTGTTTGAATAAGCACCCAGTTTCCCAGTCAAAGTAGTCATAGCAACTTAGGTCTGATTTTAGTGATCCCCGTTGATTTTAATGCAGTATACTATTTTTAGGTTACGTTAGTTCATCACTATGAAGAGACAAAGGTGCCAAACAGACAAAAGAAATCCAGAGGTCCATATCATCACAGCTTGTTAGAGTTTCTGTATGTGAAACAACAATCTGTCTAGATTGTTTTACTTTTTTATTTCAGTCCTCACTTTCTGGTTAATGGAAACTTGTTATGACTTGCCAAGTGAGAAAGTCATGAATAAATATGGAGGGTTAATTAAATAAATATTATGGTTTTGTAATATGTCCCTTCTGTCTATTCTTGATTCTTCTTTCTTCTTCCATTGTCCAAACACATTTTCCCTTTCCTATCACACACTACTTTTAGTTCTCCTTGTTTCAGTTTTCAGTCCTCATTCACACAAGATTTATTTTTTCACCTGAAAGTATCTCCAGTCCTGCCCTGCTTTTCAAAGACTATGACCAAAACCTCTTTCATTTTTGCTCTGGAGGCTGGAATCATGTCTCATTTGCAGTTTAAAGCTTTCCTTTTCATAGTCTTCCTTATTCAAGTGTCTTGCAGATACTCCTGTTGACCGTTATGCATCTTCCATCCCCCTGCCCCCATTTTGTTAATGGAATCAAAATGCAACTTATTTCCGTTCCTTCACATGTCATCAAACCAAGTTTCGCCTGCCTAGACTATGTTGCTTGTGGTCCTCGCAATGTCAGTTTTGCATGCAGCCTATCTTCGTAATAGTTCTTTTTATTTTTTTCTGGTTAGGTGGGGTTACTCATCTTTTTAAAACCAATTCTGCAAGGTATACCACTCCCAGTATTTATTGCTTCTTCTTTTATAAACATTCCTCACTGTAACACCATCACAGTTACTTGACAGCATCCCTGTGATGAATTTACCCTGCAACTTGCAACACCAGTGTGGAGATATAGCTAAACTGACAGATGCCAGAGTATTTATTTTGTACAATACCTGTGTTTTGTAAAACATGAAAAGCCTAGGATCCTTTAGAAGCACTAGAGGTAACTGAAGGGAAAAGACAACCATTTCTGAGTGAGAGGAGGGAGCAAGAACAACTTCTTGACAACAGTAAAGTGGGGGAGCAACTTTGCAAAACAGGTTGGAGCTGGTTGCTGTTTTGCACCCAGCAACAGCTGATTATGCTGTGCCGATTGGCTGTAACACTGACAGCGAGTGAAGCAAACTGCTGTCAGACTCTTTGACTCTGAGTGGTTTCCAAACAACATAGATACTGTGGTGATGGACCAAAGAGAGGGAGATAGGATCTGCTCCATTATTCTGCTTGGAGCTGTTTAGACCTAATTTTTTAATTAACGAAACTTGAACTAGACTCCAGGTATCTCTGGCTGTTTGCTATGCAGGGAACTTATTCAAATTGTCAGCCACTTTTACTCACGCTGAATGAAACCACTGAAATTGTGTGTGTTGCCCCAGGTCAATGCAGATGAAGAAGGGACACTACCAACAAAAGAAGTTAAATCAAGAAGCGCTTTCCAGGGGGAAGAAGAGGGAAACAGCGTACAAGGAGAAGAAAATCCTATTGAAGACAGCTTAGGAACACCATACTACTTTCAAGAGCATTGATCTAAACAGTCAAAATATAAAAAATTATTTTCAAGCTAATATGTCCTATGATCAAGCTAGATTTGGTCTCATCTGAGAAAATTGAGAAAGTGCTAGAAAATAAATGCACGCCTTTCATCCAGGGGCAGATTGGCTTTCAGAAGCCAGCGAGGCAAGGACCACTTTTCACAGCGGTGCCTTGGCCCTCACTGCAGATTGAGTGGAAACGCTTTCCCAATGAAAGGCTCCTGGTCTCAATCCAAGTCCTACCCATTATCCTCTGCAGAGTGAGTCAGAGCTTCCCAAACATCCATGATGTTATGCCAACACTTTCTTCTACGATAGGTAAAGTGTCCTCTATCCTGGAGTCTTGTAACACACATATCTAAATAATTTGGAATACGTGTTGAGCTGGAGTTTCTAAAACACAAATGTCCAAGGAAAACCGCATGTTTGGGAAGCAGGTTTCTGGAGCAATCAGGGAGAAGGCAGAGGAACAGAGCTAGTAAGAACTTTTTACTGGAAGCACATTCCTGGCTTTCTTGGCTCTACAGAATTTCTCCTCCCTCCTTCCTCATCCCTCCAGCAGCACTGAGCAATGTGTTCCAATATTGTTTCAATATATGACTAACATAATTAGTTTAATGTTTCACTCCTTCTTCACATAAACCTGACAGTAAATTATAATTCCACTTAAGTAAACAAACAATGGTATGTGGGGCCTCTCTTGAAGTATGCTCATGTGAAAGAAAATGCAGAATATTGTGGAGGTAACAAAAGCAGTAACAACTGTTCAGCTTAATACGTTTCTTCTACTTGCCTTCAGTTCCAGCAGACATATTCAATTCTTCTGAAGAGACGTACATTTTTCTAAGTCATAGTGTGCATCTAGTCCTGAAATTCAGAGTAGTTACTTGCTTCAGTACATTGATGTTAGCCTTTGAGCCCTTTCGTGAGCCAGTGAAACAGTGGATTTGAGAAACGCTAGATTATAACAGCATAAATGCACCCAAATATTGACTGTGGAGACAGCCAGTGACATATTCAGGAACAGATATTTAGTGAGGGCGCAGACAGGGAGACAGGGAAACAGTTTACCAGAGACAAGCAACTTCCTGGAGATGTTAGCTAAGTTATGCTGCCAGTTATATCTACACAGTACTATGCGCTACGATGTGGAGACAGCCATGGCAGCTCTGAACAGTTCTCAGTAAAATATCAGAAGTCACATTAGCAGAGCATCCTATATGTCTAACATACTGTGGTCTTCCACAGGGAATGTCTGCCTCCTGTTGTAATGTCTGCGGATTGCTTCCAGTACCAAGCTGTCCTTTTCCAAATAAGCTTGGCTTTCCATGGTGTGAAGCAGATGCAATATAGCATCCCTACACGGGTACAGCTGGGAGGAGTGAGCTCCTGCTTCGTACAGCTGTGGGAAGGCCAGCAGACTCACAAATCCCAGGTCTCTTTTTACACCCCCCAAGATACATGCCAGAAAAAGTGAATATCTTAGTGGCAGATATATGACTGGAATTTTCAAAGGCAAAAAGCGTCAACTTCTCTTGAAAATTGAGGCATATCATAATCTTTTTTTCTTGAAAATGTTACAGTTCATGTATATGCATGCATGTATATTTATCCATATAACATGCCTCTGTGTGCATGCATATGTATGCATGTATATGTATATATACAATACATATATAGATTTTAATGATTATCCTTCATTTCCTTGTGCTTTCTGTTTCACCTCTGTTGAAGTGCCATTAAATTGCACAGAAAATAACGTCATGAAGCTTCTTAAATCTGTCCATTTTGTACTGTAGGAAATTCAGAAAGACAGGAAAAATATCATGTAATTTACAAGCATTAGCTTTACTAACTTTACTTCATTATTTTGTATTCACACATTTGTTTTTGAAAGAATATAAGTTAAATATTAAGCTTAAGAAACATACAGAAAATATTTCTAATGTAGTTGACTGGTTGACCAGAGAGTGCGACCACAATTTTGGAATAAACATTAAGACAAAATTTGAGTAGTTTTAAAGAGATGTGCTGTCTGGAAAAACATAGAATCATGGAACAATAGTATGGTTTGGGTCAGAAGGGGCCTTTAAAGTTCATCTAGTCCAAACACCCTGCCATGGGCAGGGATGTCTTTCGCTAGATTAGGTTGCTCAAAGCCCCTTCCAACCTGACCTTGAACTTTTCCAATAATGGGGCATCCACAACTTCTCTGGGCAACCTGTTCCAGTGTCTCACCACCCTAACTGTAAAAAATTTCTTCCTTATATCCAATCTAAATCTACCCTCTTTCATTTTAAAACCATTGCACCTTGTCCTGTCACTACAGGCCCTGGTAAAAAGTTTCTCTCTGTCTTTCTTATAACCCCTCTTTGTATATTGAAAGGCTGCAATAGGTTCTTCCCAGAGCCTTCTCTTCTCCAGACTGAACAACCCCAATTCTCTCAGCCTTTCTTCACAGGAGAGGCGTTCCACCCTCTGATCATTTTCATGGCCATTGTCTGGTCCTGCTGTAACAGGTCCATGTCTTTCTTGTGCTGGGAACCCCAGAGCGGGATGCAGTACTCTAGGTGGGGTCTCACAAGAGTGGAGTACAGGGCGAGAATCACCTCCCTTGATCTGCTGGCCACACTTCTTTTTATGCAGCCCAGGATACGATTGGCTCTCTGGGCTGCAAGTGCACGTTGCCGGCTCATGTCCAATTTTTCATCCATGAGGATCACCAAGTGCCTTCTCTGCAGGGCTGCTCTCAATCCATTTGTCCTCTAGTCTGTACTAATATTGGGGATTGCCCTTACCCATGTGTGGGACTTACACTTGTCCTTGTTGGACTTCATGATGTTCACATGGGCCCACTCCTCAAGCCTGTCAATGTCCCTCTGGCTGGCATCCCTTCCCTGAAGTGAATGAACTACACCACTCAGCTTGGTATCATCTACAAACTTACTGAGGGTGCACTCAATCCCACTGTCTATGTCATTGATTAAGCTATTAAACAGTCTTGGTTCCAGTATGGATCCTTGAGGGACACCACTTGTTATGGTTTACACTTGGACGTTGAAACATTAACTGCAACTCTTTGGGTGCGGCCATCCAGCCAATTCCTTATCTGTCTAACCATCCATCTATCAAATCCATATCTCTCCAATTCAGAGGCAAGAATGTTGTGGAGGACCATGCCAAAGGCCTTACAGAAATCCAGATAGATGACATCAGTTGCTCTTCCCTTGTCCACTGATACAGTCATTCTATCGTAGAAGGCCACAAGATGAGTCAAGCACGATTTGCCCTTAGTGAAGCCATGCTGGCTGTCTCTAATCGCTTCCCTGTCTTCCATGTTTGAACATATTTTCCAGGAGGATCTGCTCCATGATCTTACCAGGTATGGGGGTGAGGCTGCCTGGTCAGTAGTTCCCAGGGTCCTCCTTTTTACCTTTTTTTAAAAATGCATATGATATTCCCTTTTCTCCAGTCACTGGGAACTTCACCTGACTGACATGACTTTTCAAATATGATGGAGAGTGGGTTGGCAACTACATCAGCCAATTCCCTCAGGATGTTGGGATGCAGCTTGTCGGGTCCTATGGACTCGTTTATGTTCAGGTTCCTCAGGTGGTCTCAAACCTGATTTTCTCAGGGTGCTCTCTTCTCTGATGAGATACCCTTTTTCAAGAAAGAATGGTCTCAATTGAACCATTGTGTTCTAAGTTTTCCGTTGAAGCCTTTTTTAATATCTCAAAGGAAATAAATATCTTTTCTGATGCTAAGTGCTACCTCACATCCTCTCTGATAAAGATAAAAAGAGAGGGACTAAGGAGGTTCCTGGAATTACTTTTATAAATCTCTGCAGCTCTAATTTTTAAACTTTTATCAACATGTCCCTATGTATTTCATTGAACAATTTATTTCTTGTAATACTATAAAGGTGGGCAAAGTACAGTCATGTCTAATAATCTGTTTACAATGAACTGATTCATTCATCACAGCTGTATCAGCTTTTACAGTTCAAGCTCTTTGCATCAGATATTACAGTTTTTCATAATTTCACAACTGCTATTTCAGAGATGCAGTCAAAAAAAATTTGATAACACTTGTGTATATCCATATACCTGTGTGTAGAATCATAGAATCATAGAATTATTTCAGTTGGAAAGGACCCTTAAGATCATTGTGTCCAACTGTAAACCTAACACTGCCAAGTCCACCACTAAACCACGTCTCTAAGTGCCACATCTACACATCTTTTAAATACCTCCAGGGATGGTGACTCAACCACTTCCCTGGGCAGCCTGTTCCAATGCTTGACAACCCTTTCAGTGAAAAAATTTTTCCTAATATCCAATCTAAACCTCCCCGGCACAGCTTGAGGCCGTTTTCTTTCATCCTATCACTTGTTACTTGGGAAAAGAGTATGTAAATTTATATACATTTCTCCTAATTTAAACAGCATACATTTTTACACTTGACCTTTTATAAGACATAAAATTTGCAATAATCGTTGTCCAAATGTCTTCCCAAGTTTTAGAACTGAAGAACACTTATGCATTTTCCTCCTCATATGTTGAAAGCAGTTTACTGTCAGAATTTCCATAAAACAGACACCAATCAGTCTAATGGTACATATCCTGTATGTTTCCTTCCATGCCTGTTTTAACCAACTAGACCAGCATTTTCTAGCCTGTCCTGAAAAGGTGGGTTCAGTCTTCTTCAGAAGCACTGAACAAGTGCTTCTCCTGCTAACTTCAGTATAATCTGGAGCTGTGCAACGTTCTCTGAAATCACACCACTTCTGCTAAGGTGGCTCCACTTTCAGTAGCCACACTTGACAAATGTTGGCTAAATTTATCCAAGAGGATGTACTCCCAGTGAGCTGAACCTCTGACAAATGTCATTGAGAAGACATGAGTCAGGGTGCTTCATCCCAAAGTATGTGGAATACAGTGAGATCATCTGGCACCTTCCTACATAAATACATCAAAAGCGTGTGTTGAACAGGTTTGATTAGATAAATACATTGCATAATGATAATACTTGCTGGAGCTGAAAAAGGCAGAATTGAATGAAAGGCTGGACTGCAGACAGATTCAAAACATGACAGTTGGGTTTCCATCCTTACTTCAAGAGCTGTGTGAGGCATGGTGAAATCTGGAACATATAAATGATGCTCCCAATTAGCTTCAGCTGAGGCCACTAGCAGAATTCAGATTGTGGTATCAAATTTCCAACAGCCTCAGGATTTTGCTGGATATTTCCAGCTTGCCATTACTCCCCGATATCCCAGCATACGGTTTGATGAATTATTTGAATTCTCTTCAAAGCCCTAATTAGATCAGTTTCTTTTGTCTCTGTAAATCTTGGCAAGTTATGTCTTGTAAATCAATCCCTTCATCTCCCCCAGCAAAGCATAAGGCAAGAACTATAGAACATACAAAAATTAGGTGAGAACAAAGCACTCCCTTTTCAACACACGACTTAGAAAGTGACTATTGCTATTCATTTGATTCAAGTATACCCAAATGCAGTAGTCTCTCTAAATTTCAGTCATCACAAACGCTAGTAGCAGTTATTCTCACTGGAATTAACCTTTATTTGTACAACTCTAAACAAGATTGCTTGCAATGGTCAGTGTATTTTTTTCCTTATGACAATGTTTTTTCATCTCCCCCTCAAATTTTTATCTCCTGCATTTGGCAAGTGAGCCTTGAATGACAGGAAGAGCTTTGTTGTGGTCCATGATTCATTTCACTTATTCCCCAGCCACTCCCTGGGTGTGTTTTTATAGGAGCAGGCTCTTTTGCAATCCGAAGTAGTACAGCTCTGTAACAATGTGGCATCACCTGCCTGCCAAGGGAAGGGACTATTGTGATTAACAGCTTCAAGAGGAAAATGCAACATCCATTCACAAGGCTTCCACAGCTTGAGTCCTGATGCGACAATTTTGTCAAACTAAAATGCTTTCAAAACATCCATCCAGAGGCTCTGAAAAGTGCCACTCGTACAAACTCAAGATGCCTATGCTCTGCCTAACTCCTGTGTTTGGTCATTGTTTATTGTTGGAAAACATTTCCATAAAAAAAAAGAAAAAGAGTCAGAGAAGATGTCCTTTGAAGAACGTCATGTACACAAGAGTTACTAAGGCTGAAGTTTTTGCAGAGTCAGCTCAATTTGGTATAAAAGCAGCCATGAGCTACAGCATATCACTCCACATTTTTGTGGAGTGTTTCTGTTTCCCTAGCCTTTACTCTCATAGGTATACTTCTTGGGGCAGTGATGGCCCCTTTCTGATGTTCTTTTGGAGCTCAGCACATGTGGACTCAGTTCTTGGTTGGTACCTCTAGGCTTTCTCAATGAGAACAACCTAAGAAATAATTACATGATGCTGCATTCTTATGATCCTCAGGATGAGTATTTCTTATTCATTGTACCTGACGTTTGACTCCTGGCTGGAGGACATGATTCATAAAGTCCACAGGTGTTTTAAGGAGCAGCTGTGGTCCAAAATGGAGCCACGATCTATTTCCGCAGGGCTGAAAAGTCCACGCACACTTCTGGGGACCCACCTAGTTTCCAAAAAAGGGACACTGTGAGGTGAATAAAGTATGTCAGGACAGGAAAGAGGGAAATGTCCATCTCCAGAGTAGCCTGACATATGGTATTGCACTCAACACGAAATCACAGACTTGTCTTTACACTGGGCGTTCTCTTCCTCAGAGCCAGAGGAAAGCATGTACATAACCTGCAAATTGTCAAGGGAAATGTTATATTATGGTAAGAAACTGAAAAAAACTCTGCATATGAGCACAGAAGAGGCAATAAATTCAGAATGCATTTGCTATGAGATACTAAGTACTTAGTACTTACATTTGACTTCCTACCTGGAGCAAAAAAAATGTTCGGTACAGTGACAACTAGCGGGTTCAGAAAGCAGCTTTGCTACATGAAAGGCAGTAAATGACCAGTCAATTGATCAATAAATAGAAAGGAAAAAACCCAAACCCCTCACGTCAAAATAAATACTATCTCAAACCAAGAGTTCAAGCACTTTTTTGCCACTTGTTGTGGTTTAACCCCAGCTGGCAACTAAGCACCTCATAGTCACTTGCTCACTCCCCTCCCAGCGGGATGGGGGAGAGAATCCGAAGAGTAGAAGCGAGAAAACTCATGGCTTGAGTTTAAACTAAAGACAGTTTAATAGGTAAAGCAAAAGGCGCACGCACAAGAAAAGCAAAACAAGGAATTCATTCACTACTTCTCATCGGCAGGCAGGTGTTCAGCCATCTCCAGGAAAGCAGGGCTTCACCACACATAACCGTTACTTGGGAAGATAAAAGCCATCACTCTGAACGTCCGCCCCTTCCTTCTTCTTCCCTCAGTTTTATATGCTGAGCATGACATCATATAGTGTGGAATATCCCTTTGGTCAGTTGGGGTCAGCTGTCCCAGCTGTGTCCCCTCCCAACTTCTTGTGCACCCCCAGCCTCCTCGCTGGTGGGGTGGTATGAGGAGCAGACAAGGCCTTGATTCTGTGTAAGCACTGGTCAGCAGTAACTAAAACATCCCTGTATTATCAACACTGTTTTCAGCACAAATCCGAAACATAGCCCCATACTAGCTACAATGAAGAAAATTAACTCTACCCCAGCCAAAACCAGCACACCTTTGTTGTATTGCCATTAACCTTCAAAGCCTTCTCAACCAATTGAAAAGGGAAGCATAAACCAGAAAGAAGACTTTCTTTGTAAAAATCTCCATAAATTGCAAACTATAAGTTTTATATCACCCATAATAACAGTCATTAATAAAAATCACCTGAGTTTCATCTTCATAGGAATGTATAATAAATAATCAGCATTTAGTTCTGGTAGAAGCATTGCAGTGTACTCACAATGACTTTCCATTCTTTGATGCTAACAAACAAAATTCAGCTGAATGGCCCAAACACAAGCACTAGTGGAACATTCTTTGGGGTCACCAGTCAGGCATGGGCACAAGTTTACCCATCATATCTGTTAACAGATCATGTCTTAGTCTTAAATGATATTTACACAGCAACAGTCTTATGTCAACAACTAGAAGACCAGCTTGGAAGATGAAAAGATTTTTAATGGATTATTTGTGTATTATTCAACAGCACCTTCAGCATCTTAACACAAAGCAATCAAGATGTCTGAATCTTAAACGTACGTCTTTCTTGATACGTCAATTGCCTTGCAGGGTAATTTATTCTTTGCCATATAGCCTTGACTCAGAGAGGTACGTAAGCACATGTATAATCTTGAGCAAGTGGGTTGTCCCATTGATTTCAATAGGTGATTCATAAATCTATTGAATTACAACCTTAGTCTTACTCTGTTAATTTCTTTGCCTATGAATAATTCCTTACAGTTTAAATTCCATTACATCCTCTAATAGTTTGCTTGGAGCATTTTACACTTTTACAATACTTAACAATGAAGTCTTTGGGGACCACACATTTACAGCTATAAGTCTTTGGGCAAGGGGGAGAATATTGTACTAAAAATCAGCCACTTCATGCTATTCACCAGGCACTTACTCCAGCAGTTCTTTATTTGGTTTAGTACCTCCAATATTGCCCCCTTCCCAATCCAACACTCATCTTTAACTGCTATTTGTTTTTTTCAGGTGACGTTAATAATTCATTGTTATTGTTAGTTCTCTGTCTGAAAACAACAACTGGGCTGTAGCCTTTGCAGGGTAAGCTGCTTCTCTTTGAAAGTTCCTTTCTAAGCCTATGTGTTTGCAGAATCCTTTTCTGCTCTAAAACGTCTTCCTGTAGGCTTTGGCAGATGAACTAAGCAGAGTCTGCTCATGCATTCAGGTAGGCATTTGGCAGGATCACAACGTAACAACATCAATTATTTCTGCCTAGGATTAGCAGACTCTTCCCCCTGGCATTTTGCTGCTGCGTCCCTGCAAGCTGTAGCAGAAAGGACCACGAGATGGCAGTACTGCACGAGCAATTGAATCAAAAGCCAACTTTTTACAGAATTCGTTTGTTGGGAAACATATTTTCTACTGGTGGCTTCAGAGCTTTTTGTAAATTCAGTTTGCTCCCAACCTGCTTTGCAACAGCAAGGAGACAAGGTGAGTGAAATCTCTACCCTCCACATTCTGAAGTGTGGTGGTTAATGGGTCACATTCTTCTGCTAATAAAATACTGTTATTTTAATACAGTACATACTGACATGAAGGCTGACATGTTATTTTAGGGCACCAAAGAAAGCCTGCAACTAGGAGATAAGATTTCCACTATATCACAACTTGCCTTCTGTCTGAGAATGGAAGTCTTCAGAAGAAAATTGACACTGAAATACGGAATTTCAAGGCAGAGTAGGAAGGAATGAGTTCTTTGCAAACATTTTTACAGAAGTGTTGACTTCCTTTGCAAATAAGTGATCTTTAGTGTCAGCACGGCAGAGTTTAATTATAGAGAGGAAAGTAACTTGCTAATGTAGCTAAATTGTTCTCACTTTCCAGAGGCTGAAGTACCTGGTCATTTCTGCATAATGGTCAATTTTGCATAACAACATACCTGTTCAGTAAGGCTGACCCAGAAGAAAATAGGAATGGCTGAACAATAAATGCTGAACTTTTAAAGGTCTGAAGAAGTGTATGGTTCCTCTGATCCTTCATTTTGTAGTGGTAAGAAGGCAAAATGCCTTTTGTGAGTGAAGTAGTCCCACTGAGTTGCAGAATATTAACCCAGTGTAGGAATTCTTTGTCTTGCCTAACTTTGGACCTCCAAACTATTTCCTTCAAGGTTGCAGAGATCGGAGATTGGTTCAGCCCCTGCTTGGGGACTGCTGGTCTCGTTTCTCTACAGGTGGCTGCACAGAGTCCACAGAGAGGACTTTTGTTTGGGAAATGCTGGTGTGCTGAATCTTCTGGGAGCAGGTGTTAGGCCACCCTATGGCTCCCCCGACAGAGCAAGGGACACTGCCCTGAATGTGCCTCTCACTACATTGGTAACAACTGTCACTGCCCGTTTGTAGCTCCTCACATGAAACTAGCCTTCTTCTTGTGCCCATGGCAAGGAATGCACTGTTTGGGTTTCATGGAGCATTGCCTCAGGCCTCCTGCGAACTTTCTGAGACAACCATAAATACAGTGTGAGTAGGTTCTCTGGTCCTTGTTGGTGACCAACTGCTGGCACTCGCTTAAGCCAAAATTGGGGACTACAACTTCCAGGTGGTGTCCATGTGAGACAAAACAGCCCTCAACTTTGTTGCTCTGAATTATGACAGTGTTCTATGTTGACGTGGCACCTCAAGCAAGCAGGATGGCTCCAGCCAGCCTTTTTCATTTCTGGTACTCAACAGCCTTCTGTCTCTGAAAGCAGAGTCAAAAATAGCTCTTTCCTTCAGATACAAAGAAACAGATGTGCCATGCAATGCAGGAAAAAATGTGAAAAGGAAATAAATGAGGAATTACCCAAATCAGCAGGAGCCACTACCTATCCCTGAAGGAAACTCTGCCATTAAAGCCTTGAGATTAATGCAGTATGACCCGATGCAATACAACCTAGTGAATGAAAGACTGAAAGCACTCAATGAAGGCGTATTTCCTTTCCCCAATAAGAGAAGAGATGGGAGGAGGAAAAAACCCTAGAAATAGTGGTTTCTGGCTGCTTGATATTTAACAAGTAACAGACACCTTTCCTCCACTCTTTTCCTTAGGAGGATGCAAAGCAATCATTTCACTGGCAATGTTTACTCTGGAGCTATTCCAAAACAAGAGGAATAGTCAGCTCAAAAGCATGTGCAACAGACTCCTGTCAGATCCATCACTTCATCCACAGCACGGTTAAAGGCTAATTGAGAGAAATTTATTCCTACACAATGGCTAATATGAACAGATTTATGCATGTGTGTATTTGTTTACAGAAATACATGTACATTCATTTTGTTATTATGTTTTGCCTGGAGAAATAAGCTGAAGTAATCAAACTCGTGCTGGGAACAGTAACACTAGCTGCTGAAGGACACAGAAGTTTACACCCTGTCACATAAATACTTTGCAATCTTACTGTAGTTTAAGGAATACCATGAGGGGGAAACCAAGCAAGACTGAGGACAAATTTTACCTTTGCAGATTCCCCTCCACTTCCACTGGGAACCTCTAACATTTGAAAATCTGTTTGAGCCCACCTGGATGGTGGTTTTCCATCTTGTGCTGAAAATGTCAGCCATTTTTCCTGCAAGGTGGTTGGTACACAAAGACAAGGGAGGAAGAAGTCCTAACACAGCTGCTTTTGAAATCCCTCTGCCACCAAGGTTTGGATCATTCTTTGTCTGAGGGAATATGAATGACAAACTGATTTAATTTTTACAGCAATACCCACAGAAGTATGTTATGCTAAGTGTTAGGACTGTAAACCTTTTAACTCCACATGGAGGAGAGGGAGATTCAATAGCATTCTCAAATTGCCCATTTTCTGTTGATTGCTAAATCCTTTAGCTTGTCCCTTTTCCCCTTTCAGTGTTTGGCAAAGATGAGTGGTGCTTGCTGTCTTTGCTTGCCCTGGTCACGTGTTGGACTAACATCTCAGAAGATGTGTCCTCTATCAAAGCCAAGGTCGGTTTCCAAGTGCACAATAAAGAATTATGTTGTGGCTCAGAAAGTCACGAGGCAAACTGCAGGGAACAACATTACCTTGCAGGAGATTATGTATTCAGCAGGTATACAGTCCTCTATCACCACAGAGCATTACTTCTCCAGGGCATTACAATTGGACTTCTGTAGAAGCTGTGATATCCTTCCTCTGGAAAATGTTACTTTTTTGGAAAAGGTTGCTATTGCATTGTTTTCTGATTCTGCATTTTCAAATACCAAATTCTTTAATCTGAAAACACATGGCTAGGTCTAATTACTATTCCTAAGTCTTGCTAAGATAGCATGTGGCTGATGTTTAACTGGGCTTCCTCATTGTGGAGAAAAGGCAATCAGCAGGTGACGATAGGCTGAACATAGTAAAGTTCTTCTTTGGCTGTTGTCTAGGTCACTTCAATGCTACTACCACCATAAATAATCAATCAATCAAACAAACAAACAAAAACTCCCATGAAGCACAAGGAAATACTTGAATATTTGCATTGTGGGTTTACATGAGAAGACTCAAGAACTCATAACTGCAGTCATCCACTATTTTTATTATTGCTTTTATACACAGAATGCAATTAGTCAATAGAGAAAAAAGAAGAACCATTCACAAGCCATTTTTTAAATAAATATATTTGGGACTGGAAATCAATATCTGCCAAATATTGCTTAATAATCCACCATGAAAGTTTTCCTGTCAGCATTTTCTCTCCCTTTCTACCAATACATATCCCCCAACCAAAACTCCTGCATGGGGTTATGCCTTGATTTTCATCAGCCGTGTCAAAAGATGACACAATAGATGTATAAATCTTTGCAATGTGTTTTGCTTCTAGGAAAAGCTTTCAGGAAAGCACACATGTTCACTCCATGCATATGCAAAACTCAGCAGATGTATCATGATGAGTTGCCTTGATTTGGCTCCAGAATTACAAATTATAGCCATCAGCACGCATCCTGCCAAGAACAGAGAATGAAACTCTCTTTAGTCCAATCCTCCTGCTTTAGTTGCAGTCATGATTTTGTGTCCATCGCAGAAATATTTCTTTCTAAAAGTATCCCACTAACTTTTGTTAGTGTAACTATTTTCAAATTACAAAGCAGTTCTTTTGTTCCCTTGCAGGGCTTCTCTCTCTCCCCAAGTCTGATCATGCTGGTTATTACAGCTGATTGAAACTGAACTGATGAAACAACATTTCACTGTAAAAGGCTGGTTGCTGAGCCCAAAGGGTTTCTCTGGAAATATTTGGGCTTGAGTAGCCTCTACCAAATCCAAGGGATGGCTCCAACGTGACTGAGTAGGAATTCCTGGCAAGCCTAATTCCAGAACTGGGGATGCGGGAACACAGCAGTTCATAGTTCAGGGTGATCCTGCCTCTTGCTTTTTTCTTCTTTTTCTTTTTTTTTTTTTTTTTTTTTTCTTTTTCTTTTTCTTTTTCTTTTTTCTTTTTCTTTTTTCTTTTTCTTTTTTTTCTTTTTCTTTTTCTTTTTCTTTTTCTTTTTTTTCTTTTTCTCTTTTTATTTTTCTTTTTCTTTTTTTCTTTTTCTTTTAAAATTCTGAAGGTATTTATTTTCAGTCTAATTTGTGTTTAAATTGAAGTTTTCTTAAAGGCACAGAATGAAGGAACCCTGATCAGCTGGAAATGTTGATTTTTTGTGTGTTCCAGTAGTTATTCAATATTACTGTAAAGAAAGTTTCCTACTAGAACCCTCTTGAGTAGAAAAGATTCTGAAAGTAATCTCCAGACCACACTCTTTCATTTTCTTCTTTTGTTTTCTTCCTGGAATATAGCTAGGTCAGTTTTGAAGAGATGTCATATTGCAGGAATATATTCTTGTTGTCCCAATGTGTCAAACACTTCTGAAAAACACTGGTTTCGTAAGATTGTTCTCCATCTGGACTGAAATCTGAAAAAAACATTTACAGGGTAATTTCAAAATAACGTTTGACAGACTTTGATGCACCAACTATCAATGACAATACAAAGACATTGCTCTATTTCAAGGCCAAGTTGGCTGGGGCTTTGAGCAACCTGGTCTAGTAGAAGGTGTCCCTGCCCATGGCAGGGGGGTTGGAACTAGATGATCTTTAAGGTCCCTTCCAACCCAAACCATTCTATGATTCTATGATTCTATTTTGGATCATTGCTCCCTAATTTTGCTGTCTCAGAGCAGATGATAAAGTCTTTCGAACACTTACTTTGGTATGTGTATCCAAAAATGTTCTGTCAGTTTGGTATTTCCCCATTCATATGACCACAGTATGACAGGGACAAATCAGCATGGTTTCCCTTGGAGGAATTTCACTCCCTTTCAGTCCTTTAATGCTCTCCTGCAGCTGAAAGAAGGACTCAGCAGCATCATAATTAAGCGAGCTCTCAGCACAGTTCAAGAGACTAGTGAGGAAACTGAGTAGTGGAAAGACGAAACATAAGACAATGCCATAGTTCAAAAGCTGTCCAAGAAGCAGAAAATAGGGCAGGAAGCTGTAATCAGTGTCAAATCATAGACAAAAGCAGTGAGTGTCTGTGAAACTGCACTCTGTCTCATGGACCTATAAAAAAGCTCATGTCAGAGTCACACCTTGCAACAAAGTGAACTTCAGACCATATAGGCAATGGAAAACATGAAGCTGTCTGAACCATGTGGCCTGGTATCAGTGCACACAACAGTGCACATCAGCCTCAGCAGAGCTTCCAGATGTTTTAGGATTTGATGGCATCACATAACAACTGTTGAACTTTACTTTTTCCTATCAGATGCCCGCTATCCCATGCTACCAAGACTTCAGAAAGGCACTTGCCGAGGCATCTGGACACAACAGACTTATTGCACAGACACTGTTAAAAAATGCATGATCAGACATGGCTCCAAAATTCTTGGCAAGGTCCTGGCTCCTATTGAGCTCACAGATATTTTAGCCATCTAGCATTTTATGTGTTTTCTGTCTGATGACCTTCAGACTGACATTTTCAATGTATGTGGTTATCAACTTTTTTTCTTACTGTGAAGTACCTGTTCACAAGCAGGTATTAATGTAATGTTGTGGCAGATAACAAAAAAAAATGCATGGTGACTTCAATGAATAAAATGCATTCCCTGGAAAGGATGTTTTGCACTTTTTCAACAGGCTTTTCAAGAGAAATTACTATATATTAGCAAAGAAGATGCTGCCTATTTTTTACTGGAAAAAGGGGGAGTGAGAGGCAGTCAAAGGACATAATTTCCTTACGTGCTCCTTCTGTTTTATTACTAGGCAAGCCAATAGATTTAACTCACTACAATATTTTGAAATTTTCATGTTCAGGTTGAATGCAAGAAACAGTAGGACAGGCAGGTACTCGTTTAAGGTGGAAATCAGGCTCCTACCATATATCCGATTAGAAATACAATGCTATATGTTTACTACAGCTACAATGTATTTTTCAATGAATTGACTAGCCAACATCCTACCATTGAGCAAACGACTGCAGTTTCATTTTGTGTGGCAATCGAAACCATTTAGTTTCAAAGAGCGATTGAAGTTTAATAAAGCGTTCCATTGCTAACCACCAAACAGTGTCAGATTTCCACTGGCAGGTTTAGGCAAAGAAACCTCTTGCTTTTTCAAGACCAACTGAATCAGGGATGTGTCATCAAGAATCAGCCTTTCTGTTCCAGCTTTATAGTCACTCTACAACTGACTTGGAATGGCAGGTTGCATGTTAATAAAGTAAATGGATATTAAAATTCTGCATGCCCTGGAAGTATCAGGTCAGGCTTCTTGGAGTGCTGCGAGAAATTGAACCTTTGTTTTTGTGAGAGCATGTTGGGACTTAGTTGTGCACCATGCCAAAAAAGCAAAAGCTATGGAAGATGACAATATATGCAGAGCCAAATGCCATATGGTGGATTCGATTCAGTGCTAGAGCAGATACTAGGTACAGCTCTGAGTGACACAATCCACTCTGCTATACCCGCCACTGAGACACACACAGACGGAAAGCACTGGCCACATACTGTTCATGGCCAGACAGTCTTTAGGATGGTTTCAGACACTGAAAGCAGGGCAAACTTGAAGCCTAATCTACATCATAAACCCACTCTTTCCTATGCCGTGTGTAACTGGCAATGGAGCGTGTGCCACAGTTCCTCCATTTGTGCTCAGTCCGTACAGCATGGGAGTTCACTGCAGCTCACAGACAGAAGTCTTCTCTCATTAACTCGCTTCAACATTGCAATTCATGCTTTCAGAGCTGGGGAGGACAGATCCTCAAACTCAATCTGTAATGGGCTGACATTACACAAGATGAGCTCTATTTCACTTAAGAATATGTGCCCCAAGTTCTCAGCAGAGCAACAATGCCGTGTTTGGTGGATGGAGCTGTTTACACACAATTCAAACGAAGCTAAGTAGCTGGTGACTAACTTACAAAGCACAAAGATTCCAGTTCTGTATTGCTGAAAAATGTAAAAACAAAACCACCCTTGCCCCCACCAAAACATGTCACTGCCAGAAGCTAATTCAGAGGTCAGGAAAACTAGGGTCCACTTCAAAGTTAATTCTGGGGTAGCCCAGTGTAAAACTTAGGAAACATACTGGAAAAAATCAAGATATGAGTCATTCACACCAATCCATCAAGACATTGTGGGAATCTACTGCTATTACCCTTTGGGCTAAATGACTTTCTGGAGAAATTCCATTGAAAGCAAGTAACAAGAGACTACTTTGGCCCTCTATGGTTAGTTCTTCTTTCCTTTTATTTCTTTCCTTCGTGCTTTCTTGCATTTTCTTTCTTGCCTGCTTTCTTGATTTTCCTTTCTTTCTTGCTGTCTTGCTTTTTTGCTTGCTCTTTCTCTCTCTTTCATTCATTCTTTCTCTCTCTTCCTCTATTTCTTTATTCTTTCTTTCCTTCCTTCATTGATCCTCAGTATAATAGGAACAAAGGACTGAATCAAGGTTGGGGTGTTGATCTGAGGGTCTAATGTGCCTTAGAGGGGGAGCTGTGGCAAATATAATCAGTGCAGAAACATGTAGTGAATGGCAGTGATGGACCCAGAGAGCTTATAACATTCTTTGTACCAGGCTGAGTCTGAAAGAGATGGAAAGGAGTGTCATAGGGTAGTGAAGTGACAATTTCAGCATTATTTTCCTACCTTACAAAAGAGGGATCAGGCACTCTGAGAATACATATATTACTTAAGCCAATTCACACTGAGAGTTTGTTGTCACAGAATCAGGCTGTAAATGCAATTAGTCATTTTCCCAACATCCTATCTGTGCCACCAGTTCTACGCCACATACTCCCATTCTCTACCCCCCCAATCTTTCCATGGTTTTTCACCCTGAAGAAATACATTTTAAAGACATCACAGCGATGAAATTTGATAAAAGTGCACTAAGAAGTGTCTTCAGCTTTTATTAGGACTGACAGAAAAATATTGATGGAAAATGTCTGAGGGGAAAATTTGGATTTCAAATCTTATTTCTGGTCCCCAGACAACATGCTTACTTTCCACAGAAAATTTAATATTTTCTTCCTGAGAATCTAATGCTTTTAGAACAAAAGAACATTCCCGTGACAGTCACTTGGCAGCCATATTATGTTACTTTCCCTCTACCAAAAAGTATGAAAGCAGTGTTTTCTGTATGTTGTGGCCTAAGAATAGGATCTAGACTCCACCAAAAGATAGAAATGGCAGGAACTCAAATTCTCGTGGAAGTTTCCATAGACACATTTCAGAACAACATTTTTCATTTATTGATTTTTACAGAAAAAAACCCCCAACAAATTTTTTATTTTGATTTCTGGGTTTATGTTATTGCGAATTTTCTGTTGTGAAATGAAACAAAGAGCATCAGACATCTCCAGTTTCCCAGTAACACTCATCCGGGAGATAAAGAAAAACATTGATATGCTTATGGACATATTATATTTAATAACTGATTTGCTGAGATGTGGAGGCTGAAATCTCAGTGATTCTTCTCTATAGTCTGAAACTCAACAGGATGAAAACTGCAATTAGTTTTGTACTCTTGTAAACAAACAACTCTTGAATCACCAGCTTTGTGTACTCATTTACATTTGTGCTGTATACAGCTGAAGATTACTAAACACTAGATCTAAATTAATTACTAACTGTAATTAATTTATCTGGGAGTTAAGGCCCCCTCCCCCCTTCCCCCCCTTCTGGCTTTAGGAGTGACTCCCCCTTCAGACGAAATCTGTGCTTGAAGACCTAGTACACTTTGTAATAGGCACTGCTGCAGAGCTCTGCTCCATCTGCGACAAGCCCAAAGTGCTTCTCCTCTAACCCCTCATAGCACCTTTAACTCCTTGCATTCCCCTGCACCACAAAGACACCTCATCTCTTTAGGATATAGGTGAATTCTACTTGAACATTCAGATAATGCTACTGAGAATGTTATTTTCTTTTTTTCCTCCGCAGAAATGAGGAATCTCCTTTGCTTTCCCACTTAGTTCTCACCCAATTGCAAGGTTTTAGAGGAAGAATTTTCCAAAGGAGCTTCAGCATAATCTGTCATGACTTTTCTGCTGCCTAAAGGGGTTCACGCTTTGTGCTTCACTAACAGTAACTCTACAAGGGGGTTTTTAAGGTGGTCCCTCTCTAGTGCTGCCCTAAGGCTGCACCTAAGGTCAGGCTCCAGTTTAAAGGGAGCCCCACTGCCAGCTTATGGTTGGTCTGCACACACAAAGACAGGTTTTGTGGTCATGGTTTCAGTCATTTACAATATCTCTACCTCTTCAAAGTAAGTAGGTACTATACTACCAAAATTATTACCAGAGTTATACTACCAAACTTGCATATATAGATATAGTTATATAAGTATGCAAAGTATCATTAGTCTTCAGTTAATACCAGTGCTCTCAAACTGCTGTCAATGAAATACTTTGCCACTGCTGAAGATAATAATAGCAATTTGTATTAGGAAAAGAAAATAAGGTCTTTGGTTGCTGAACAGCGCTTTTTTTAAGGCATTCAGTTCAAAAGAGTCATCTATGAAATTAACAGACCTTCCATTTCTTGAAGTGCCAATTTTCAGAAATTAAATTATGCATTCCAATAGATGATTGGTTTGAAAATATAGGCCAAAAGATAGCATCATACTCCTCTTCAGAAATTAAATCACATCAGAGCTCAGCTGCAGATCCACTTGCAAAAGAAAATGGTCATCCTGGGGGGACACTAAAGCTTGGAGATGAGTTTTCCATGGTTGCAGAGCTTATTAGTGGCCAGATCTGGAACTGAGTCTGGTTCCCTAAACATCAGGTACAATGCTCTCTCAACTACATTCTCTCTTAACCAGCCAATGAAGAATTAATAAAAATGTTATCACCTAATATTGTTAGCAGAGATTGTTGTCATTTTATTATTGCTATGAAAGTTTCTTTACCACTAGAAATCTGATATCTTTTAATAATTTGCATTCTTATCCATCTACTAGAAAGACAATGTGCCTAATGCTTTTTTAATATTCCAATAAGTAAATGCACCCAAATTTAGGACTTTCTGTGCTAACATCAACTTTCTCTTCTAACGATTGACTCAGACCAGGTGTGTTAGGGCGAGCTCATGATGTTAAAATACACGTTCCCCCTCTAAGGTCCATATTTGCAACACAGAACCAAGGCTACTTCTTGTGTCAGGTCACACTTCAGATTTGGGTTTCCTTCAACCCTCTTTAGGGCCAAAAGCTTGTTTGATTTATAATCCTCTGAAAAAGATATGTGTGATGCTACAAAAATTTATGTACTCCTACCCCAAATGAGAGTTATAGACAATATCTGCTTAATTACTTCATTTTTATGACAGTTCATTAAGAACTCATTCTTGTCATGCTCTTCTGTGATCACTTAAAAAGGTGTTCATACTTAGAGTGTATCCTTGCTATTATACTCTGCTTTGCCAATAAGAGTTTAATAGCCCTTCGTTTGAGATTCACTCCAATGATCACAAAAAATGTTATGAACACTGATGAGTTTACACTGTTAAGACAAGAGCTGAGCATCACGATTACCATTGCATGGTGGGAAACACTGGCATGTGATGAGAGAAATTTCAGGAAGGGACTGGAGAAACTCACAGAAGATAGAGCATGACTGGTTATTAAATGTAGTCCCTGAGATGTGATGTTCAGCTTAGGAAGTTCCTAATCCACTGACCCTAACAAACTGGAAGAGCAGAGTGGCTGTAGGATTTTGCAGTGCTTGTCCTGGTTCTGATATGCTTTGCTCACACATATTCTGGTGGCCAGTGTGGGAGGCAGGGTTTTATCCAGCCCGTTTCAGCTATTCCTCTGTTGTAAGCAGCTTACTGAAGCCACTTTTCCTGGGGAACTGGATTTGCGCTTCTGATTCTGAAGAAGTTAAAGTTGTGATTTTGCCATAGAAATCCAAACAACATACTTGCTTCTTCCTTCTGATTTTCTTTATCTGAGAGCACTGCACCAGAAATTATGTACAGGGAGTGAGATTTTTCTCTGAGTCATACCCATTGAATCTATTTTGCGTTATGTGTGTGTTACACGAGTTTTTGTAAGTGACTGAGAACAGCACGTAACCCAATGAGCACAGTAAGCCAGGTCTTGTCAGTTTCTGCAGAAAGTAGAAGGAAAACATTGACTGTAAGATATCATATGACATTATCTTAAGCCAACATAAGATTGTGGTTCATTGTTTTAAGATATTAGTTCCACGACATCACAAAGTAGAAGTTTAATGATTCCCATGAACACAGTATCTAGTAACAATTTAAAAAACTGGAGGCATGACAAGTGACACACCGTCCTTTGCTGCGCTAGGTGTGGAAATACTACTTGCCATGCTGAGGACAAACCAGAAATTGCACAAGAGCAATTAACTAAATCTTCCCTGCAGAAGAATCTGTAGACACACCTTGCCTTCTGTAATGAGATCAAAGAGCTCTAGAAATGCGTTTGCCAAGGCCTTTACAGAGCATTATCCCCAGATCACCTGGAATGTGAGTGACATGGTGAATGCTGTTGTCCTTGCTGGCATTTCTAAGCTCATATGTGGGATGGCACGCAACTCACATTTGTATCTTTAGAGAAATGAATTAAGTAGCATTAGAAAGAAACATGAACAACCTGTTGTTACTCAATGGGTTCTGAACTAAGCAGAACTACAATGCTTTACATTAGCTGAGCAGTCCTGGCTGTTATTCAATTACCCTCTTTACTGTCTCAAATTTAGTTTACATTTCTTTATCTGCATTTTTTGTTTTGAATTACAAAAGGCCTTGTAAAAACCTTGTCTAGGCAGACATTCTTTGTGTCCCAAGACAGAGCTGCCTATTCAAATATTCCTAGCAATTTGCCAAAAAGATAGATCTGTATTGTGTAGTCTTTACGTGTGCCCCACATGTAAAGGAATCAGCTTCCAATGTATAACAGTTACAAAACAAACCATAGATAACAACATCTCTAGTAGAACAATATGAGTAAAATGCTCATCAAATTGTAAAGGTTTAACTTAAATATGTATTATTTTATTCATCTGCAGATTTTAGTACCAACATTATGCTTGAAAACACTAAGCACGTTACCAAAAGACCATGAGGATATCAGTGGGGTTTTCTAATCATTCTAAAGAAAAATAATTGTAATTGTAATTTTAGACTGTAGATGTCTATAATCAGCCTTATATGCTTCACCTGAACAGTGATGACTCAGTTGTATTGTACCTTTTGGTTACATTTAACAGAGAACTCATGTAGGGTAGGTGAAACAGCGCTACAAGTTCAGTGTTTAATTGGGGACCAACTCTATGCCCCAAAATAAGAAGAAATTAAAAATGAAAAACAAATTAAGCCCAATGTTATTAGCACTGGAATTCAATGAAATTCCATGTGAAGAGTTTGACTAAGAGGCGTTTAAACTCAGTTACAGATTTCTACTCCTTTACAGTGCCAGCCACAACCCACTCTAAACACAGCAGCACACCCGGGGCACTCAGTTCCCCATGCATGGGTTGAAACATCCCCTTCTCAGCAGAGGCACACAGCTCTGTTTTCCCTTTTACTGACACAAAATTAAGCATTTACAGAAAAGCTTACAAAATTACAGACAAAAAGGAGATTTTAATGAAGCAAAAATGAAACTCACCCTACACCCCCCAGTCTCATTTCCAAAGCAAGTCATGTTCAGAGAGGCCATCTTTCAAAAGCACCCTTCATTTGCAACCAGGAGTGGTCTGCAGCATCCTCTTCTTACCTGTCACTTTTATTGTCTTACTTTTCCTTGCACCTTGTCCACAGATCAGTTCAGACTGTCCCAGTCCTAGTCTTTTCCCTCTTCTCCTGATGTAAAATAGTCTCATCCTGCTAGCTGCTAGTTCCCTTTCAAAATGGGAATTGATGACACTGTGGGAAACTCTGGTGGAGGGAAATAAGTTTGACTGGTAAGATGCTTCTCTAAGCTCTCCTTGCTTTGACAAAACTTTTTATGGAAAATCCTACCAGGTTTCCTCTTTTCTTCTATCTGTGCTTCTCTCTAGGAGGGAGATCTTTACTCTTTTAAAATATTCTTGCACAGTGTCAGCAAATTAGACATTTATCTACAATTGATCTGCAACTTCCCATTTAATACGAAGCAGCTCATTCGCCCATGACGTTAAGAGAATTAGTTATTTAAGGAGTTAGGTATTAACATAGATAAATGTCTAACTGAAGTGTAAACTGACCAAAGTCAAATTACAATAGTCATCATTACCAAAGCAGATCATTCTGCCTTAACATTAGAAAGCCTGCCAGGGAAAGTGTCATTGACAGAAACATGTGCTCTCAAAACAATTCAAGTGACTTCTGACTGTGTTCTGAAAGGAAATAGGACTCTGGATTCTTTAGGCCAGACTTCTAAAGAGAATTGGACATTTAAAGATACCAAATCACTGCAACTTTTGCACAGAAGAGGCACTTTTGAATACTCCTTGTGATTTCAATACAGCCATTTCTGAAAAAAATCCAGCTGCTAAGTCAGTTATGGCAAAACCCAGAAATGGATGAGCTCCCTAAATATCCCCATTTCCACTACTTTGGACTACAGTCCAAAGTTTAAGCCTGCAAACCACTGATCTAATGACTAGGGACCCACAGGACATGGATGCGTCTCTGGTTCCAGTTCTCTCAATAATAAGTGTTGGCACATTTTGTATGAAACACTTCTTCAAAACATCATCAGTCTTAAGAGCAGGAACGGTATAGCAAAACTTTTCACTTTTCTAAATGAAAGCCTTCATGCATATTATTCTCTTATTTAGTGAAGGCTTTGCCATGAGGAATTAAAGTGCTCATGACTTAAACTTACCTACAGTGTACTAAAAGAGGAGGGTGGTTGTTGTAAAATGTGGGAGAAATGGAACTGAAGGCAACAGTACAGCCATCAGTTAAACATAGTTTGCAACAGTGTTTATTAACTTAGCTTTGAGTAAAATTAGGAAAAGAACTATGATCAAACAGTTATTCTGCCACTCATTTTTTCCATTCATATTGTTTCCTTCATGGTATTCCATCCTTTGATGTACACACAAATATTCCAGCAGATTAGGTAAGGTCTGGCTTAAAATCAATGCAATTTAACAGGGGGAGCAAACTGAATTAAGGTGAATCAGCATGAGAAGTCTTTGATGCAGTTTAAATATTAAGTAAGTAGCTCAAACATCGATTAATCAAACCTGTTTGGGGGGAAAAATAATTGAAAAAAACCCCAAAACATAGGCTGCTCATGAAGCACAACAAAAACACAATGGAAAAGGTAAAGAATCAAAGCAAATTTGGGTTCATGGGGTCAAATTTTACAGTCCTTATGCATGAAAGATACTGTGCCTAACTTGTGCAAAGCACTTCCTACAGGTGCTACCTGCCCTACAGTTACTTTAATCTTCACCTTAATTAGTCCAGATTACTAGCAAAAGGTATAATTTGCTATTTGGTTTTCAAAAGAATCTCATAGAAGTGTTGAAGAATCAGGCCTTTTTGTAAGCAAAGAAGGCAGATTTCTGCCTCGTTTCTTTCCTCTCATTTTCTCCTCAATGTATTAGGCTTTTTCAATTCTACCAAGGTCAAGGAAGTCACACAGAGTGGTCAGATGCTTACAGTGCAGCAAAGGACACATACCTGTTAGTTGACAGCAAACTGGATGTCTGTAAAGAGCGCCGGACAAATGAGATATGTCCATTCATACATATTCTGTAATTGCTGACATAGACAGGGAAGAAGCTCAAAACTCAGTAAGTTGCCTCAGGTTTTCTGCTGTCACTAACAGTAGGATTTCCAAGCATTCTCGTGGGCAACATGGCCTTCGAAGGAACTCAATTAAACTAAAGGCCACTCAGTTTTTGGCAGGCAAGAGCTGTGGTCACAGCCATGGAGTTATGATGCAGGACCGTGTCCTTCCCTGTGGAGTCATGTGAAGGTGGAACATCCCCTACTCCGTAAGAAATTCAGTGGAGCACAAGCAGAGATCTATTTACTCCTCAGAATTTCTCTCTGACCTGTTAATGAGTTCTTAATTTTAGTCTAATTTCTCTATATGTTTGGCAGTCTGGTGCAGTAGGGAAAGCTGAAAGGAGAATGGAAATTGAGGTGTAACTTCCCCTCCTTCCTCAGGAACATTCTGGCAGGTTTTGTGTTGCTGTTGGAAAGGTGGATAAATTGTAGTTTTTCCCTCACCCCATTTTTGTTTCAACAATAGCAGCTCTGACATGTTTCTGTCAGTTTGACATATTTGTGTTTCTCTTATGTACTTGCTGAATGATTAATACCCAAGATACAATATTTTAATTCAGACAGAATAGAACTGTGATTTTTTCATGGTCTTTGTATCTTGCCTCCAAAGACAATCAACATTTGCACCACAGAAACAAGAGAGAGAAAGAAACAACAAAAATATATCAGACAGAAAAATCTATTGCTAGATTACTTTTTAAGAGAAGTTGTCCATATATTGAATGATAATATTTAAGCTACCTCTAGCAGCTTCAACAGAATTTGTTGTATTTAGCAATTCCAAGTACTAAGAAAAGCACAACTGACATATGGTAGCATGGAAATAAAGTCTGAATCTTGTTCTGTAGCTTACTCCCCAAGTACTCAAGGATCTTCTACCTCAAATATCTACCATATAGTCAATCTTCAAGTGCCTACTTAGATACCATGATGCTTCATTTGACTTACTGAACTTCCTCATGAAAGGGCTACTTTTCTTTAATTTGACACATCTTTTATATATATGTTTACATTTATATTTAGCTAAGTAAAATTTGAAACATAAAAATCCTTGAAGATTTTTCCACTTACAGAAGGTTGCCTATATTCTGAAACATCTACAGTAATAATAGCAGGGTACTATGCTAAAAGTCTTAATTTCTGAAAGTCAAATTTACGTGACACTTAAGTAGATAACACCACACATGTTCATTTGGACAGGCAAAAATTACGCTTATGATTAGTTTTAAAATCAAAGAATGTGCCAAAATACCAGCTCACTTCAGGTCTGCTACACTGTTCTAGTAACACATAAGAATATATCTCAGAGATTTTTTTTTTTCAGGTGCATGGGAAGCATTAAGTCTTCCAAGCATGATAGTTATATCAAAGAATTTCATCTTCTTGTTCCCATCTCAAATCTAACAATTTTCAGTTGAACATCATCCTGTGTTTTGGAGAGTGATCCATTCTTGAGCTAGCAATTCCAAGTGATGGAGATTACAGCTGGCTGGGAGAAAAAAAAAAGATTTTTCCCTTAGAAGAAATCTCAGATGGAATATCTAACTTCAGATTTTTTCAGTTGAGATTGAGAATTGGAAGCCTGAAATTACTATACAAGAAGAAAGCTGTTTCAAACCAGTCTTAAATACAATAGCATGGGGGTTGGATATTAAGCACCAAATCTTTACCTGATAGTATATTTTATGACAAAATAATATTAGACCTATCCTTGAGGAAAGTTCAAATTTGGGGAAAAAGAATGAACGTGTTTTCCAGAAGAGGTTTTCCATAAAGTTATTGATCTCTGTATAAAAGAAAGGTCTCTCTGAAAAAAATGTTCATTCAAAAAAATCCCTTGGTAAGATCTTTCAGTAGTTAATTATTCTTATTTATAATTTGCATCTTAATTGAATTTGTCTATCACCAACTGCCAGGCAATCTTTACTCTCTTTGCTTCAGAGTCAGGGAACCTCTTCTATCAGATCCTGCATGTGCTGTTTCAGACTGTAATCAAGTCATATTTAAGCTTCTCTTGTTTCAGCAAACACACTTCTAAATCCAGCCTTTTAACAGAAAAAAAAAAAAGTCAAATACTTTTTAAAGGAGATTAATTGTGTTTCTGAGTATTTTATTCAAGGAATTATTGAACAATTCACTGGGGTTTTTTTGGCATCGTATCCCTAGTATCTGTAGACAATTACCTTGCACTTTTAAACCCAGCATTTCTCTACACGTAATAATGCAGTTCATAATCTGCACTTAAAATATCTGTTTACACAGTCGCCAGAATGACGGTACTGTGCTTAGAAGATGAACTAAACCTTTCATTATCCTTAATAAAATAAGAATCAGTTTGAAGAAGACCTACTGTGGTCTCTCACTACCCTTGAGAAGAAAACAAAACAAAAAAATTATTATAATTTTTTAAAGTAAGTTCAACAGGGAAAAACATGTTCAGCAAAGAAACAGCTCTTTGTTAAAGAGTTCAAATTCTTAACATACTGCTACTAGTATTCGTAGATTTCTTTTTCTGATGTTCTTCCTTGTCCTTTAAATACCAAAGGTGTCTCCTTTAAGTGATATTTCAAATTGGGTATCAGAAAACTTTGCTTTTTGTGACTCATGAGCTAGGAAAAAAAAATATTACTATAACATTTAATCAAAGCACTTCTAGTTTGTTTTTGGTTTTAACTGCTGTTGCAAACTGAGACTACAGAGGAGTTAAAAAGTAGAACTCCTCCTAATCTCCATCTTCCCCTTTTCCCACAGTAATAGGATCATGGTTTCTGTTTCAGTTGTCAGATGGAAGTGAATCTAATGATTATGAAGGAATCGTGGTCTTAAAAGCCCTGGAGAATATACTAGTGCACAACCAAAAGTAGTATAGCATGGTTTTGGGAAACAGGGTTTTACACACTTTCTAAATATGACCTTCTAGGTTTGTGGGAGTCACCAAAAGCCATCCTGCTGCAGCATCATTTCTATACTGGCAGTACCTTACAGAACTGTTTGGGTGCCTGGGATAACAGAAAATTTTTTCTTTGATTGCGTGTGCAGCTTTGCCTTACTTATTAAACTATCTTCATTTTGATCCGCAAGTTTTCTTGCTTTTACTCTTCTGTTTCCTCCATCTCACTTTGGGGCAGAGGTGGGTGGGGTTGGAGTAAGAGAACAGCTGGTGAATGCTTGGTTACTGATTGAGGCCAACCCACCACAGGATTGAATGCACATGCTGACAGAATTCATCAAGACAGCTTAACCATCCTCTGACACTGCAAGTGGCCTTACCATGGTCTGTAACCCCACACAAGAAGTGAAGTTCACTAATAACTCAGTTTTAATAGCATAAGCTCTCTCCCTATGAAATGCTGAGATCTGGCCATACCAGATTCCTGGCACTCGCCGCTCAGCCGTGTAGACATAGCAAATAGCCCTGCACTAAGCCCTGAGCAGGCTCATCTCTGGATCATGCTATTTGCATAAAGCTAGCCAAATCTGCATAACCAAACAGTGTGGACTGGTTTAATTCATGACAGGGTAATCACAAATCTAATTTGCCTGAAAATAGAATGTGAACCTCTGTGGAGGATGCTACGGCGGGCAAGAGAGTTTGGTCTGCAACAATGACAAGGAAATTGCCAAAGGTGCACAGGAAAGCTGAGGCACATATAAGAGAAATAATTCAGCGCAGAGCGTAAAAAAGCCCAATGGCAATGCTAGGACAACCCCAGTGCCATAGATATCAGAGCACACCAAGCACACTGCTTTTCTAAGATATTTGCCATTCTCTTACGTTACCTCATTGTCTTGCTGAAATTCAGTTTGCCCGTTGAGGCTTAGAAAGCACTTGCCAATGGTAAGGCAATCCGAGTGCTGAGAGAGTGGCCTCTCACTGTAACAGTCCCCAGAGAAACACTAAGGACCCAAAATCCAGTTTCCTTCCCTTCGGCCACCTCTGTTACATGTCTTCCCCCCTCGCTCTCTCTGGTTGCTGGAAGAGATGATATTGCGTATCAACCTACAGTTGCTTTGCTGAATTTGCAAGTTCCTGGGTTTGTTTTTTTCTTTTCCCTGTCTCATTTGATTTATAGCTTTGGAACATTATTTGAAGGCTTGCAGCCTGTTTCTGGAGGACTCTGTTTGAACACATCTCTGCTGTTCTTGCCCCACTTCTCTTAAGAACAGTTCATGATAAGACTGTTTGCAATGCCTTTTGCCTCTGATAGTCTCTCCAGTCCAGGAAATGCACTTGTTCTTTCCCAAGAAATGACTCAGTATGGGTAACAGATCAGATTCTGTCCTTTCTTTGCTTTATGCCTAAAAGACTTGCTCAGCTGCTGAGTACTGTATTAAAAATGTTGGTCTATAAACTTTTTCCTAGGAGCTAAACCATTCTGAGATATAAAAGATGTGGGCCATGGTGTGAGGGATGTCCAGGCAGACAAGCCATCAACATTGCTTCAGCATTTGAGTGTTTTCTTCTCATATTCTTCAGACCTACAACAACCAACACATAGACAGAAGCTCTGTTTCCCCTAGCAGGTAAGGGGAAATCTAATTTATATCTGAGTGAAGAAACTCTCATTGTTCTTGCCACACCAAAATGTGACCCAAGTCTGACTGCAGCTGTTTTCTCTATTATTTCATCTTTGAGTGAGCTGGAGGGAAAAAAATTGCCTCCTACCCATAAGAGGCTGGATCAGCTTTGCAGTACGTGGTCATGGCAGAGAGATGGCCAGTTTCTGAGACAAGACCCCTTTGTGTTTCCTCACGCAAACATTTCTTCAGGAGCAAGTTCTGGAACAGACTCTTCTTGTGGTTACAGCACAGTAACACAGCACACTGTCCCATAGATAATCTAAGCCATGCTGCCTGCTTATGAGCCACAGATCTTAGTAAGTCCTATGAAAATGCTGTGGTAAATTCCTTGCAAAGCGTTTCTTAACCATCTTCTACATAAACATGCTTTGAACTTTCTGTGGACACTTCCGTGTGAGATGTCTAATTTGATGCTTTATGAGCACCTGTGCCCTGGAAGACATAGCGCATAAAACAGTAAATAATCATTGGTCAATGGAAACTCCTAACAGAGAAGAAAATAATTAATGCCTTGTATATTCATGGCAGGGCAAAGAAGAAAAATGAGCCAGAGAGTATGACCAAATGACTGGAAGTTGATGGGAGCTTTGCAGTTTGTGAAGTGATTTTAGTTCTTGTTTGTTTCTTCTTTCTATCCTTGTGGTTTATTTTTTTATTATTATTTATTATTTTTATTAAATCTACAGGAATTTACTCATTATATTTGCCTATTCATCTTTCTGGATCAAGTTGGCAAAACATTTCTCCCGTCCTGAATGTGAGACAGAAATGAAGAGAAGCAAAACTTTCCTCATGAGAAGAGACACACATATACATTTGTAACCAAAAAATTCAATTACTGACACAGTTTTCAAGCAGATCTTAAAAAATGAATTCTGTTCCTGTTCAAGTGAGTTTTATCTCTCTCTCCTCTTTCTACTGAAAAAGAAATACAGCAAATATCACCAATTCCCTCCTCCCCCCCAAAGGTGGTGGTGATGGCTTAAAATAAACACTGAGGGTATAAGCCAGGCACAATTTGGTGAAGTCATGGTCTTGAAAATTAAACACTGTTCCCCACATAGCCATTTTGAGCCAATTTTACTATGAGTGTTTACAAATCATGGATGGAAAAAAAAACCCCTCATTTTTGTGGAGCAGGAACATGTTACATTGACGTTAAGCTGAAGGAGAGGGAAGAGAAGGGCTGGTTAGGCTGACTGAGCTTGTTTTGAGATTGCACTCAGTGGTTCTTCATGCAACCGTTTATAGGTAAAGATGGTCTGTGAAATCATCATGTCACAGCACTATCAAATACTGTAGCTGGCTGCCAGAATGGAAACAGGACCTGCCCTTTTGATTTGTTGTGGTTGTGATGGTGGGAGGGAAATCAGTTTTAGTTTGTTTTGTTTTTTTCCTTCCCATATCTGGGAATGTTTTCTAACTCGAGCATAGATTTCACAGGAAGGACTGACAGCTAAAAATCACACGTACATCCCACATACACTCTTACAGCCCATTTGCCTTAGGACACCTGTGCACTTTGTGTTTCTAAGACACAACAAACACCCATATGCTTCCATTAACTAATTTCCATGGGCTACCATTTGAAAGCCAACTGCGCAGAATGTTAATTTCACTGTTTCTACTCCAGTTCTTTATTTCTGCACATCTGTGTGTGAGAAAAACATCAGATTTATTTAGAAATTAAGATTTTCAGAACAACAGTGCCTTGAAGGTAGACCACATTGTCCTTGGTACTAATGCCATGTAAAATGTAATTCTCATACCTGAAAAGAAGAGAAGAAACTAGTTCTTGTGGTAGAGCAGCAGCTCAAGGGACCGTTTCAGAAATACAATGATAAACAAAATATGCTGGTCCATTGACATTCACACCTTCCATCCCTGTGTTTCAACTTTTTGTTCAACATTTCGGCAGAGCCTTGCACTTCCAGGTTCTCAGCCAGGAGCACAGGTCCTACAGACTACTGGCAAATAAAACAATGTTTTAGTGTGGGACAGGGCTCTGAGGCTTTGTGACACATTATTAAAATACAAATAGCTCTTCTGTTTCTGACTGGGTTTTGGTGCTGGAGGATGAAGGTAACACACTGAATGCCTGTGCTGAAGATCAGCCCTCTGGCTGAATACTGCATTTCTTGCTCCCACCCAAATCCATTCACAGCACAGTTTCTACCACCCCTAGCCTTCCTCTTGGACACTATCTAGGGTCCGCCTGGGCCCTAGTTCCTCACTAAGAAGTGTAATTTATTAGAGAGGTGCACCATCCTGCACTGGTTACTGAAACTGTGAGTCAGCCTCTAACACCAGCAGACAGCATGTTAACAGCAAAGATGATACAGTACACTGAGCAAGGGCTGAAACTGGGCTAGCAACAGGTGGTACTGATGTGGCAAACAGAGGAAAGTGATTTGCGTGTTGTTAACATTCTGGTAATAGTGTTCTTGTGAAGAGCAGGTGACAACAGAATAGTAAGACCAATACAGAAGGGAACGCCCATGAGTCTCCAGAAATGTAGAAACAACTACTGTTTAGCTTTACAGGAGTTGCAACACCATGAAAATAAATACAGGAATTAAATACCTATGTTTTAATACTTACACATCATTATGAAACAAATACCTCTCTCACATGCATTTCAATGAGAAAGGAAACAAACAGATGATCTATGTTTGCATATCTAACTCTCTTGAGTTTTTATAGACCTCACAAGAAAGTGAAAGATTGCCAATAATCTCTCTTTATCCATACACACTAAATGATAGCAAAGAAGACCAACATCAAAGTACCTGATTAAGAAAATTGACACAATTGAGAAACACAGCCAGTGAAAACATAGCATGTCCAAACAACGCTCCTGCTTTTTTGAAGGTGTTAGTGACAAGCATGGTGATTTTTGTGGTCTTTCTTCAGGAAACACTCTCTTTCCTTCCTCCCTCCCATCCCTACCTCCAGTTCAAATATAAAAATAATTGCCATGACGGAAGAAAATAACTATTTGCTCACAGAACTTCTTCACAATCTCCAGATTAAACACGCCATCAGAGTCTGGCTGAGAGTACCTGCATCTCTACTGAGAGGTCCTGCAGATTGCAGGGAAGGTTATTTTTAATTTGGCTAGCAAAGAACAGCTATTCAGGCAAACAGATGCTGACAGATCTTCTTCCACCCTAAGCATTTACAATCTGAGCTTGATTGAATGCATATACTGGTTTTGTTTTATATATTTACATACTGACAGGTAAACATGCATGTCTGTCTGGCAGTTCATGGAAGGTCAGAATACATTTGCAACTGCAGCAAAAAACTTTCTTATCTTTTTCTCTTTTTCTTATTCTTTTCTTTTTCTTTTTCTTTCTTCTTCACTTTTTCTTTCTTTTGTTGCCAATAGACCCTCAGAAAGTCCCCCGAATGTCACAATGGCTATTATAAGTGCGTATTCCTTGTCTGAAACTGAACAAAGGTGATTAGTATTGGTTGTAGAGAAAACTACAAACTACTGGTGCTGAGTTTTCCTGTGTTTACTTGCTGTAACTGATATTTAACTCCAAGCAAAAACTAATGGACTGGAGTAGGAATAAGCATGAAGTAAGACACTATTTCTTCCAATTGCAAACATATTATTTGTCAACACATTTGAATTCTGTCTGTGCTCGTGCTCCTGAAAGGAGACATGGATTTATTTTTTTTTTTTAAAGTCATAAGGATATGGCCCAAGGCAAATCATGAATGACACTGGCTATACAGAAATGGGTTCAAAGCAAGTGGAAAAACATTAAGGATGTGAATAAGCAAGGGCTTTACACGACTGAAATTTGTGGAATGGAAGAGCCTTCCAGGAAAAAAGCATCTGTACTATGGCTTGAGCCTTGATGGACTGCATGGCATTTTCATCACCACATTAGTTCTTCCACTGCCATTCCACTCCTGCTTTGAGGCCATTACAAGGGTGATATAGACTTTAAACCCGACAGAAGAAAACTCAGGAAACAGTGAAATATGAAAAAAATGCTCTACAGATTGGCATGCTCTAACATAATTGCTGACCTGGAGTTGCTATCAGAGAATGGTGATGTAACTGGCATTTTTGCAAAATGGAAGTGGGCACACTGCACAAAATGATATGGGATCCTGGGGGAACTCAACGCACAAATAGTAGAATAGAAAACTTACAGAAAATCTCAGCTGCAAGACAGAAAAGGACTTTGCTCCTCTTGTTGCTTAGGATTTTACAACTTGTAGTCTAAAATGCACTTTAAACTTCATAGATCCTGTGAGGATACTCAAAAGCTGAAGATCCTCATAAGACCTTAACAGCTCCCACCCCCCAAACATTAGGTTAAAAGATTGTCTTACAGCCTGTAGAAATAAAATACTAAGCGCTTGACCGAAATTGCATGCTGTATTAGTGACAGAGTTAAGAAGAAAACATAAGATTATCAAATTCTAACTGTCAAGAAAAAGAAATGTCTCCAAATGAGACATCATATATAGGACAGGCCTGCACTGAAGACTGGTGTTCCCCCAAACTAGCTCTGTGATAATGTCTGAAAAAAGTCTTAAGCTGTGTATATGAAGTATACTGAGGACTGAAAAATCTGCATGAGAAGTCAGATAAATTATTTCACAGAGCACTTGATATTCCCCCAGCCAGACTGCTAGCAAGACCCTTGCTTAAAGTTATGAGAATTCCTAAACTACTCTTGATCTGTTTGATGGGAAGGTTTCATTTCAGATGAAGAGAAAAACAAAAATCCTCAACCACCCTCAAGAATCTTGTTGGAGCTTCTAAGCCTTCTGCATACCCTTTTTTGTTGTGTTAAAAAAAAAAGTTTGTGCAAAAACTGGCCAAGAGGTACAGCTCAGTTGATGGACATCTTTAAGCTCCTATGAGGGGCAGCACTGGCAAGGTTCCTAAGCCTGCAAGGGACCACGTTACTCTGTGTCATCCTCTGGATCGTGGTAAACTGGTGCTGGAGAAGCCTCATGTGCCAGCTTAGCCTAAGGGCTACGATGCTTGAAGAGGGCAAGAAAAAAAATCGACTACATAAAGAGGCCTGCCACAGGTTTGGAGCCATTAGGAGCATAATTTTGGTTATAGCTAACCTACATTGAAAGATTTTCTCCATCTTAAAAAGTTTTCTGTTTAGGAGTTTGTGCTCTGCAGAAGCCTGTTTCAGATGTGGAAAACTTAGTTAGCTGGGGCAAAAAGTGATTATGGCTTAAAGACATCTTTCCATCTTCAGAAGACTAGGTACATACAGCTTGAAAATGATGCAGGAGTTCACATTAACCTGGGTAAGTCAGAGTTCACCATGAAAAAAAGGCATGCTCTAAATTCTACATTCTCTTTTAATACTACTAGTTTATTCTGAGTACAAAGTTTTGCTTGAAGTGATAAGAAAGTTTATAAATAGGCATTACAATTCCCTCAAGGGTTAAATAAAAAAAAAGCATGAGTGTATATTTATGATATATATATATTTAGAAATAGATATATCTATACTTACACTCCTGGGTCTTCTCTGTTCTTGTCCTCTTGTTTGTTCTTCATCCTTCCAATCATCCTCTGGGAAGCTCAAAAGAGATTTTTTTGAATGAAAATCATAGAGATCTTTAACAATATATTTGTATCCTCAAAAAATCCCATACTTTCCAAGGTTTCATGGACTAACATTGAAAATTTAGATCTTGTGCTTTAGAGTTGCAGCTATCTTGACTGAATTTTTCACACTGTGCACATAGAAAGCATACACATATTTTATTTAATAAATTTGGTTTTAGAAGTGTTCCAAAAGATATTGTTGTCATACCACAATATACTTTGGGAGGATAATAAAGGATCTGACCAAAATTTTTTTTATTTATCAAGATCTAACAGCATCACAAAAGCTGTGTATTACAGTATTTCTACATGGAGAGAAATAAGTGGGCCAACTTGAGCTAAGCCAATGTCAGTTATTTTAATTACATACATTCCAATGTTACTTCTGTTTATATAGATATATGTAAAAAGTAAAGGAATAAAATACAGTCCAAAATAGCTATTTATTTATTTATAACTATTTAGATATTCACCTTGATATGGCTTCACTTGCATGTTGTGATTCCTCTTGGTGAGAAGAAAATTTACCAGAGTTTATCCCCAGCTGTATTGTTGAAAACCTCCTAGATTTGTAAAACTGAATTTGAAATTTCACAAGGAAAGGCTCCCTTGCAACACTGCATCACTTTCATTTTGGTTATAGTTAAAAAAACCAAGAACAGCCAACTATGGTCCTGGCAAGAAAATGGCTGCCCAGATCCCCTTATGAACCAGCTAACTCAGTACTTGCTATCACTTGAATAGGAAAACTAGGTTGACTTTCCTTCCTTCACATTGACTATCCCTTGCCCATTCTTGCCACAGGCACAGCAAGACTTCACTGAACTTGGCTTTTGTTCTGCACTGTTGCACTTACCCGGCAAAGGCATCACAGCCATTATATTAGCTGAATCATTGCTTGGCTTGATATTAGCATGGACATGTCTCCTTAAGCAGGTGCTGACAGACCTGAACTCATTCTGCCTGCCTTCCTCGCTGCCTGGGTGAAAGCCAGGTCCACTCCAGAAACTATATTATATCACTAATTTTTTTCTATAGATAATAGACACTACCTGCAGGTTTTGGCAGTAGAAGTTGTTATCATAAGGACAAAACATTCTCCAAACAGTAGACAAAAACTGTTGTCACACAGATGGGTCGTCTTCTGAGCTTAAACAAATAACACAGGACAGTGCTGCTTTCAATGCCAGGAATTCCTGACAACCAGTCTGATGCTCCACAGCTCCTGCAGTTTCTCTCAGCTTGTGTAATACATAAACTATAGCGAAAATCTCATTAGGTTAAGCTTTCTTCAAAGCTGTGTGATATCAAAAAGCATACTAAAAGCTGCTAGGGTTTTGTGGTTTTGAACTCCTAATAGATAGTCTCTCTTTCTTGTCACCTCCCACCTACCCAAAAGAAAGTATGCATTCTCACAGGGCAGTCTAGTTTTCTCTTAAAAAGCCAAAACAAGCCCAATGCAAAATAATAATAATAATAATAATAATAATAATAATAATAATATATGGAGAAAACTCTATCACATATTTTGGGTTACCGCTTCCCACTGAAAACATTTTCCCCTTCTTATTTTATTTAGTTGGTTTCCCTGCCTCTATGCCTGTTGTTTGTTTGGCTCATTCCCTTGGTTCCCACCACACTGTCACAGTCAGTCACATTTCGTAGCTCTGCCTTGTGGAGATACTTGTGAGAAACTTATTTTGTTTTGCAGATGGCAGTACACTATTATAAAAACAAACCCAAATGTTTGTGGTCTGCAGGTGTAAAGAGAAGCCATTAGATGGGGTGGAAATGGATCATAAAAGAGTCCTTAGCTGATGTGCTGGCTGTCTCCTGAGCCAGCTGGAGAGGTGGTGAGGGGAGGCGGTGCAAGGGCACATAGTTGCTAAACCCAAGCCCCAGTGACAGTCTTGTCTTTTATTTTATTTAGTTGTTTTCTCTTCTTATTTTATTTAGTTGTTTACTCTTTCTGTCCCACTGGAAAATGGTATAAAGTGCAAACCAGAAGGAAAATACCTTATTCCCTTATTTGAATAACCACAGCATACATTCAATTTTGAATTAAATGAGTACTTTGTGTTATGTCCAAAAATAAGTGGAAAAGCCAATAGTTTTTGACCAGCTTGAGATGAAGCTGGCAGTTATCTCTGACTCCAGGAATTCCACTCTTTGAAAACATTTAAAAATATTATCTACTTATAGTGCAATATCTCTAAGAAGTCTTGGATTACGCCCCTTCTACAGCTTGTACATTGAGTAGTTCCATGCATGACAGATATGCAGTAGAAACATGCAACTCCAAGTTTATTTAAACCTACTGGCCTGTTGCTGTCACTCAATGCCTACTCATGCTACAGAGGAAAAAAAACCAAAACCATGCATATTTATGTAAAATTCAAGCATTATGGTGAGGTGCACATTGTGTAAAGCAATACAGCTTAATTCACATACTGATGAGATGAAATACAGATCTCTTTAGTCAGCTCTTCATTACTTGAGGTAAGGAAGGAATGTTAGAGACACCAAGCTTTTTCTTAACCCAAAATAAGGCACGTATTTCACTATTCAGTACAGGATAAAATCTTCTTCTCTGTCTTGACTCTGTTTTGGTCTAGTCATGTTTATCAGCAGCAGTTCAGCTGGAGATGATTCTGCAATATGTTTTTCCCAGAGGAGATTTATGACCTCAGGTGTGGTGCATTACTAGAGATGGGCACATGCAAACACTCTGCCCTACACCAAACAAGCATCATAAGAAATTCATAGGGCCTTGAGGCCAAGAATGCACATTGAGTCAGTTAAGGTCTGTGCTGGAGCTAATAAGCTCAGCTGGACCTGAGCTGCAGAGTTAGCTTGGAGTTTTTGGCAAACTAGGTGCATGAAAAATTGCTGCCTTCCCTTTTTGTCTGCACTCAGGGTGATGTCTTCCCTGTGTGGGAGGCACGGGCTCCTGGCCAATGCTGGCTTTCAAAACAGACTCCATTTTCACTCCACAGACCCCTGCTTTCAGGTATCCCAAGATCTGACCCTAGCCGGCCTGTCCTTGTGTTCTGCATTCTGGTTTGTGTGCTGCTGAGCCGCCTCCACGAGGAACCACTGGGGTAGTTTTGCAAGGCTGTCTGGACCGCCTCTGGTTCTGTGTGGAGCCAATGTGGTTCCAGCAAGGTTTATCGGTTCTGGCTCCTCTCCATGGGGAAGCAGCCACACAATTTCCAAAAATGCAGATAACACCGAAGAGAAGGCAGCAACACTAGTGGGGTGCTGAACCTTTAGTAAATGTCCCTCCTGGACCCAGCCTTCCTCAATTTCTCTGACAGAAATCTGCAGCTTGACAAGCAATCACTGATAGTGAAGGGCTGACCGAAATATTCACGTTATCCTTCTACATATACCTGTTTACAGGGTTTCAAAGGAAAGGAAATTAAATCCCAGAATGTCCATCCATAATACAGCTATCCAGTCAAGTACAATTGTACCACCTGAGTATCTCAAGTGACCGGATAAAGCTCTTAAGCATCTGATATTTCACTGCACTGCTGTCTTACGGAAAAGTGGCGTGAGTTAAGCTGGTTTGGACTTCTGTCAAAAATCAGGAGAAGGGAGGCAGACTCTGTAACTCTGATGGACCAAGGACATACTAGAAGGTAAGCCTAAGACTCCTGCAATGTGTAAGTGCCCACCCTATCCCTGCAAATAAAAAATTACCTTACTTCCTCATTCTCTGGCCTGCTCATTATGCATTTATAGAAATAGAAGAGCTTCAATAGGAGAGGTGGCAGAAGCTGGGCCTCAGGCAAACCCATAATGCCAGTAACCACAATTTTTTGCTTCGGTTGCATTAATGACAGGTATTCAAACATATTTGAATGTAGATTCTCTCAGGTGCACACTCAATATGTAGTTATCTGTCTTCCATTGGCCACTGTGACTGGGAAAGTGACTATCTCATCTGTCTCCCTTGTTTAAACACGGACAGTTTGGCTTTGAATACACTGCAAAACAGAAAAACATGGCTAAATCTGAAATATTTTTAGAAAGAAGTACCATTTCTGTCTCAGCAGTAATTACAGTTTTTTATTCTTCCCATGCCTACAATGGAAAGTAAAGAAAGAGAGAGGATTGTTGAAGTCCTTAATTTTAAATCTGGAAGGGACCATCAGAAGTGCCCAATATGACCTACAAGACAGTTTCTCCTGCACAAGCTGTCTCCAACCTTCCATAAAAAAAGACTCTAGGTGTTGATGAGTTTCTCTCCACTGAAAGCTATTCCAGTGTTTGTTTAAATAATGTTTAATTGGTTTGTTTCCTTAAAATGTGTTTTCAGTGTCTACTTATTTATTACTTCCATGTTTTTAATGATCTTACATAAGGTAAATTTCTCATGAATAAGTGATTGTCAGAGATTTAACAGGCTAGCTACATTTTTATGCTGAAGGCACACAATCCAGATTTTCTAAGATGTCAGTCAGGAACATCATCCTGTTTTCACTGTAACAGCTTACTTTCATGAAAGGGCTTAGGAAAAGTTCTCTGGTGCCAGGCACTTTGTTTGATGTTGCCTGCACAACGCCCTATGGTTTGTACGCTCCGAACGCTTTGATTATGAGTCCCTTGGCATGGTCCCAGTGCCACAAGTGATGCTTGGATGGGTCTAGTCCGTTTCCAGTGCTCTTACATTCACCTCACATTACTGGGGCCATGCAGTGTCACAAAAATAAAAGCACAAGTCACAGAAATGACACTTCCAAAATGAAGGTAAAGAGCAAGCTCTCTAAATGTGTAAACATTTTTTGTGTGTAAACGTCCTTTTGCTAGGATATTCTTTAGGTTTGGAGTTGTTGCAACTCATTGAGTTGTTTTTCTCATTGGATATCTACTTTAAAGCTCAGCGTGAGGCAGTACCATGCTTGTAGTGTGCACTGATGTAAGCAAGTAGAGACTGTCCTCTATTTTCACCTATATTTAGAAAAGACCTTGCCTTTCACAGGAACAGCCAGACACATGTAATGAGTGAAGTTCCAGCAATGATTTACAGTGATATCACTGAACACTTCATATTATAACAAAATTGTTTGCATAAACATAATTAGATGATCCCATGCCATGTGCTGTCAGTGATTAACACAGTGATTTGATTCTTGTAAAATTTTTGCTTTTGTTGATTATTTTAACAGATGTTAACCTATAAGATAACTACAGAACTGTGCTTCCTTCCCAGTTATTTCAGGATCCTACCTCAGTATCTCATTTTAATAAAAGCCTTGTAGTTCATGTTTCAGATACTGCTCACCAACAACTGCATATTTTATGTTGTGTCTTAGGACCAGCTTTGAAGAAATATCCCCAGAAATAATCATCCCTTAAAGTCTTAAGTGACTATCTCTCACCTCACAATAAACCAGATTTTTAAAAAAAAACTGTTTTACAAAACAGTACATGACAAAACGGGGCAGAATCCACCCCTCTTAGAGGAGCTCTCCCGCTGTCAGGAAAGCCACACCTAGCAGCAGCTGATAGTCAGCAGTGGCAGCTCATCGAGGAGGCAAAGTGCTCTTTTGGGAAGGCGCTGGGCCCTGGGGAGGAAGAATTACTACCTCCCAAGCTCCTGCATCCCTGCCCACATGGCATCCTTGGTTTTGCTGATCTCTGGGAGCCCTTCTCACAGAAGCAAAGCACTATCATCTGACTGGTCTGCATTTCGGGTGCCAATGCAGGATTGTCCATGGCCATGGCGCTGAAGGGAGCCACTTGTTTTTCTGGTGAAGTGGATACAAGTATACACATCTTCCCTGTTTGGCCAGCTCCACCTTCAGGGAGACAACCCCTGCAAGGACCCTGACTGGAGGAAGGCAGATGATAACACATGACACTTCCTCGTCGGGTCCGACAGAGCTTGCCCTGCAAGGAGGTAATGGGGCACGCTGAAGAAAAATTACTTTGTCCAGACCTTGCCCTGCCAGCATTCGGGCAGGAAGCTCGTTCCCAGCCTGGTGCCTGCTCCACACTGCCACAATACTCCTTGTCTGAATGCAGCTCCACTCTGCTCTGATACTGGGTGCCACGGACCCTGTTTGCACAGCTTATTCCTCTTCAGATCAAAAATGTGTCAGAGAGAACTGACTTTCTCACCAATGGGTGAAGCTCTTAGTCACCAACGCAAACAAAAGGAAAGGCAGCAAACTGACATTTTAAGAGAAAACAGCAGGGTTAATCTTCAGATTGGAGGGATGCCCTTTTACCAAGGTGTTAATTTTGTTTAGGTTCTGTACTTTGATTTGCTGCCTCATCCTCTTTCTTCCCCACTCTTAAGAAGAGATGGTGTGCGCTACTATGTTCAGCTTGATAAATTAAAACAGCATGAGGACTAGCACTTGGCTACCTCCACGGTATTAGCCTTAAGAAAGAATGACTGAAGTCTGGCTTTTTTCCAAAAGCTTAAAGTGCTCTTACATCCTCAGAGATACTGGCTCATACCTGTTACATGCCTAGAGCATGGTCTAACTCTGCTGCTTTCTGTGCTGTAAAATGCCACACAGTGGGCATTTAACCTGTTGTGGATTAAATTAAGACTTTGCAGGATCTGCCAGAAATGGTAATTTTCAAGTAATACAAAATAAATTAGAAAAACCCAACTCAAACCCAGAGGGATTAGGATATTAAAAATGTTTCTAGCACCTCAGTCTGTGTGGAGGGGCTAGACTCTTCATCAGACAGGGCTGGGGGCATGTCAAGGTGGCCTGGATCACATTTTGTATCTAACCTCACTAATTTATTCTGAGCCCTCTCCAGATCAGAGGATGTCATGTGCCCACTTACTGCAATAACATAAACACACCTGATAAGAATTCAGACCATCAACAGGTATTGACTAGCAGAGGACAAGAGAAGTCACTGATCCTTTAAGGATCCTTTCTTGTAAACCCAGTTGTAGCTGTCCCTTTCTCTCCAAGCTGTCCCTAGCCCAAAGAGTCACATCCATGACCTCTACTTCCTTTCTTCTTGCCTTCCCCTCTGAATATCCCCCTCCACACAGGCTGCTGCTCTTGGAGCGTGCTTCTGTTCCTTTCCATGCAAAGTTCAAATCTTTTTTTCAACTGTGATCAAGGGCTGTCATCGAAATGCTTTCTCCTTCTTTCATGTTGACTTGCAGGTTATGTTTATGTGCACTCAATTCAGGCTCAGACAGTGAAGTATCAGAGAAAGCTTTGCTAAATAGAAATCCAGCCCATGTGGTCAGGGCTGCCTACTTACAGAGCAGCAGCAGCGTTCATTTAGATTGTGGTAGTCTGGAGACAGGAAAAATCCTTAAGCTAAAGAACAGATAAACCAGGTGTTCACAGCAAGGCTTAAAAATAATCTGAGGTCCTCAGGGGGAGAGTGCAGGGAGGCTTAAGAGGAATGTAAAATGTAAACACAAGCACAAAAGGGAGCAGAGAAAAAAAATTCATAACTAAGGGCTCCATTTTACCAAAAAAAAAAAAAAAGGTGTCTCGACACAGGAGAGACGGACACAGAAATTTGCCACAGAAACCATCTTCAGCTGTCCTAAACTCAGAAGATCACCATCTGAACCCCAATAGAGAATATGAACAGGAAACGGGGACAGCAAAAAGTGTGTAAATGTTGTGTCAGTTTACCCAACCTCATATTTCTTCTGTTGGTGAAAGTAATGTGCAACTATATTGAGAAACCTTTTAAAGCCATGTGTCTTGATGATTTCTTCCCTATTACACAGTAAAGTCACAAAGCAGAAGCTCTAGAAAAATGGTATGCTTACGTTTGTTATGAGGGCACCACTACTAGCCTGGAGCAAGGAGATTGCGTATCTCATGAGGAAGTGATGTGAAGATGGCATTTCCTAGAAAAAAGCACGCTACAGTGGCAGGAGGGCGAGACAACAATGTGACTTACTGCTTTTTTTTTGTTTTTTTTAAATTAGAAGGTAAAATTACATGTGTGCCTCCAAGTATGTTATTTGATCCAGGGGAAGTTTCTTCCACAAAGCTGGACTGTGAGCTATCAGCCTCATACGTCCTATGTCCAAGCTGAGGCTGTGACCCTCAGATCTGATCTGGGGAGTTCACCCACATTTCTGAGGACCTCAGCAGGGACAGACACTGCTTGTTCGGAGGGGGCCCCAGCAATCACAGGGGTGTACAAGCCTGACTGTGGGGTCCAGTGGCAGAAGTGGGGCTGGGGCTTCTCTCAGCAGGGACAGACACTGCTTGTTCGGAGGGGGCCCCAGCAATCACAGGGGTGTACAAGCCTGACTGTGGGGTCCAGTGGCAGAAGTGGGGCTGGGGCTTCTCTCCCTAAGAAGAAAATGTTCTGTAGTGCGCGATACCGGTTCCCAGTACATTGCAAGAGTTTGCTCCCTTTCTCTGCACCAATCTGAAACGGCTTCTGCTGAAAGAAAAATTGTAAGTGCTACTTTTAAGCTCCTCCCTTCTCCACTGTGTCCTGTACGTCCTATCTTACAGCGTCTGCTGTTACATGCCTGTGCTTTCCATGAAAACAATGTCACCAGTTATTCTGGAGGCTGGCTTTTACAGCTGAAAAAAATCCCCAACCTACCACATTCCTCCTTTTAGAAGTCATAATTAAAGAACAGATTTAATCCATGAGAAAAATAACACACACTTAAATACAGACAATGTAAGACAGCCACTGCTCCTGCTCCAGGAATTTTTCATACTCTGACGACTGCTTGGTCAGCACAGCAAGAATAGGATCGCCTCACTGCCTGTCCCTCGAAAGCATTAGCAAAGTCCAAGAGAGGCTGTTGGTCAATCCTTACGCCCTTCCCCATCCAGTAAAGGGGAAATCCACACACAAAGAGCTGTACTGGGCAAACCCAGGCCAAAACAGATCAAAGAAGGGTAACAAGTGGGTATAGCTGTCTAGGAGGCTGCTTACGCGAATGTGGTGGACACCAAAGCCCCTGTCAGGGAAGACTTTGTGCAGCCTCTCTCCTGAAGTATCTCCCAGGTTATACAAGGCTCTAACAGGCTGGGCTAACAGCCCAGGAGGAGGTTGCAGTCCTCTTTTGCTCAGTAAATCCTCCTCACACTGGCTCTAGTGTCGCATGCGTAACAGTTATTAAACAGCCCTCAGCCCAGAGATGGCTCACATCTGGCGAGCTCAGCCCTCACAGCTGAAAACAGCTGCCTGGGTAGGCAGTCTCCAGGATGGTTATGGCCCAGCCCGGGCGGCAGAGAGCGGTAGGTGTGCCGACCTCACCGCTGTTCTGTGAACAGAGAGAGTGCATGCTGCACCCTTGCTAAGGTCAGCCATCTGCTCCAGGACACAAGAAGCTCAGGAGTTTGGTCAAAACTCTTGGCAGCAGCCCCCAAAGGAATGATTCCTCATGATTTTCAGCATGCTGTGGAGCTTTGATACCGTTTAGGGGATGTCAACATGTAGAAGAAAAGACTGCGATTGTCATGTGTGCAGTTGTCATGGGGCCTAAGAAAGGTGAGTATCCCAATCCCATTTTGGAGAAAATAATAATAACAACACTAAAAAAACCTGAGTGAGATTTGAGTGGGTAACTCCCATAGGGTTCCCATGGAAACCTGAGCTGTAGCCTTACCAGTTTGTGGAAGCTGAAAGGTGTATTTGATGAGCTGCCACGTTGCTTGAGGTCTGTGGCCTTTTAAGCTGCCATGACTCTAAAACCATAACCCTGGAAGATTCAAGTCTGTTCTTCACCTCCCAGCCCACAATTTCCAATCAGGCTGGCGTATAGAAAAAACTGCAGAAGTCAGTTAATCAATTTCATCGTAAGCTGTGAAAAATAAGCTTTTGGCTACAAGCTCACCACCCATCCTCAAGTCCCTTACATTTCATAATTTCCTAAATTTCTTAAAAGCACACCTGCTTTTAAGTAGAGCATGTATCAGCTAAATAAGTGGAAGAGCTCTTCTGCTTGCTTTCAATGACATGCTCTGTAGTGACAAACTTGTCCTTTGGACAGTTAAGACAGCTGTGTGCCAGGAGTGTCTCAAGTAAAAGAGGTAGTAAGAGAGGTAGTAAGTTGTGGCCGTGTGTTAAAAGGCCACGTCACCTAAGTGCTCCAGGAAGGGGAATGTCCTCATGCATTCACAGTTCGCATGAACAAGCATCCTTCCACTTTCCCTTTCCCTTCCTAACTGAACTCAGGTGCCTCAGAGTCTGATTTTGTCTTATTTGTCACAGGTGAGGAAGATTTATAAAATTTGGATTGAAATGCTGACCTTATCGCAGATTTTTTTCTGTCATGACCTTGGGCAGGTCCTGTATTTTCTCTTTTTCTGTCATGGTCATAAGCTTTTCAGGACACATTCGTACAAGGATATTGCATAGCTTCTTCATAACTTGGCCCTGATTTTAGTGTGGGCATTAAGCTACTCTGTCACAAAAATGACAACCATTTTTTTTCTTTCTTTCTTGACTTACTAATTTTCTAGCTTTCCTTCCTGATTTAGTAATTTTCTAGCTTTCTTTCTGAGAGACACACAGTATGAAGATTTGGCAAAAAACAACCATCTATCAAATGACAGGAACAGCTTAAGCCACTCAACAGTCTGACCTGCTTCACAAGACAACAACTAAAAAAAAAAAATAAAAAAAGATTGCAGTTAAACACGAGTTTTGCTTACAACAAACTCTTGTACTGAATACCTTATTTTTAACACTAAGAAAGTCAGTTCATGGCCAGTAGAGGGCATTTGACTTCAAGAATTGGGCTTTTGGCTGTGGTCTCATCATCTTGAATTAAAAAAAAAAACCCAAAACATTCTACATTACTAAAAATTCATACCATTAGTGGTTACTTCCGTGCTCTACCAGATGTTTAAACTTTTCAGTCAAAGTTCCCCCTGAAGTCTGTAGAGGCTGAGAACATGACAATGAAACAAAGAGTTATTGATTCATCCTTTCCTGAATTATTCACTTCCTACTTTCTAACATCAAGATAAGCGGGAACTTTAGTCAACCAACATTCAAGTAAAAGGACCACCTACAAAGGGACTTGTCTGTCCCAAGTTACAGGGAGTTACATGCTTGTCTGAGCTGGTGCAGTTATGCCTTTTTATTTTTATTGTTGTTTGTTAAAACCTTTAAAGTGGTGAGCATACAGGGGGTTTATTGTAATCTCAAAGTTTAAAGTGAGGGAAATTCACATCGTTGTAGAGGGCTGCTATCATTCTAAATCATTACGGTAATTAATAGCAAGCACAAGACCCCAAGTGTGTGAATGTTGCTTTCCACAGTGTTGACTATGAGCAGAGGAAAAATACACTCTCTGAAAAGGGTGTGCTTTTGAGATTTTAATTTAAAGCAATGAGAGGTACTGAGTAGGGGAAATGCTAACTTGTAGCTGAAGGATGGGAAGTGTGGGTAAACAGCAGAGTTGGGTAAAACAGCTAATCAAAAGAACCACTGGAGTTGCCAAACCTGAATGTTTCATGATTTCACATTGACTTGTCTGAATGTTTTACTTCTTATTTGAAAACACTAAAATTCTCACTTTCGATATTTTTAAAGAAAAAATCCCTACCATGTTTTTAAATGCCAATAAGTATACTAATATTCCAAGAAGTTCAAAATGTGGTTTGGGTCCTATTGATGCTAAACACAAACTATTTCTGATCCCCTCCAAAGTTTTAACATTCTCTTTCCCCACCACGTGTGAACTGGAATTGTCCCAGATAAAATTGCTAACAGTAAAAACAAAGAAATCTGCTTCCACTTCCCTTAGTTACATATTTTCAAATTTAAGTTTTTACAAATACTTATGGCTCAATTGCCATTGACCTCAGCAAAGCCTCCAATTTTATGCCATTCTAAGAAGAAATTCTGGCCCTGAGTACAGCTAGGAGAGAATCACTGTCCTGCATGACTAGAACAGAGTCAGGTCATCAGCAGCTCGGGCAGTGACAGCAAAAAGTAGCTTAAGCCAAGAGCAGATCCAGGAGACCGAAAGAGGGAATGGGAAGGTGTTCGTAATATAAAAGTTTAGGATCAGGTTTCTTGCCAAAGTTTGTTTTCCAGATGGGTTTATGACAAGCTGGATTACCTTGATAGGTGATATCTGAAACAAAGAAAAGAAGTTGTGATTTCAGCATTTTATAACAGATTCATACTTTTCTCTTGAGGTTGTTATAAATACACACATGTGCTTGTGAATGACAATAGAAATTAAATGTTAGACATATGTTAACATTGGAAACCGGAATAACAGTGAATACAGTAGCCTATTAAAGAGATCAACACTTTGGTTTCAGCATGACACAGAGAAGTCCCTAAAACTATGAAGCAAGTTTGCCAAGTGCAGCTGAGTAGGTGGAACTGGCAACTGACACAGTTCAACCTAAAGCAAGACATGCAATTTTGCAAATAAGGAAACCCAATCATAGGAGGTGATGATGGCAGGATACATTAAGTTGTCCATCACGTGGTATTTTCAACTGAAGCTGGCATGCCTCCCCCAGAAGAAAGCACTTGCTCAGTCACCAATGGCCGGAAAATGAGGTGGAGTTACTTGGAGAAACATCTGTGGTTTGCCTTCTGCAAGAAGCCAAAGTCCATTACTATAATGGCCTGCTCCTGGCCTAGATTCTACTACAGCAACACTTCCTCTAAAAAACTGCGTAGTATGAAAACATATGGTCTGGAAACTTATGGTGCATCTTTGAATAACAGGGAAGTCTACTCATTAGCAGATGAAGTAACGTGCTGGTTAGTCAAGATAAACAATATTTGTGAAGTACTTATTAAGTAATTATATAGTACTACTAATTTTCATGGATGCTGGGTAAACAAATTCCCCTTACGTACCACAGCACTGCTTCAGCCTTTGACCGTCACTTTCATCATCAACTATTTCACTTCTTTTAATGCATGGGTGTGCTATGGAAAATCTACCACAAAGCACTACCAGAGATATCAGCTACATCTTCATATTCCTTAGTGGTTTCAATATCACAGCAGGGCATCAATGCAACACTGCCATGCATCTGTGTTATGGTAAGTGCCTAAAAGCCCGAAGTCCAAGATTCATGGCACTGCATAAAGAAATTGTATAAAGGAACCCCTGCTCTAAAATGGCCACCATCTACTATGCAGATGAGCCATACCACGGAAGAACTAGAAAGAACACAAAAATAGAGAAGATGCTAGTCAAAAATGTGAAATAGCTTTCATAAAAGCAGCAATATAAGACTTATTGAAAAGACTTCTTGAAAAAAGTGACAAAGGAGAACGGATATAATAGAGGTGTGTAAAATCATGAGTGCTATGGAGAAAGATCTAATCATACAGGGACAGTATTTTTTCACACATATCATAAAGGTACACAGAATTTAGATAAATTCACTGAGAAATAAAGAAGGAATTTACTACTGATTTTAGTTTCTAAACTTCTGTGTTTTATATGCACTAGCAGGATTTTTGGGTCAAAAACATCCCCAATATATGTCATCTCTGGTGAGACCTAGAAGTCTCACATTCATTGAATATGACAATGGACGAAGTCTCTGTATAATACATTGCCTTTGTGTGACAATCCTGTGTCCATCTTCATCAAAATTCCTACCCCATTCTGGAGGAGAAGTATTCACTTTTCCTCTGGACAAGGAGCTGAAGTACCACAGGTGTGTGCAACCAGTATGTTGGCAGGTGGTGTAAATGCTGATGATTTAAACAACACTGACCCTAACAACTAATGGAAGAAAACCACTATGTGTGGGGGCAAGATTGTCTTAGCAAGACAATCATCTGACAGCTGTACTTGGTAAACTGAAGGAGGCTGACCAGGCAGTAGAAATGGGCAGAGACATACTTCTCATTTTCCTTTCTTCAGCTATCTACATTGTGAAGAAGGTAAAGGAGGGAGAAAGCTCACCTTTCTGAAGTGTAGGAACAGTAGTCCAGGAGAGCTGAGAGAAGGACAAAAGTGGGCTAGGAGTACTAGGGAAAGTGGGGGGGGTTTTGGTTGGATTTTTCTTTAATCTTCCCTAAATGGTTGCCCTTTCTCATGAATAACAAACATGTAGAAAAAATGTGTACTCTGTGCAAAGCCTTCATGTGTTTCTATATGTTTGCACATTTCAAACAAGTACCTCATGGACTGTCAAATCTGAGGGGTTTCCCTCTCCCAGGTCCATAAGAGAAAATGTCCGCTGATACGGCTAAAGGCTGAAGAGATGAGATTATGCTCCCTGTACCTGACCACCATGGAGACTTGAACTCCAGTGCTAAGGAGAGATTCTCTGTATCCTCAGAGTGAGTTGTGACTGAAAAAAAGGAGGGAGACACTATAGAAATGTCATATTCTGTTTTGTAAGCTCTGTTCTCCCTGCTGCTTTCTAGGCGTTACCTTCCCAAGGTCACCTCCCTCTTCTCACCGTGGTGGTGGGTCCTGTTTACTTTGCATGTAACAGGCTTGCTATTTTACAGAACAAAGCATGCCAAATCCATTTGTTCTTAGTGCTTATAACTGATAGAAACAGCCATTAATGGCCTCTCAAAAGCCCCAAGCAATTCAGAGTAACCTCTTCAGTCATGAAGCCTCCCACCTCTCACTCTGTGGGTTATTTTTATCAATCAATACTCTTCAGCTGAAGTTATCTGTCAAGCTGCCAACAATGCAGTACTGAAATATCTAGGTGGAGCTAGAGTCAAAATCCAAGTTGCAGTGAAGTTCAAGAGCACTCAGAGCATGTTATTAGTTGTACTCCGGAAAACTCTTAGGTGCATTACTGGGACCGGACAGCTGACTAGAAAGACAGTCAAAGTTACACAGAAAGTGTGGATGGAAACACTACACTCTCTATTTCCAGTAAGGCATGCAATGTCCCCCTCAGCAGACGTGAGACGTGAAATGTGAGACTCTGACTCTGGTGCACAGACCTAATCCAGACTGCTCCTCAAAGGAGGAAGGAGCAAGAAGAAAATAATTTAAAATTCCACAGATATATTGAGTAGTAGGTATATCCACCTCACAATACATCCCATTATGGTAATTCAATTGAGATAAAACACTTTAAAGAAAAAAGAAAACAACAACGTATATCCAGGCCTATTTTACATATTTTGATTCCAGTCAAGGCACTTTTAGAGCTTGGTCAGGTCTGTACGTGGTGGAGCTAAACGAGCATATAAGTACTTCTGCAAGTAATTTAACTGAAATCAATAGCTTTGTAAATGTGAAAGGTAAGGGAGTATTTTCAAGCTGTAGTTCATTATTTCCAGAACAAACTGCAATTTTCAGCTTTGCTTAGTGTATTTGATTCCATTGATGGCTCCTTTTTATTCACTCCTTAAACATTCAACCAGGCTTTACACAGACAGAATGTTTACATGTGTGTATGTGTGTGTATTAATTCTTAATATTTAACATAAATTCTCATGAGCTATTACTCAATGAAGGCAGTGTACCTTGCAGTATAATCCATTTAGCATAGAGTGGATGCACAGTTCTTTTGAAAAGGTGCATAAATTATCAATCTGGTGTTCTCCACTTCCTACTGCTACTCCAAGACTTCTAAAACACAAGTATTCATGAACCTCATGACTGAAAATTTTGTCTGGGCAATAAACTGTAAGACTAACGGGTAAAAACACTTGCTGTTGTTCAGCCAGATTGCAGAGTCATGAGCATACACAATACCAAATAAGATAAATGCCAAATACACAATATTGCCCATTAATTAGCACCCAAAAAGTATTTTAGATGCTGATGAGGGGAAAGATTTTAGTAGAGTTTTCTCAGAATCCTTCATGAGGAGGACAGGCAGGGTAGGAACCTCCAACACCCTATAAACAAAGACTGTTATTGTTTATACATGAGCTGTAAGATTCAGTGAGTTGACTCACCATTCAGTTCCTGTGTCTACAAACCTAGTTGCACAAGTTAGCGAAAACTGAATGGGTTGACAAAAGTCTTGCAGAAAGTCTTTTTTTTTTGCCTCTTGGCTGCAGCTACAAAATTTGTCCAACTTTGCCATCAGCTGTCATTCTGGCACATCCATTTGTTAACTAGAAATTTTGCAGCAAAACCTGCTTCCATCACAAACCAGACTAACCAAACTGAATCACTTGCTGAAAGTGTGTTTCCTAGAGGCTTTCCAGAGGCCATCAATTACTTACACTCCTCAAACTTAACAAAGCCAGTAGTCTAAGCTTCTCAGGAAAGACTGATATGCAGGAAGCCCGGCAAGAGATTTTTCTACCACAAGTTTAGCAAATCCAAACCTTCTTTATATCTCCATTTATAAAATGAAGTAATCTCCATTTACAAAATGAAGTAGTGAAAGTATATGTTGACTTTTGTAATCCAAACACTCTCCTGCCTTCCTCCCTGTCCTCTAACCTTCCGCAAAAATATTTTTTAAAAAAAATTAAAATGGAAAATCTCCCAAGATGTGTCTCTAGCGCCCAGTGGATCATGGTGTAGTAGTATCTGTGTTAGTGAGAATCACTTTAGCTTTACAACTCTAAGCAAGATAGCCATGCTGCTGCTGCATGAAAGCAGGGCTAGGGAGCTAAGGTGCTAACCAGGGACTAACACCACCCCGCTGCAGAGTGCAGTGGTGACATTCCTTTAGCCAGATCTAGCTTCCAGTGTTACACCCTTCCACCAGGCTGCTGAAGATAGCCATTTCAGAAATTACATGCCAATTTCTAATTTCTACCCAACAAATATCAAAAGCAAAGCATTTATTAGAGACATATTATAGCACTTAACAGTCTTGATAAAGGGTTTTAAATTTTGGATTGCAAAAGCCAAAAGTCCTTAGAAAAGACAATGGCTTTGCCCCCCTCACCCCTGTGCCACTGTGACCTTATTGCTCTCTTCTCAAAAATTAGAAAAGCCTCTAATTTTCAGACTATGTCTGTGATTTCCTATTATACACTTCTCTAGATTTTCAGTTTTAGAAACAAACTGAAAGCTTTCACATGCCTGTCAGAGTTTACCCTTAATAGAAACAACAGAAGTTTCTACCAAATAATATACCCTGTGCCTTGTTTCACTATCTTTTTGGCATTAGATCTCTAAGATCCAGCCCATAGAAATTTAAGACAATATTGAGTTACCCCAGCTGAAGTTCTGGCTCACTATCTCTTTCTTTGGTTCCAAACCATTTGTTAACTTTGCACATGTAAAAGAACAGTTCAAACCCTGGCACATCCAGGATTCGTGGATAATGCAAAGCCTATTTTATTTGACACTGCTGGAATTTCAGATAAACCTACTAACCACTTTTCTCCTTGCAGTCTCCCCAGGAAACAACACGTGCAGGGCACTTTAGAAATTCTAATACGTTTTTAGGCAATCCTGTTGTACAATTTGGCTTAGTATCAGAAGTATTTTTAATCTCACAGAATCTCCCTTGGGCATTTGGAGTCAAAGAAATACAAGGTTGGGGTTTTTTTTCCTTTTTTTTCTTTCTTTTTTCTTTTTCAACTGCTAGACTTTTGCCCTTGTCCTTTTTCAAGCCATAGAGTGAGGCTCCTTTACCATGTTCTATGTTCAGAAGGGAGGACTGAAAGAAACAGCATGTTTGAAGGAACTTTATAGACTAGTTTCTGGCCATGTCAGAGACATTAAGTTCTTCTCATAATCAGTAAGAATGTGTCACATGAATAAAGGAAAAAAACCCAACCCACCAACCAAAAACCAGAAAGGCAAAAACATGTTACAATCAATAATAATTCATTTAGCACAAATTTAAATTCCCACCTGAAAACTTAATCAAGCTTCAGATCCCATTGTGTCAGGGCTGTTTAGACACGTGATGCAAGAAACAAGCTTTGACCCATCGAACTTTCTTCAGGGACTGCACAGAACTACCGGACAAATAGGTGGGATGGATCTTCAGGGACGGAAATGAAAAACACTGACCATAGCCAAAAATCAAAAATCAATCTCAGCTCACTGTTTGCCGAAGTGATGTTAGAGAGGGGAAGAACCATGCTCAGTTTGGCACAGCTGATGCAAACTGTAGCGCTCTTATGGACACTGTGACTGCAGCATCTGAAAACCTTTCAGTCTTTTGTGTCTGTCTTCAAAGGTAGGGAAGTGCTGTTTCCTCGATTTAGTTACTGAGATAGAACGGTGACACAAATTGCCTAGGGGGCACAAATCTTCCTTTTTGTTCTTTTCTATTAGTTGACTTTTTCCCAGTGTTTTTCTGTACTTTGTTATGTTCCTGCATCACTTTTCCAACAGAGAATGTCTGCATAGGAAGATGTGCTCAATTAATTAATATAAACGGATTTACCTGAGTTGCCTGTTCCACTACTGAAATGCATAAAACTCCAACCCATTCTCATCTCTTCTTGTCTGTGCCTGGCAGAAGGCAGCATACTAAGAAAAAAATTCTTTAGCTCTTTTTACATCCCACCATTTTATTCTGCAAAAGGTCATATTCACTATTCACATTTTTCAATTCTAAATCTGGTCTAGATCTCAGTAAGAACAACACTGGTACTTGCCAAAATTAAGCGCATGCTAAATGTTTGGTACCACCATCATGCATTTTTCACCTTATGATTTTAGTCTATGAAGGAATGTTTATTTCTTGAGACAGAGGTAGAAATGGCAGACAGTGAAGGTGGGGGTGAATGAATGCAGAGTCAATAAAGGATTGAGGTGAAAAAGGGGAAATAAGCACAGCAAGAATTTCTGTAGCAGAGGAGAATCTAGAAGCAACTGCTGCTAGTATACACTTCTCCTGATGCTGGTGATTGTTGGACAAGTTATATATGAGAATCTAGTTTTCGGCCTCTAATAATTTTGTGATGAATAAAATATCTTACACTAAATGACGAAGAAACAAAAGCTGAATCCCCAGTCAAGCAATACTAAGCAACAGACCAGATTTTGGCAGTGTTGTTCTTCCTGGACTTTGAACACATCCTTGAGACTACTGAGTGTAAAGTGACAATGAAAAACTTCAGTGGACTTTCAATCAGAATATTAAGACCCGATCACTGCCAAAAAAGTTAACCTGTAGTATATATTGGCTGGTCCAGAGGTTCATCCCACCTTTCGGCAGTGAATAACAAGATACAGAAAACTTGGTGCTTTGCTTGCCATGTCAGTCTGAGTTTTAATTGCTCCATTCCCTGCAGTCACAATCGATATCATACCTATTTCCTGAAAGATGGCAAGATGAGGATCACTGCTCCTTCTAGTTTTATAACTGTAACATATAAGAATACAGTTTGGCACAAAGGTTTAGATGTACAACAAGAAAACTGTGATCGCACATGGGTGTGTGTTCAGGGCAGGTATGGAATGTGCAGGGTGTGTGCTTGTGCCCTGACAGCTACATCTATTTTTAATGAAAGCAAAATGTAAATTATGAAGCCAGTAAGGAGAGTGTGAAAGAAAAATACATCTAATTATAAATTTGTCCTTTCCTTAACCTATTATTTAGATAGATCTGATGAGACCACACTGATTGTTTTCCTTATTTTCTCCCATCCTAGTTTAGTCTTTGAACGGGGAGGCATGTTCATGGCTCAGTTAATTATGTTGGACATTACGTTTACTTGTTCATTTAAAAGCACAAGAGCTTAAATTGTTCTCCTGTATTCAAAAAAGAAAGATCATCAGTGGAGGAATTAAAGTTGGCAGTCAGATGACAGGGTGAAAAAGAAAGAGCAATAGAAGTTGATTGGGGTCCAGAACTTGGGTGGAAATTCTGATTCTTTTAAAATTAGGGCTTTGAAAAATAAATGCTACAATTCTGGAGCTTCCTTGAGAAACAACGAAGGCAACATTTCACTTCCACTTCTTGGAATGGAAACTGATAAAACTCCCTGAGCTGTCCAGGAGCACTGCCCCCAGCCTGCGTGCGGAAGGAGCGCACATTAGCCCTGCCACCAGTCTGGAAACAAGTCTCCTACTTCAATGCCTTGACTCACTAGGGCAGAGGAATCATCCCAGCAGAAGCTGAAGAGACCTAAAAGCACTGGAGGCAAGTTTCTGCACTCTGCGGACGGGCCACGCGGCTCCTGGGCCGCCTGAGGGGTGAAGGACTTGGAGTCACCTGTCCTTACCTGACTTTTCCCTGCCACAACTGCTGGTGTGATGCCAAGAGCGTGCACAGCAACCTGCGCCAAGCGCTGGGAGAGAGTGTCACGGCACGTCCCAGAGCCCTGGCCTGCCTCACCGGGGCTTTCGCCCCACACCAGGGAGGACAGGCAGGTGCTGAGCCCCCAGCCTTGGCTGCAAGCCCCATGGGTACAATCCCATCCTCTCCCCACAACACAGCAATTGCCCCCAGGGTGCCGAGGCTGTGAGTTTAAAGCCTGTGTTTACAGCAGAGACTTCCAAACCCATGTTGCAGAGGAACACAGTGTCTGTCTTTTGCCCTGGGGCTGCCTGAGGAATTTCTGAGCAGCTACCTCTTAATCTTACTTTGTAAAAGGAGCCTGTGATGCAAGAACTGAGCACAAGTTTTCATGTAGCAAAGAAATTACAGGGTTAGTAACACATTTCGGAGCTATGGTGACTTACACCAGTTAGAATCAGCGGTATTTTCCATATGTAAGTTGTACTTCAAATGTAAATTGCCAAAACACAACGTGAGGTAAATAACTTATCTCCATTCAACAGATGCAAACACACAGACTGAGAGAGACTACATAATTTTATAAAATCTCCCCAGTAAGGCAGTGCCACAGAAACGGAGTATCACAAAACCTTTCTCTACTTACAAAATCGCTTTTACACTAACTGACTGTTGTTGGATTGAAGGGATCAGAACTAGAGTTGATCAAACAAGAAAAACAAATTAATTCAATTTTTCTTTTTATTATTTTGGCCAAAAGAACTAGTTTGAAACAAAGTGGCCATTTTCATTGAATTTAAAATTCTTCCTTGGGAAAAATAAATATGACCGAAGCTGAACTGTTATTGTGAAACTTTTGGATTTCAGCTAATATATTCCAGCTGATTAAGAGAGTGAGCCAAAAAGAAGATTGACTGTAAAACCAGGAGATTGGAATCAATGACTTCAAAATTTTTCCCAGTTAAAATGGTAAGAAAATGAAAAGAAAGAAGCACAAGAAAGCTCTGGCTTGGTATCGTCTTGACTTCTCCCATACTTTGCCCTCTCAATTTTTTTCATGAGTATGAAAAAAATAAACGTTTGCTGTGCATAGGGGGCTTGGTTTTGGTTTTGGACTTTTTGGTTGGTCTCAGTTTGTCTTCTACTTGTTTTCTGAACTTACGATGTGGCTTAGCATTTTTTAAATTTCTGGTGGTGAAATTTCTCTCAAAACTAAAAAAATTTCTTCTTATCACTCTCAAGAGAAAACCAAAAGAGAGTAGAGAGAACTTTCTATGGGCTAAATGGAGAAATTAATATCTTTGACTACTGAATTCCTTGAAATCATGAACATAGTAATACAAAATACGTTTCTCCTTTCTAATGGTCTAGTAGACTGCGTTACTTTAGGAGCCTTTACACTAATTGCAGTGTCGTGGGAATTTTGTCGTGGGAAATCAAATGCTAGCTTCTCAAACTTATTTTGGTAGAAGTAAGCCACTTGGATACTCATTGAATTTGAGTTTTCTCCTGACTTTCATCAAAGACTATTGTCTTTCCTGTCTCTAATGCTCCAGAGTTACTGTCCTCAGATATTGCAGCTTTCCTACTGTAGCAGATGCTTAACCATGTCTAACAGTGTGTGTAACTTCTCAGTTACAAACCAGAAAGGCTGCATGGGGTAGGGTACATTATCAATCCTGGGAAGGAACAGAAACTAAGAAGGTGGTAAGACCTAGTAGCAAAACTGTATTTTAGAGACCTGTCAATCCTGTTTATCTTTGTAAAAATACATTTTTTGCTGAATCTAAGGCATCCTTCCAACGCTAGAAGTCTTCCACAGGGACAAATATCTATTTAAAACAGTGACGATGGCAATTTGGATGGCCTGCAGCACTAAATAAACCCATCTTCCAGACTGTGTCTGCACTCGTATTTAAAGAAAATAGGGGGAAAAAAAAAAAGTAAGATTAGGTCAGAAAGAGCAACAAACCCAAAAGAACTATGACAAAATCAGATGACCCAGTTTTTACAGGTTAAATTTAAAGTCCAACAGGGACATAAGAACTTAAATCTCATCAAAAGAGAATTCCAATTAAGCTTCTAGGTCACTTCCACATTTAAAAGCTGCCTTACATTTGAATAAGGATTTTCCCATCTTTGTGAAAAAAGATTAATTCACTGTTTAACATTACAAACAGCAAGTGTAATTTAGTACAAGGCTTATGAGTCTAATTTATAATCCAACACTTCATTCCCACCAGGTCCCACATCACCTTTGCCTATGATAGATCACCGCTTACGTTCTGACTCCAGTGGCTTCAGAGATGTTACTATGTTTGCTGCAGTGAAGAAGCTGCCTGTTTTCTGACTCATTTATTTCATTTCACAGTTAATGATTATTACTGCCTCAGAAGAGTTGCCTTAATTTTACTATGCAAATTCAAATTATCTGTAGATTAACTAATTTGCCATAATATCTAATTGCAACACCATTTTCAGCATCAACTAGTGCTTAATTTCCCATGGGTACAAAACACTACGGATCACTAGATGGTGCTGTTTCTGGGTCGGAATTAAATTGCTATATACTGGGTGAAGCAGCAGCAAAACTGATCCAACTGCTTCATTGCAATCTCAGGATAAATAAAAAAAAAACAAACCCCACAAGCATGAAGCCTCTATAACCACATTAATTTTTGTGTAGTTGTTTCTCATATAGCTGTACTCTGGTTAATAAGTATTTTTGGTAATTTACAAGATCTGCAAATTCCCCACCTATAGCCGGGGCCACTTAGATTTGCATTTTTGACTAATCATGAGTCCATTTTTTCCAGAGCTACTTCCATTACTCCTTCATTTCAGGTAAATATGAACACTAGAAGGTGTTCATATTTAGACAGGTGAATGCATACAGATACTTATAACTCAGGCAACAGAAATCTAGCAGAGTGAAAATAACAAGAATAAGATATTTATGCACAAAGATGGGGAGAAGTCTCACATTCAGGGTCTTCCATCCCTTTCTTCCTCCTGGGGAGAGCATGGTTTGATGAAATTTCCCTTCTCTGCCCATATATAACCTAAAGCTTTATATACACATACATCAGCGAATGATCCTAAGGGATTCTGTTCCGTAAGCCTCTCTACATTTATAACCAGGAAGGGCCACGGTGGTTACCTGAGTGGGGGCATGCCATTGTGAGCACACTGCATGGCACGGGAGCACAGAAACCTGCAGCTGCGGGTGGGGGAGAAGATAATTTAGCATCCCACCACAAGCAGATCCAACTTGGCCACATATTGACTTGAAATTGACAGTTACTTGAACACGCGGGTTTGAAAAAACAGAAATGAGGCAAGTACTGGAGAGAATAGTATCTACAGATTTATGCAGAAGGCAGCAATCCTTCATTGGGAGTAAGACTGTATAATAATTTCCACAATTTCAATTTATACATTCTAGTCTTCCACATGCTGCCTGTAAAACTGGAGCCTTATTTGTCAATGTTTCTTTTTAATAACAATCCCTCTCCATCCTCCACAGTATAAACCCCCCGTACTTGGTAATTTGAAAGAAGTTCCAGCTTCCAGGCCAAGAAGCTGCAGTGGCTTAGCCCCAGTGTAATTTTAAAGCAGCTTAGTGAAAGTGGTGTGAGTCACTCGGACTGAACGCCCATTTCCACCGTTTTGGCTGAGTCTGGCAAGGAACTACCTTAAGCTGAAACTGCTGTTTTGGGCTCCGGTCTGTCTTCACCCCCGTAAAGCAGAATGGTACACAGGCCCAGTTTGGTAAGTTATAAGCAGGGCCATAGTGTTGCATAAGAGCTATGATCCAGCTACGTCAGGACATGGTGCTTCACAAACACAGCATGTCAGATAGTGGCATTAACATGCATGGAGTCAGCTCAAATCTCTGCATGCTGCTAAAGAGGAATGTCCTTTAAGCTGCTCAGTTAGACTCTGCTCTCATCAGTCCCCTTTGGCAAAACTTTGTCTTTCCATATTTCTTTGTGCTTTCTAGTAACCTGTGGCCTAAAGAAATGTCACAGCACCTCGTGCTTCTTGCCCTTTCCAAAGTTTCACCAAAGTCACGGGAGAGGAACACCACCAAAAGCAAATATAAAGCTGTCATTTTTCCTGAGATTGGCTCTGATACAAGCAGCCCAGTTCTCATGACAGCATGCAGGTACCAGAAATACAGTCCGATTTTACACCTCAGTGACTGAAGACTTCCTAATTCTCATGCTAACCTGGTTTTAAAATGTGCTCACCTGCACTTTTGCCAGATTCTATGAACCTTTTTATGAAGGTTCTGAAGAAATCTGGCTGTGCTTTGATCCTGAGCTGTGCAAAAGATTATTTATTTCATTGTCTTTCTCAAATAGTTTTGTAAATAAGAAAGTATTATATTCTGATGAAGTGTCCCGGATGATACAATAAGGTGTGAAACAATATACCATATCTCAGGACCAACAGCAAAATCAAATGTATCAGTAGAAGGAAATTTTTAAAAAAAATTGCTATGGTTTTACCACAATGTGTGAAAGTCACTAGTTAGCAGGGCACTATAATTGAGTGCTTACGATCTAAGGGTAATTTCACATTGAAAAACTAGTTTTATACTTTTTTCTGTATGTACAGAATTTTTTTTTTGTGGCACACCTTTCTCCAATGGTAATTAAAGAAATATTTCTTTTTTTTTTTTTTTTTTTTGGTACAGTTTTATTCTGGAGACAAATACAGACACTTTCTCTTCTGAAGAGCAGCTTTAATATAGTAGAGATAAGGAAGTAATTCTTGCATGTTTTAATTCCTCAAAGTGAAAAAAGTGTGTATCTACCTACCTCTCTTCATTTCATAGGATAAGACCAATAGGATCAAGGATTAAGATGGTCTAGTCCGGCTTCCTATTGACTACAGTTTACCACACTTCACACATACCTCCTTACTGGTGTGCATTATTTACAGCCAGGACAGTAAGTATCAGTCTTCAGGGGGCCTCTGGACAGGCAAAGTGGCTACCAGCTCTTCAGGCTAGAAGCTAGCATGACAAGATGAACCAAATCCTCAAGGTCCCTGTCAGATTATGAAGAAAGCTCCTCTCCAAACTGGAAGCTAGCAAGCAGTTGGGTTTTGAGCAAGGCATTTATTTACCAGCTATGAGAAAAGACACTTCCTAACAGCTAAAAGCAATGTTCTAACCAGCTGGTGCCCCATCACTATTCGTGGACATGAGAAAAGAAATAGATCCAGACATAATACATTTGACTATCACAGCTGTGATCGTGCATAAAAATCCTCCACAAACTGCTCAATTTGTCAGTTTGTCCTAAAGCAAAACCGTTGTTTTATTGAGCATGTAGAGGGTAATGCCGAGCTAAGTGGTCTCCCTTGGGCCCATGAAGGAAAAGAATGAATGGAAAGGCTTTATGTAAGTATGAATTCAACAGCAGAGGAAGCCTCCATGCCAGAATTTCCACCTAAACAAATAGGAAGCAGAAACTGGATGAAAGCTTGCCTCATTGGGAGGTATTAAGCATGGTTTTCAATGCTGTCTGAGACTTCAAGTCCATGACCTCTTCTAAATACTGAACCAGTGACAGCATCATGTCTTTGTTGCCAGGTGTTTGAAGTCCTTACTGTATTTATTTTGCTTCATAGCACTCATCAGTGGTAAGGAAGTGCCCTTATTTTATAGGTTGAGGCACAGAGACATCAAATACTTTAGATCACTGTACTGCAGAGCAATTTAAGTTGGAAGGGACCTCAAGTGGCTCTAGTCTAACTTCTGCTTAAAGCAGTGCCAACCAGCTCAGGTTGCTCCAGGCCCTGAAAAGTTTTGAATAACTCCAAGGATGGACACCCCATAGCTTCTCTGCTCTCCTACTCCAGCATTTGACCACATCTTAGTGAAAAAAATGTTCTTTTTATCTAGTCAGAATTTCTATTTTTGAAACTTGTGCCTTTTGCCCCTCCCTGCTTTTGCTCTAAGCTTCTCAGAAGAATGTTGCTCCATTTTCTTTACATCCACCCATCTGATGGCTGAAGACTCTTATAAGATCCCCCCTCCTCATTTTAGGCTGAACAAACCCACCCAAGGCCATACAGAAAATTTGTGGAATCACAGGAAATCAAATCCATGTTTCTTCTGTCCCAAGCACTGGGCCACACATCCTTTTTTAGTGCTTCTTCAGTATAGTACAGAAACTATAGGGTGTGAAAGGAAACTAGGAGAAGACAGTTTCTGAGCAAACAGAGGATGGTGTGAAGAGCCACCATATGTGATTATGTTGTACAGCTCCGCATCAGAGGATCTTGAAGATGCTAAAAGTTTACATGGATTCAAGGAGAGAGGTAGGACAAGGTTGCAGAATGCAAATTTGTTGAGCATTACAGAAAAGACATAATGCACTTCCAGTCTAGGAGTATCCTAAATTGCAAACGGTTGGAGACCAGAAAAAGACTATAGGAAAATACCAGTCCTCTAGGAGTTACCTTTTGGGCCTTTGCCAGAGGCAGGTTACTGGGCTGGATGGACTTTTGTCGTGATTCAGTACAGTCATCTTTTTAAAACTTTAGGAGAACAAGGAGTGTCCAAGATTGAAAATGCAATATAATACAGCCTGGCAACAAGCATATGGGGGCAAAGGAGGTGTAATTTCTTACACTGATATGATTTCACCAACATTCAGATTTTAAGTTCTGGGAAAGCTCATGATCTCAGGTTCATTTGCATTATTCTTTTCTTCCTTTCTTTTACATGCTGCTGCTGTGTATTCACACAATACTAACCTTTCTATCTTGGCAAGCCACAGTAGTGACATATGTCTACGTAAGGTGATATTTCCATCATGCTTAATTCAAAGACAGGTCTTAACTCAGCAGTTTTTGCAGTTCTTTAGCCCTGCTGCTTCCTTTGAATGAACCATATAAAATGTTGTCAAAGATGAAAACAAAGTTGTTCAACTCACTGACATGACAAACATCCAACAGCATCAGGTGTTCAAAGAGAAACCATCTTAGGCCATAAATTTTGGTGAGTAGAAAACCTAGAAAGTCTGCATAACACAGCAGATAACTCACGTTCAGACACAATCCTGGTTTAATATCTGATACTCCAGTTAATTCCGAATGAGTGGTAAGAAAAATTCCAACATTTAATACTTTTTATACATTCGAATATATTTCAGAGAAGTCACTCTTGGTGACTAAAGCTGTAAAAAGTGGGGAGCTGGCACAACCAATATGCTCTATTATGATATCATAACACAAGGCTTACAAGGAGGCATCATATCATAACTGACAGATACTGCTGCCATAAAATCAGGGGCTTTTAACATTATAAGCCCTTCTTTCTTGTCTGCCCAAAAGTTTTCACATTTTTTTTCAACATCTCACCTATATCCATATAGGATCACAACTAGGACAAAGCTTTGTTACCTTCTGATGTATTATGATCACTCAATTTCAAAGGGTTGATTAAAAAGGACAGAAAAAATATTTTTATAGTGCCCTCATCCCCCCAGCTGAAACGTTTTTCCCCCATCCTCAGTGAGGATAGAAGGAGAACTTTTACAATTTCTTTTAAAAAAGTTTCAAAACTTTTCAATTCAATACAAATATTACACTAGCAGAATTTTGGTTTAATCACTTGCAAAAATGAGTACAGTTCTTAGCAAAAAGTTAGTATGTATCTTCAGAAGATCCACTCCCATTTATTTTTTTCAAGTGAAACATAAATTTGAATCAGTTTTATCAAAAAAACCCAATGGTTCTGGTGAAACTTAAGTTTTCTATAGACAGATGTTTCCCAGAAAAATTCATGACCTCTCAGATCTGTAACCAAACACTATCTTTCTGCCAGAGCACAGAATTCCATTTCTGTAATATAATCTGATCAGCCAGCAAGAGCTTTGAAACAGGAAGCATCTTTTTCTTACATATTCAGCTGTGACCTAGCAAAGCCAACATCAGGCTTCTAGGTATTATAGTAACACACACTTTTTTTTTTTTTCTTCTGTGATTCAGAAAAGGTAGGGAGAAGGAGGAAGCAAACAAACTAGTAATGCCAGAACATTCCAATGTGTACTAGAATAATTGCAGCAAATGTTCTGAAAGCCATATGAAATTTCTTTTTTTTTCCCCTCGCAGTTTCTCCTTGCCTATTTCCGACCTGATGCATCTGAATCTTGCCTAAGCAAACACTTGCAGCACTTCATCATAGGAGTTTTGTTAAGCTGATGCAAACTTCTTTCCCACAGTTCTAGTCAGCCTCAGTTCTGAAGAAGGGAGGAACATAAAGTGAAATAGTCCAGATAAATTAAAGCCAAAGCAAAACTAAATCTGGTGACTTGAAGGCCAGTGTAAGCTGGAGCAATGCTATTCAGTACATCCATGCAGCATTATTCCTGCTGAAACAGTAGGAGATACTGCTTCAAGAGGAGCCAAACAAAATCAGTGACCATCTTGATGCAATACTATTTAGCATAAGTTACACAGCATGGCCTCCATTCTTGGTCACCAACATAGGGGCAGCGACATTCGCTATGTAAAGAGCATCATACAACAGAGCCCCTACTGGACGTGAACACAGATGTGTTTTCTAGCATAAAAAGCCTGTATTCTCAGTGTCATTTCTCCCCAACACAAAAGAAAAGACTTAAAGGATATATTTGGAACTTGTTTCAGAACTCAGTTATATGCTCAAAATGAAAGTAAGGTTCTTCACCTAAAATGGTCATACATTGATAAAATCTTTATCACAGCACCTGAAAGACCCATTTATGGATCAGATTAAATTGCCTGAGATACTATAGAATTCCAGGACAAAAAATGTGCTTGCCCTTTTTTGCTGTTTCCCTGGCCAACATGTTTAGTCCCAGAAAATGTAGAGAAACTTCTCTGCACCAAGTGATACATCCTATTTTCCCCCAGGGAAGAGCTGGCTCAGCCAGCTTTAGCATCTCTCTCTTGTGTAGCTTTCGTCACCTGGGGCTGGATCAAGGCAGGGGGACAGTGATAAAGTAGATAGCTGTCCCAGTGACCAGCTCCTGGGCTCATTTGATCACCTTCCAACATCAGATTTCTGGTAGAGTTGAAAACAGAATTTCCTGCCCACACTGGTAAGGAACAAGGTTTGGAGTGGGATATGAAGTGAGAAAGGAATGCATTCAACCTGGAACTTCAGCATTAAATTCCCTTTCCCCATTCATCTCACTTCAGATTCCCTGGTCCTCCAAAATGAAGCAGGGCTATAGTATTGGGCAGTGCCTGACACCATGCATTAATTTACTTTCTTTCTGTCCCCATGATCATGCTGTCCAGGCTGCCCACCCATATACACCTTTCTGGTGCATCTTTATTTCCTTTGTTTTCTGTTTTATTGCTATACTTTTGAAAGTGATTAGAAGTTTAACTAGCAATAACATCCAACTAGAAAAGGCACATTGAGCTTCTAGAGACAGATCAGCTGGTGGAAATCAGCCTAATTACACTAATTTAATTGAAAGGCTCCCAAATTCACCTCTATGGAGCATGTGGCCACATGGATTTAGACCAACAACATTCAGACACTGACTGACCCTGATACTGATTTTGTGAAAGTAACAGTCCAGACACAATGGCTTTGGTTTGAGCTTTCACAGATTACCCCATCTGGGTCCCCCTGTTCTTCATATTAATGATTGGCCTGGCTTCTTACCAAATCAGTGTTTATTTGCAGTAATCTAATATAATGTTAATTGCTTATTCATTGAAATCTAGTTGGCATTTTCCCCCCTGTAGGGATTTGGCAAGGCAGCACCCGTGTGTCGTTCCATCTTCAGTTGTCTGTGTTTAATATGCCAGCTGCTTTCCTATCAGCCAATTCCCACCCACTCTGCATTCTTGCTTTTCTTTGCTCTCCCTCTCTCTTTTTTAATTTAGGGATAATTGTGTGGTTGGGTAAGCTCAGAGGGCGATATATTGCCACATCCAAAGACAAGACAACAAGGGTGGTAGTTTTCATTTATTGCCTGTTCTAGAAGTGGCATAAAGTAGCATACTGCATACAATATCATGTTGTGGGGGAGGAAAGGGAGAGTTTTAAGACAAAATCTTCATCATTTTAACGAGACATTTTGCCAAAAAACCTAGTGGAACTATCTGGGCCCCACAGCCTGGGGGGTGATGAAGGATCCCAATTTATCAAAAGCTGCCTTAATTACAGCAGGACAAATCTTACAGGAGATATGCCAGCAAGTATTGCAAAACTTTAATTCATTTCTGAACACTTTGATTTCTTTGCATGAAAGGCAGTATATAGAAATACTACTATTAAGCACAGTTTGCTGATATCTGACAGAACTGTGGAGCCTAGAATTGGGATAAAGCCCAGTCTTGGTAAAACTTGATGAACAGTCATATGTTCCTAAAGACGTCAACATATAGTGGAATGACCCCTTGCCCTCAGCACACACTTCAGTGGGAGGTCAGTGACAACCAAAAAAATTATCTGATTTGCCCCAGGTGCTCTGTCAAGGTAGTGAAAGAATCAGCAAGAGTCTTTGTCCTAAATAGTCTTGGGCCCCATTGTAGCCCCTCGACAACTGGAGGTCAGACAGAAAGGTTTGTTGCTTTGCTTTTGAATAATCTTTCTAACTTCCTAAAAATGAGAGACTTTTGATTTGATTAAAAGAAGTTGATCTAAAAAAAAAAAAAAAAAAAAAAAATATTCCTTACTTCTTTTAAATTAGTCCATTATTTTATAAAGCAGAAAAATGGAAATGAAATGAGATTAAAATCCACAGGAAGAAGATCCATGAAACTAGTAATTGCAGGTTAGATTCCAAAAAATGATGACAGTTCAAAAGCTGAAGACAAGGCAGAGTTTCCCCTCATGGAAGTCAGCACCTGCTTTTTGAAAATCATGCCCTTAACCAGTCAAAAATCACTATCTATTTCTGAAGATGTTGTCCTGTATGAATTGTGGTGTATTCAAGTATCCTCAAGTGATGTTTCTCACTTAGCTTTAACTGAGACAATATTTTCTCCCTATGTGTCTCTATAAAAAGTTTACAAGAAGAGATAGTAATCAAAAGAGAATGGAAAACAGGACAGAAACACCTTGTCCACATCCCCCTTTAGTTTGAACACTGACAACAGTTATGTTTAACTTCATAACATCAAAGAAACTGAAAACAGAAACTTCAAATCCATAAAATTTGTTCTGAAAATCTCAGAAAATTCAGAGATTAAACCCATAAAAATGTGAGTTGATTTTAAAATGGAGTTTTAAATTGGACTGTTTACTCTGACAATCTTTCCTTCTTTCCAAATACTTTTAACAGAACACTACAGATTTCTTACTCCACTGGAAGACAGAGAAGATAGAAAGCAGAGATACAAGCTCCCTCTGCCTTCAGCCACAACTTCAGACCAATTAAGAAACCATGTTGCTCACCCAGTCAGACATGTATCAAGGTTTATTATGTCCTGGTGAACACTAAGGTACTGTGGTCACAAAGGCTTTTGGAGGTTCACATCTGTATTAAATCCCAGGGATATTGTACTGTTCAAGATAAAGTCAAGGTTGTTTGGTTTTACACCTCTCTTACCTACTCAGCTTTGCAGAAAATGATAGCCTGTTTACCTCTCCAATATTCTCTGGGACAGTAACATGAATTAGTCCTTTTTTTACATTTTTATTATTTACTTAGAAGACAGTCCATAGAGGGTTGGGCTAGCCTTTTGCATTTAAACAACATCCAGCACTGTGGGATCCACATGTACAACTATATGAAAAATACTTGTAATTGGCCATCAGTGCTTTTAAAGCAAGCTCATTTTTCAGACAAGATGACTTCACACAACTCATTAATGCCGTGCTTTTCCATTACTTTACCTACTGTGCTGCAGCTTAGCAATTAGTTTACAGTAGTTTATCTTTGTTCTCAGAAAGAAACAATTCTCTTTAAAGTGTTGCTCTTGCCTGTGGCATACGACAACAAGAAAACAGTACATGTAATAACCCTCTGGTAACCATCTTTCTCATGATAATTCCAAGATTATGTTAAAAAAAAGGGAAGATAAATTACCGTTAATATTGCACCTTCAAACATCTGGACTAATTAAATTCACAATGCTTTTGATTTTAAACATTAATTTAGACAGAGAGACTTGGAGAACTGAATGTTTTCCAGCCTTCTAAACTCCTAACATCACCTCATCACTTACAGTTTCAACATGTCAGAGCTCTCTTTCTCTATCAGTGTAATATGAAGGGACAGTGCATAAAATGTCCCAGGACAGGCTAGCCTAAAGGAGAACCTAAACCTATATCCTGCAATGGAATGGGTTGGACTGTAGCTTCAAAGAGAAAATGCTTCCCCCGGAGGAGTAAAACAAAATTGGAGTTGGGTGAGCCTCAAAGGAATTGCAAGCTCACAAGCCATTGCTTATGTTTGGATTTGGAATTGAAATTGGCTCTGGTGGCTCAGATCCTCACCACAGACTGTGAATGGCACCAGCTACAGAGAGAAGGGGCTTGAGGGAAGAAGCCCGAAACAGGGAATCAAATTTTTGCAGAAATTAATGTGCATGGTAATATGATTATAAACCTATTTACATTTAATTTGTTATTTATTTTTCTAATTTAATAAAATCTCTGTCCTGCCTTTTAATATGTCCTCTTGAATTATACATTTTAGGTTTTACTTTCCCCTTGTCATTCCCACACATCCCATTTCCTTCTTTTTTTAAAATGTCACTGTAAACCATATCCTACTTGGGAGGTCCCAGATCTCTGAAGGAAGTGAGGTCTGCCCCAAGTCTTGAGTACTCTTTCCCCCTTCCAGGGACAGACTAGTGAGAACAAAAGTTGAAAAGCATGTTTTCCATTATTGTTAACGTATTCCCCTAAAAACATTGCCCAAACAGTGCAAGGCAGAAACAACAGGGGACAAGTCGTCTGCTGGCAAGAAAGTCTGTCTCACTTCTTTGACCCAATCTGGAAATCTTTTGTGGGTGGTGGTGTTCAATGGAAGCTCCGCACGAGAAGTTTGTGATCCTGGGCCCTGTGCACCTGTCTGGGTTACTTCTCTGAGACTTAGTTATTCATGACTACACACACACACAAAAAAAGGTGAAAAGTCTCCTGCGAAACTCTTCAAAGAGGTTTTTTCCCAATTGGACAATTTACCCCAGTTTTTCCTAAACAATTTGTTTACTCTATGAAATTTTGGAAAATCAGTTCTTTCACTGCTGAGTGGTAACAGGGACACCATGCTACTCACCAGACATACGTATCCTAGAGATTGAATTAAACCTCACAAAAATCTTTAAGAAAACTGGCAGTACAAATAGACCTAACTGGAAGAGCACGTCTATCCCATGACTCCTACAAGATGAACAGAACCAGTGTTAGAATAAACTGGAAATTTTTTGTCAATTATTCTGAAATTCAATCATCCCTTTGGAACAAACCCTGCAGTCATAACAATGCAAACAACAACAGTATCTTTGAAGGGATAAAATAGCATAAGCTGGACCCAAGTAGTGAGTACATTCAGAGCTTACTAGCATGAGCGTGCCAGCAACGAGTAGACATTTGGTCTGGACAGAAGTAAAAGATAGGTAATACAAAGCAGAAAAAAATTTAGATTAGATTATGGAGTAAGTGGACATGACCTATGGGACCTCATACCCATGAATCCAACAAAAGAATTGTAACTGAACATTGCTTTACCTCTGTATGAGCAGCTCACTTACTTACTTACACACCAAAACTGCAGATGAAAGAAAGAAATGTTTTGTAGCACAGTCTGTTGCCAGGCTTGTTCTGTGTTTCACTTACAGTAGCCTCATGATGCCACCAAATGCACGTTGCTAAGTGGAGGTAAATGGCATAGTCCCATAGTCATCTCAGGAACACCTGCAACACCTGTGGCAGCTCCAATGAGAGCCCTCGGTCCACCTCAGTGCAGGTAAGAGAGTTATTTTGAACTGGTGAAAACACTGTCTGTGTGTAATCTCAAGCCAAGCCATTGGCGAGGGGAGGCATAGTCTCTAGCTCTCAAGTGGTTACTTCTCACATCACTCCAACCCCCTCCAAAGCCTTCACCCCATTACTGGGTCAGTCAGACATTTTTCTTTCTCGTCTCAGACTGCTTCTGTTGCTACACCCTTGCCTGTGGTTGGTAAAGGCAGCAGTGGAAGCTGTAAAACATTGCCAGCAGAGAGTCTGATTCGTCTTTGTGGGTGCATTTCCACCTGAAGGAAGAGTAGCTCCCTTCTGCTGGACTCTAATGCACTTTTCTTTCTACACTAGGCAAAGCAATTACAGCTTTCGCTGACTATGCATTTTGTAATGCAAAGATGGCCCTAATAGAATTCTCATCTCACTCCTCACCAAGTACATAAAAAATATTGCCTAAACAGTCTCCTTTCTTGAGATTTACTTACGTTAACTCTAGTATTGTTACCTACTTCAGCTTTGGGTTTCCACTTGTTTTAGTGGATCTAAGAGTTTCCACCAACATCTCTTTCAAGCTCCCCCTGCCCTTCCAGTCATGTGCCACTGCCATTTTATATTTTGGGATAAACAGGGCTTCATTTATGCTATAAAGAGCAAAAAGAATAGACAAACCGCTGATAAGAATCATGTACCAGATCACGTACCTATGTTCAGAATTCTAGAGCTGAAAAACCATAGACCCTCTACATTTAAATAATCTTTACAGTATGAGCAGTCACACTGCAAGCATATGATTTCTCTGTGTTGTTCGTATCACCTGTGGAACAGGGAGCTGGTGTCATGCCTTTCAGGAATATTTGTAAAGCTAGGGCAGTTTCAGCTTCCTGAAATCCCCAGGAAACAAGTGAGGAAGGATTTAAAATATCCTCTGAAGGCCACAAGAAAACTGTTAGATGAATGGAATTGGATTGAACCGAGGGCCTGCTTGTTCCAGTACCACTGGAACATAGCGACCACTGAAGATGGCCAAGAACAAAGGCTGAGGAGAGGGTGTAAGAGAGTGCAAGAACAGGGCATAACACAGGGATACCTCCTGTGCCAGGAACACTGCCTGTGCCTAAAAGGTAGATCCATCACTTATACAGGGTATAACTGCTATCTAAACATTTTGTGACACCTCCAGATAGTGATAGTTCATTTTGAACTTATTATGGGACAAGAAAACTGAAGTTGAAGTAAGGAATTTGATGGATGTGTAGTTATTCACACCTTATTAAAAAAACACCCCTCCCGTCCCCTTTAATGTATTTGGATTTCAAAAAAAGTTTAATTTTCCTTATGAAAAGAAAACTGTGAGCCACTAGGCCAAGATACTTAGAAGTTACCAAACTGCTTAATTAGAAGGAAGCAAAAATCATGCCTTTCTTCAAAGAAATATGTCTGCCATGGGGTTGGTACTGGAAGATGAGGTGTTCAATAACTCCATCATGATCCAGGAAAAGGGATCCAGGAAAGGGCCTTTCCTCCTCGCCCTGCCAGGCCCAGTGCCCCCCCTTCCCCCCAGACTCCTCCAGCCCCGCCGAGCGCTGCAGGGGGAGGGGGGTCGGGCGGCCCTTACTAGTTTCTCTCGGCTGCTCCATTCCTCTTACACCTTCCCTTGCTCCGGCGTGGGCTCCCCATGGCCACGGTTCCTGTCAGGAAGACGCTGCTCCAGCACAGGCTCCTCAGGGCTTGGCGGGGGAGCCTATTGGAGCTGGCAGGGATCGGTTCCAACCAGCCCAGGGCTGCTGCTGGCCTCCCTGCCACCGGCTCCATGCCGCAGGGAAATCACCCCTTCGCAGCAGTTTCAGGGAGTGGGGAAGAAGGAAACGGCGCAGCAGATTTCGCTGCTACTTGTTGGGGGAAGAAGCTGAAACGTGGCCTCGCAGCACAAATTGGGAAGGATAATCTGAACTTTTCCATTCTGGCAATAAAAACCGCAAAAATTGTGAGCAATACGCAAATAAAATACCATATTCCTCAAGCAGGGAACTGGGTCACATTATATTTAAACACTAGCAATGAGAGAGCCTTGACGGCAGATGAAGCGTTCCTGCTTCATAAGTAAAGCAACATGCACCACAGCACAAATGGCTGAAAACACATTTCCTTGCTCTGTTTTCGGGGCCCAGTTTCCAATAAAGCCTGAACAGCCTGACTAATACCAACGGTTTTGATGCAGGCAAAAGCAGAGCTGGAGGACATGACGACAGAGGGGCTGGCAGAGCAGCAATCTTACAAATAACATGTGTGCAGTCATGTACGCACAAGCTCTCTCTCAGGAGCAGTGGTGTTTTCCCACTTATTTTTAGGCCTTTGAGACTGCTGTGCCATTGAGAGCCCAGGAGCTTTTCCAGCCTCCAGTGGGACATGGGGTTGAGGGCTGGCTCTGTTGAGCAGGCATACTTTCTCTCCTACAGTTTCTAAGGGAAAATGGAGGTAATTTTGTTCGCCATCAAAATATACCCACTTTGGGAAGTTTATTTTGGAAGGAAATAAAATCAAAATCACAAACCGGTCACCGTAGCATTTTTAAAAAGAAACATTTTTGTGTTCTGGGGGAATGATGGTATCTTGCATTTGAAGTATCCAAGTACCAAATCAGATAACATATTTCAATGAACTAAGAAAACACCAGTCTAGTTTGCATGTCTTGCCTCTCTGGGAAGCTTTGCTTGGAAGGACAGTTCCATAGGGAGAAGAGGATGAGGGCAAGGAAGAAAATAGTGAGGACCGTGGAAACAGGGAGACACGTTGGACACCACTCTGTGCAGAAACACTGTGTGCCTGGGTACTGCTGTCCTCCAGGGTGTCTCCCAGTACCCTAGAGATGCGAGCACCAGCCACAGGCACGACCTCTTTCCAAGAATCTCTTCCAAACCCACCTCACTTTCTAGCATAAAGTTATTTCCAGAGATTTTAAACTGTTTTATTGCCACCTAGAAAATTCCCCTCTCTGCCAGAATTCCTGGACAAGGGGAACCAACTGCTTACCAGCTCCACTAAGAGTCACTGAGCTGAACTGGGAGTAGCCCCTCAAGATTTAAGAAACTATGTCACTTCCAAAGATGGATTTCATCAGCCCTTGTGGAGAGGAGCCAAGGTGAGCAAGCTCTGCTGCACGGCTGAGCCGTTGCACTCCTGTGCAGTCCTGGGTGTGTGACTGCTCCTGTAGCGCTAGATGCACAAGCCACACACTTACAGAGATGAAGCTCCTCAGCTTCCAGTTTGTACAGTGTAACATTGGTGGCAACAGAGTTGGGGCAAAATTATGCAATGTGGAAAATTCTTTCCCCATGTTCTTGTTCTGTTACTAGCATGAAGAGACAGAAACCATACTTGTAAGCAAAACTGGGAGCAAATCTGCACGCAAGCCATATAAACTTTTATTATCTTTTGTGGATCACTTATTTTCAGATTTAATCTCACTACTGAAGCTCAGCTAGCATACTAGGTTTGGCTAATTAAGGATTTTCAGTTACTTAATTTAGCTTGGGTTAAATTTAAGGTTTAAAGAATAAAGGGAATGTACAATACAGACAAACTGTAATTAAATGTTGCCATAGCTTAAGATGGGATTAATCTTTAATTTGAGTTAGCAATACTGAATTAATAGGAGGCTTATGAACACTCTCAAAACTTTAGTGGTGTGTTCTTCTTGTTGAACCTCTTCCTTCTGCTTCCAAATGCCTCCCCAAACACACCACCTGAATTCAAGCTTACGCAAAAATCAGGGGACCGAAATCGGCCCAAGATATGTGCTGTATTTTGTTCCCCAGTAAGGTTTTAATGCCCAGAAAAGAAGACAGCTGCTGGAAATTGGTGTCATATCCAGTCGCTGCAGCATGGTTAGAACATCCCAGCACAGAGGGGACACAGAAGGGAAATGGACTCAGAAATGTGAAAATTGGGCTATGAGCAATTTGGGGAGGAACAGTTTCTTTGTATAGTTTTGTCCTACCTAACTGGGAGTAGAGCTGTAAGTATCCATATGAAGTCTTAATATTTTAGAAATGGTAATAGAAAAGTAGAAGCTTAATCATCCCTAAAATGACATTCTTTTTCCTCAAGCAGGCAAATCCTGCAATAAATCTGAAGGTGGCCAGCAGATGTATTGCAGTACTATGAAGTGTTCTCGATATTTTGTATGTCAAAAGATATCTTCACAGCCTCCAGCCACGGCTAAAAGCTATCTTTCCCAGAGAGATCAGACATCTCTGCTTGTAATCAATTCCTCTTCGCAGCTCATCATTCTTTGGGAAATTTGGTGGGAAATAAATTCTCTGTCCCACAATTTCAGTACATCAGAGCAATGACACGTTAGAAAGTTCTGCCTCAGTTTCAGAGGATGGCAAAATTGTCTGTTGTAGGGAAGTGAATTGATTAGGTCCCAAATCAGTGTTAGACAATACTGCTTATGAACATGAGTATTCCAGTCTATTTCAGGAAATATTACTGTTTTGCAAACCCATGAGATTGTATTGTAAGGTATCTCTAGGGCTTTGACACACAGTGACCTTTGCCTGGTAAGGTATTTCTAGGACTTTTCTAATTATCTTGAAATTGAAATTACTTCTCAAAGCAGAGTTAACAGAAATAAGTAAATAATTACGAAGCCGTAGTGATGTCAGAAGTAGCCTATTTCTTCTCTCTACAATATTTTGTTTCCCTTCCTTGTAATAACATTGCAAGTTTCAGACTCTTTATCTCCAACATCTCTGAAACCTCCATTTGCCTAATCCAGTTATGAGGAAATAATATTGAAAACCTTGGCTTTGTTTGAATAAAAATAACTTCTGCCAAAAATTCCAATGTGAGGACTAATGTAATGAGCCAAGAACTTAGCTGAGGTACCTCCCTGCTAGCTTGTAGAGCTGGTGCTGTCCTAGATACAGCAGGAAGGTAAGTTTGCTCACACTGAGCTCCATCCTGCCTGCAACTAGACAGAATGCAGATTTAGGTAATCCTATCCTCTTGTGCTATGGAAAAACATAGGGTTGACAGACCTCAAATGAACCTCAGTGGAAAGTCAGAAGGAGGAAATAAAGGCTTTGTGTCACACAAGCAGTATAGCAATGAAGTGACCAAGGCTGAAATGAAGTGATTCCTTTACAGCTGCCTTGAAGAAAGGCAGACCTAGAAATCCTAAGGAACCATCTGGGAAAGTCCAAAGTCAGCTTGCCAGTAATGTCAAAAAGCACTGAGTTGAGCCAAGCATCTTCCAACGAGTTATTTTACAGCATCCTGCCTATCTCTCACAGTATTTCTGTACTGCCATGGCTGTGTTTTCACATGGGTATAGCTAAATGAACTTTCAACATACTAACTCATCTCACATTGGCAGCCTAAAGGCAAGAATATGAAGTTAGTAATGGATAACTTGCCCTGCATCTTGGGATATCTTCGTTGCATGGTTAATTTTATTTGTGCAGAGAATGGATTTCCTAAGTCCTACTGAGAACCAGGCTTTTAAAGCCACAGTTCAACTTTTGTGATTTTATCACAGGTCTCTGCAGATTTGTTTATTGTCCCTCAGGCCTCAGCCGCTGGTTTAAACCAGGAAAATGTCCACTTCCATTTCGAAGCAGACGTAGCCCTCAGAGTTGACAGGAAGAACCACCGCCGCAAAGGCTCTGCAGGTAGCACTGAGGAGGGTGGCTGAGCCCCATGAGGGGTGCAGATCCCTGCCCTTCTTTCCAGTCTCTCCAATGCTGCCTACGTTTAAAATGACAAGGCCTGCATTAACTTCTGCAGCTACTTTTTTCGTTATTATGGATTCCCACAAGTCTTCTGCCTGGGACTTCATAGGCTTGCAAAGCAATGCTGAAAGTGAAAGTTTGGCTCTAGCAGTTCGAGTGCTGGGACCTCAGGCTATATGATTTAACACTGCTATTAATTTTTGAAAGGCAGAGACATCTATTTCTTATTTCTTTGCAACAGATTATTCCTTCAGCCCTTATTCGCCAGTTTGCTAAGCTGAAAAGAAAGCACTGAAAACCCAAAGAAAATGCAAATGTTACATCAGCACGGCATTAAGTTTCATTAAGTTCTTAATTACATCAAATAATTAAAGTGCTCTTGCTCTTCTCCTGTACTTTTCATCAGTAAATCTCAAAGTTCTTTATAAAGGAGGTCAGTTTCATTATCTTCTCTTTGAAGGAGGGAAAATGAAGGCTTAGGGAGGGGGAATTGCTCATCACAAGGCCAGTGGCAGGATCTGGATTTGAAATGCAACATTCTGATGTTGCAGTCTCTGTTAAAAGATACCATCTTCATTACAACAAAATCACCTCTGCAACATGTCGGATGGTTGACAAGAAGCTCAACATGACCCAGCAATGTGCATTTGCAGCCCAGAAAGCCAGCTGTATCCTGGGCTGCATCAAAAGAAGCGTGACCAGCAGGTCGAGGGAGGTGATTCTCCCCCTCTACTCCACTCTTGTGAGACCCCACCTGGAGTACTCCATTCACCTCTGGGGCCCCCAACGTAAGAAGGACATGGACCTGTTGGAGCAAGTCCAGAGGAGGGCCGTGAAGATGGTCAGGGGGCTTGGAGCACCTCTCCTATGAAGACAGGCTGAGAGAGTTGGGGTTGTTCAGCCTGGAGAAGAGAAGGCTCTGGGGAGTCCTTATAGCAGACTTCTAGTTGCCTCCAGCAACCCCCCCTAAAGGGGGCCTACAAGAAAGCTGAAGAGGGACTTTTTAGAAGGGCATGTAGAGATGGGACAAGGGGTAATGGCTTTAAACTGAAAGAGGGTAGATCTAGATTAGATGTAAGGAAGAAATTCTTCACTATGAGGGTAGTGAGGCACTGGAACAGGTTGCCCAGAGAAGTTGTGGATGCCCCCTCCCTGGAAGTGTTCAAGGCCAGGTTGGATGGGGCTTTGAGCAACCTGGTCTAGTGGAAGGTGTCCCTGTCTATGGCAGGGGCCTTGGAACTAGATGATCTTTAAGGTCCCTTCTAATCCAAACCATTCTATGATTCTATGATATTGTTCCAAAATTGTACAATATGCACAAAACCACACACATAGATATGTGTATATAATATCTCAGGACACTGTGAAATTTGATCACTCCTTTTATTTCTTCTGCATTTTTTATTAAGGCAAACTGGCTGGGTCTTCATAGCATTGAACTGGCATGTAGGAAAAAGGGGTTCAAATTCCATTTTGTTTACTGGTTTCTGGTTAATCCTGAAAAAATGATATATTTTAAATGCATGATTTCCCCAGCTGCTAAATTGGGCCTGAACTAATGTTCACTTCCGTGTAAAAAATATAGAGATCTCCTGAAACAAAAAGCCAAATAAAAGCTAGGATATGCTCCTTAATGCTTGTTCCAGTTGAAAGTTTAACAATATCTATTTATAACTCTTAAGATTTCAAGGAAAGCAAAGCTGTAAAACATTAAATAAGCTACTTTAAATGAGCCAAGGCTGCTACATCATGCTTGTACTTTTGCTTTGTAAATTCTTTTCCAGTAGACATATCTGCATCCAGGACTACCACTAGAGCTGGTATCGCTTTATATAGAAGGTCACAGCTCCTGCTATGCAAAAGTTGTGAGATATTTCTTAGTAGAGGACATATGTTTTATGCATCCTTTCATGGAATGCTGAGATTTTTTGGACACTTTGGTAAGAAGAGAAACAGTTTTCCTCCTCTAAAATCACATTTTTGTAGGGGAATCTTAAGAAAAACTTACCACTTTAACACCATACATCAAAGGAGAGTATATTGTACTGAATCAGATACTATTCTGGGAATTGCACATGGATTCCTACCTTAGATTCACCATGTGCTACCTGTGTGGCCCTCAGAGATTGCTTTGGTGTCCTCTGCCTCTCACTTCCATTCATCCTGTCTCCTGCTTACATGCAAAAAGTCTCTATGATCAGGACTGTCCACCTAGCTTTGTAGAACAGACATCTCAAGCAGGACTTGGTCCTCCTAAAATGAAGTCTGCTGCATTGTAGGTAACCACAGATGAGACATCTAGAGAATTCACAGTATGCATTGTCATGTACAGCAGTGCAAGATGATAAAAAACAAGGCAGAGCAGGACAGCAAAAGTTGGTATTTTCCCACAGATATTGACACATGCTAATGCATATACTACTTTTATCTTTCAGAGATGTTTCTGTGTGCACAATTCCCCTCCCTTATAGGTAAGCAAATGAGAAGGGGTGAAGAGTATTCAGAAATGTTCCTTCAGTGCACACATTCAGCTACAGCAACATAATCTCATTCTGAAGTCCAGGGGGTCCAATAAAGCCTGCAGTGTAACAGGAGAGTATTCCTAGCTTGTCAGTTCTCAGCAGTTCAGGGGAAATGCTAGAGGCTAGATGTGGCTTTCCCTGTGGCATTTTTTATGTTGGCTGTACCCACCAGCAGAAGGATTCAGTTACAGGGGCTGCTTTCTCTTCTTAACCATTCTCACAAGGCTGCTGTAGAGAAGGTGAAGCCTGCAGTTCCTTCCAGCAGCAGCTACTGCTGACAACAGACAAAGGGAAAACTGTTTTTTCAGAATTCTTCCTTGCTTTTCATCAAAGACGGGGACGTTTGCAATGCCAAGGACAAAGCTATACCAGGACTTCCTGATAGAGCTAAGAATAAATGTTCCTGAGCTGTAAATTTAAATGAACATTGGACTATCACAAGTCAGCTTTTCCCTTGCTGGAAAGCAAATGTGCCAATTTCTGCAAGGTGCTATGGGAGCATGTGGCTGCTCTCTGAACCTCATGAAAACATCCATGCTCTGTTGAAAAGTATGGAGCCTGCAACAGATGCAATTGAAAACTCACCAGCAACAGCATTTTTAATTGCTCTTAGATCCTTCACCAAAATTTTGTAGCTAATATAGCAGTCTCTTTTGCACACCAGCCACAAGGAAAGAAAAGGGAATTCTGCCGATTGTCTTGATGTCATTGAAATTGATTGCTTTGCCAGTAGATAAAGTGAAGGTTCTTTGTGCCAAGTATTTAAAACAAGTACCTGGCTTATGTTGCCTCCAAAGCGGGCAAGGCACGGTGAAGTAAAACCTGAATTACATATCCAGTTGCAGAGATGTAGCACAAAGGGTAACTGGAATATACAGTTGTCCGAGTGAGAAAAAAATTTTAATACAGTGAAATGCGATAACATACTGATGGACAGTAATTTTTGGAAAGCTGTTGCAATTCTGCAGCAAAGCCGTGCTTCAGAGCTTTATCATTCTTTGAAGAGTTTTTTACTGTTTGAAAGATAGGGACAATGTAGATTTTCTTTAAAGAACCTCACAATCAGATATTACCTAGTGGTTTTGAGCCAGAGGTAAGTCCAGGCATAGGAAAAAAAAAGATTTTTTATCTAAGGGCTGATCTATTTAAAGCAATATTTCAATCAGAGTTTTGATTTTCATTTGAAGAAAAGTGAAAGCTACAAGAACATTCACTATTATTTTTGTTTTAAAGGGACAGAAAGAATGAAGAGGAGACTGAATGCTAAGTCCTGTCAATTTCCAGTAACATTTAATTTTCTTATTATTATTTAAACTGTTTGCCTGGTTTGATAAGATTTTTTAGACAGAGGGAGAAAATCACTGCCTAACTAACTCTACCTCTCATAGTTTTTGAGTACTGGTTCTTGCAATGTACTTAATGATTATAACATTTAGAAGTGTCCGGTTGTTTTCCTATTTGAAAATGTGGTATATATCCAGATTATATCTTACACAGTCAGTGAATCATGAATCATAAATCATAAATATAGGTAGTATTTTATATTTTCCTTTAACTTACTTTATTTTAAAAAGCCATGTGATGGGTAGTCCATTTTTCCAGAAAGTCAGATAGTCATGCCTAGGAAACTGAGAACGTACCTTAAGAACATATCCTGGAACCCATACCTCCAGTATTAGGAATATATGGAAAAAGTAACAGATATTTGTAACACTTCTATCAGTGCACACATACAGAATACTCCTTCTACCCTGAGACCTCCACTGGCTTGCATGGACACATATTCTTTTCACCATTTGGTGGAAATATGGTAACATTAGCTTTTTTTTTAGAGAGTTGATGGCCAAAAGGGACATAATTTAGCTCTGAATTACCTATCGTCTCTGGTTCATGGTACTTTTCTGCATGCCAAAACACTTAGAAGTAGGCTCTCCCATTGATTTTTTTCTAATCATCATTACACTTGAATGAAACTCTAAATGCAATGCAAAAAGAAGAAACTAGTACATGGGTGATGCAAAGGAAGAAACTGTGGTCTGAAAACCTGTGGCCTTCAGAAAATGTCTGTGGTTGACAAAATACAAAAACAGAGAAAAGAATGGAGTATGCCTGAATTCCTACTGTAAAAGTATGGGAGATCAATTTTACGTATCCATATGGATAGTAATCATATCGCCATAGTGATGTCCACGTTTCAGTTACTCAGGATCAGAAACAGGAGAAAAAATTGACAGCATCATATGATGCAGATGAGATATAAATATTCTTACATGTTTTTAAAATTCATTTTTAGATAAACCTCCTCCTGATCTCTCTTTTTCATTGTATATATTGGACAAGGAGGAACAAAACATTGGCAATAAAAAAAGGAAAGACCTAAAATGTGGCATAAATGATACATTTATTCCTGCCACTCTGTGGTTGAAAAGCATATTGAAACCATTTGGGGATTTAAACAAAAAACAACTCTGAAACTCAGTATGCAAAATCCATCCACAGACCATGCTACCAGTGGCATTACAGTTGGATATATAAATCGCTAAAAATGAACTTTTCAGACTTTCTGGATATATGTGCAAATAAAAGCTCTTGCATGGTGAGCAGGATTTGGTATTTAAACAAACATGTTCTTTAAAAGGCCTGAAAAGTCCAAACTTTAATTCCAGATATGTATTGCAATATAAGGGAAACATTAAACAAAGCAGTCCTGGGTTTCAGCTAATTGCTTGCCTAGCATTTCTGCTACGCTAAACTCTGTTCAATGTGTGCTTGGAAATATGTTTTGATTTTGTTCTTGACTGTGTCCTTCAATGCTGTCTCAGTCAGGGCTAAGGCTGAACGACATCCCTGTTTTGATGACTGTGAAGCAGGACACACATAGCCCTAAAGGGTCAACCCACAAAGAAAGACCCAATAAACATAGTGTGGAGCAAATGGAAGTATCAGTATTCCTATACTGTGATTTGAAACCATGTGTTACTCATAGATTTTTGGAAAAAAACTATATTCTGACAGAACCCTAGGTACAAGTACTTAGGACCAAGCCTTTTGATCAAAAAAGTCAAACCTGGTGTATCCTATTGTTTTATTCTCTGCTTGGGTAGTCTAAGCAGAAACACAGGCAGATCACTTCAAGGCTGTGTGCAGCACAGGAGTGCATAACAGCCACAGAGATGGCCAGGTCCTATGGCACTGTGTGTTGAGCACATGGGCTGTGAAAGACAGTCATGACAGATGAACAAGGGAGAAAGAAGGGGACAAGAAGCAAATGAAATTCTTCATTCCAAGGCACATATCTAGTTAGAAATCCATGCCTGCCGAGTCAAAGTTTGACACCTTGTCTTTTGGATCACACTGCACCCACACAACGTCAAATCAAGAAGACGGCAAAGGAAATGTTCCTCAACCCGACCAGAGACAGAAGAATTGTAAAACTGGAATTAGGCAAGATTGCAAGAAAGTTGCTCACAAGATAAAGGGCTGTGTTTGTTGCAAATGTTACTTACAATGAATAATTAAACTAACTTCTGACCTGAACTCCCTCCTGCTGAAGTCAAAGACAAGATTTCCAGCAGCTGGCATGGAGCAAAAGTAGACTCTGCAGGTCAAATTCAGCATACCTGTGAAGTATATGGTAATATAGCTTAAACACAGAATGTAGTTCACATGATCAAGGTGTCATTGTGCTTTCCTTGTGTGAGTCAGGGAGAGACCTACAGTCATTCGAAGGACAGTCCTAGCACAAAAAGCAGGTAAGTGTAATGGAAGTGATAATTATATTTGTCTCATTTTATTTATGGAAAAAAATTTCTGAAAAGGGTTTGTTTTTTTTTCTTTTTTTCCCCACAATGCCCTTATCTGATGATACCAGAGAAGGCTAACATCTAATTGTTACTTTACTTAATTGGGTTTTAGTACCTTTCATGTTTTCCTGTATAAACATCATCATTTCTGGTTTTAATGAGCGATGGCTTTCCACTGAACTTCCAGTCATAACAATTTAATACTGTATTCATTCTCTAAACACTGTAAAGGCATGAAAGTATACACGTGGAAGTAAGAAGGCTAAAAACTCAGAGATTATTTAAGAAATAAAATCCAATCTTATTCTTAAGTAAAACACCCCTAATGCACATTTGAACATGAATACAGTTAAGCAGAAGTTGTAAGTCTCTGAAAGCAGCTAATTTTCTTTCTTACTTTTATATAGTAAACTGTGGAGAGTTTGCAAGGTATGTTTTTTCCCCTTACTTTAAGAGAACCAAAGAAATAAGATAAGCATTTTGGCAAGTAGCCATCCAGTTGTGGACTATACCATGTCATCTGAGCAGGCAGCATTTTCCTACAGGTCTTGCATACCCTGCAAAAACCTGACAAAATGACTAAGGAACCTCCTCTGCAGATAGTGGAAACCAAAAGATCTATGCTTTTCATGATCTTATTCAAATCCTATTTTCCTGAACGGGTGGTGGGTGCTCCTCAGGAGAGACACTTGAAAAGTCAAACAGCTTCTAAATGAATAAGAATTATTTTATTACTTTAAAAATCAAGAAAAGATGATCTTTCAATAAAGAACAAACACAGAAATTTACAAAGATCATCTGAAACTGCTTGCAGTATTCAGAAAGTAAACACAGAGGCTGAGTGTTCATAAAGAAAAATAAATAAATCAACATCTATCCAATTAAAAAACCCCCAAAGGCTTTCTTCCCTTCTGTCTCTCTCCTTATCTTTTCTCACAGTAGGAAGGACATATTCTCAAATTTTCAATTATGCTAAAAAAGGAGGGATAATTTAACTGATGATGATGATGGTGATGATGATGATGATGATGATGATTATTATTTTGACAGCTTTCAAACAACTCCAAAACATTAATAATCCTGCGATGTGTGGACATTATATTGTTGCTACACTCCCACAGGTTATGTGCTCCCACTCCAAAAGCTTTCAAGAGATAGACAGTGGTTTTTTTCGGGAAAAGAAAAAGAATCCATCACTGAAGCCTAATAATATATGTATGGGTTTTTTTGGTGTTTTGGGTTTTTTTGTTTTTAATATGGCAAAGTGATTTATAAAGTCCTGAAAGCTGACCTGTTAACGTTAAGTTCACTGCTGACAACTGACATATTAGAGGAACATAATATGCTCAAGAAAAAAGGCAAGGTGACCATTTGCTTCACCGCTTAGACCTCAGACATTCCCTCAACTAATTAATGAAGACAATTACCTTTCAAGCCAAGGCCAGTTAACGTCCCTGAAAGCACTCTCTGAAGCTCAGTGTTTTGAGTAGCTCTGAAGCCAACCTGCATTTGATACAGATGGGCAATTTTAGATGCTTCGGCTCTGTTATACAAGGGCTTTTTCTCTCTGGCTTTCAATCAAGGTTGCAGGAGGCCATCTGGCGCTGCCTGCCAGCTTTGAGCATCTCCTGCAAACTGCAGTGTGCATCAGATGACCCCAAACCAGCAGCTTCCTTGGAGACCCTGGACTCTGGTATCATTGCTGTCTCTGGATAAGCCAGCTGAGCAGGTGCCTCCATGCAGCTCAACAGCCGTCTGCTCTCTGAGACAGAGTTTTAAAGGAGTTGGGGAAGATTTAAAAAAACACACATCATGTTTCCCGTGTGGCTGTTGATGACATGCATGAGGGAGAAAGGGATGCATCCACAGTCGCATGCATTTGCCCATGCTAGCCTGTAACTCAGGATAACGTGGCTGTTGCACACATGGTGTATTTCTACTGCTGACAGTCCACAGGATTTGTCGCCACTACATCCAAGTATTTCTGGAGATTCTCAGACCATCTCACTCCGTTAAGGTGTCATTAAAAACTAAAATTTTAAATGAGTGTATTGTAAACGTCATATACTTCATAACCCACTTTTACTTTTGTAAAACACATGACAAGGGAGTCCAGAGCTCGATGCTCCATTCCGAGGTCTGCTAATATACTGGTGTGGTGATCTTGGACAACTGTCCTCATTGTGCTGCCTCTGTTCCATGTCACATCACCACTCCTTTTCCTATCTTGAAACTGTGAGTGTTCTGAAGTGAGTCACTGCCTGACATGAAAGGGCCTGGTTGCACTTACAATGCTCTTACTTAAATAATAAAATGAAAAATGTAGCAGCAGCCACTCACACAATGGCAGCTCCATGTTAACCAGTAACAAACATACTCAGTTTCAGGCTATGAGTGGTCACAACCTATGTTTCTCCTCAGAGACATCAGCTCCTGGATTCCATCTTGCAGCTTCCAGTATAAAAGTTACACATGTGAAGACAACACACGACAACTGTTTGAGAATAGGATAGTTTTGGTTTTTTGCAGAAAAAGAATTCAGTTTCTCTCAATGCTTGCTTCTTAAATTAAATGATGTCTCTGAAATTTTTCTAAGTAATTCAGGCCTGAAAATGCAGGGGGATACCATAAGGTTTTGTTAAAACCAATATGTGCTGCTACAAGCACTATGTTGGTCACAAAAGATTCAAAGAAAGTACAAGTGCTGCTGTCTTTGGACTCAGAAAGGATGCAAAGCATTAAAAAAAAACATTAGGTTTATATAATGAAGACATTTATTGTTGAACTTTGGAATAGGAAAATCCACTTCTCTGCAGGGACCAGGTCTACAATGAATAACAGCAGTGAAAACCTCTCTTTCGCTTGCTAGCCCACTCTGTAGTCTATGCTACCACCTAGCCAGGGCTTCAGAAGATGTGCTAGCTGCAACTGTCAGAGGTAGGCTTCTTTCTGTAACAGCTGTACCTTCACCGATAGCTGACAACACCAGAGGGGGTGGCATCTCAGACCATCAGGGAGAAGAGGCTCAACAATGTTCAATAATTGAGTTTTATGGGGAACTGAGGGCATAAAGGACCTCTTAGAAATTCCTGTACATGATTAGTCCTGAAATCTTGTTAGATACAAAACATAGCAGTAAGTTAAAACTGGAGCTTTGACTCAGCAAGACTGTAGGATCAGACCTTTGTGCATGAGTCACTGCATCAGCACCAATAAAATCTGAGGAATACTGCAAAGTGATGTTGCAGATGCTCGGTGGAAGGGAAGAGTGCATGGCCGCAGATAGCAGGAAGTGAAGCAAGCATAACAGCTAACAAAACTGGAGAGGCCATTCTTTTGGCAGAATTGCCCAATGGTAGGTTTGGCAAGGAGAGCAGGGAGAGTGCCTGGGTGGATGCAGAGAGCGTTCTGGGATCTGCAGTGACCATAGGAGGTGAAGAGCGTAGTTTTAGTGACTCACCTGAATCACAGCATCTTCAGCAGCTCTGTGTGCCCTGCGCACCAGGGTGCTGATTCAGTCCTGACTCAGAGGGAAGACAGCCACCTCTCTGAGTCACCACCACCAAATATTTTCCTTCAAGGTTCCCAAACAGGATGTGCCATGTGGGTGCCTATTCCTCTCCTGGGAAACCTGATACCAGACCTCAACTTGAATGGCATGTATATTTAGTGGGAGGACTTTTTCCTCAAGTAACCTTACTCAGTAAAGTATGCTCTCTGGACATATGGCTGGATTAAAACACTATATAAGATCTTTCTGTTATGCAGAGGAAATGCCTGCGCTATTTTATTATAGGAGCAGTTTATTCTTAGCTAAAAGTTTAGAATGAAAAATTGCTTTTCTACAGAAAAAAGCCCAAAGATCTGCACTGAACTCTGTAAGAAAGACAGTGAGAATATGATTCTTTTGATCTTGCCATCCATCTGGAGTAATTTTTGTAAGATTTTTTCTATAGCACTGAAATACATGAAAAAGTTCTGCTAGTGGTAACTTTGATTTTTCTGTCTGTGCTTACAAGCAATTGTATTTCATCACACCTAAGAGACAATTCTTACCTCTCCAATATAACACTCTTGTAGATTGTTCATAGATTTAATCTTGCAATTTGCAAAGGAATTTATATACAGGCAATATCTGGGTTGTGTGATACATACAGAGAGACCTATGTAAATATACATACACTCACAATCCAAAATTGCCTATATTTTTTTTTTCTTTGTGACCTAAAAAGTGAATATAGAAGCAAATTTGCTGTCACTTAAGAAATGGTTAACCTACAACAAATAGCATTTGCATTAAAGGAGGCTAAATTTATAAATATAAAATATGAGTATAAAGTTGGGGGGGGGGAGAGAGAGAGTTTATAGTTACATATATACTAGTATGAAGTTCAAAGGAAAATAAAAGAGCCAAATGATATTACTGGAGTATAATTCAAAGTATGTAAGCTCATTCATTTAGTTGTGCCAAATTAAGAGTTAGTAGTATGTGGAGTTATAATTGGAAAGGACTAATCCATGGAAGGTAATAAAAATTTATAAATCACTTGAATTGGACTTATTAGCTTTGTATTAAATAACTTTAGGTTGTACAGGCAACGTGATCAGGAGAAAACAACTTCCTAATTTGAAGACTGAAAAAACATGGAAGGTATTAATTGGTAAGAATGAAGAAAGGATACAACAAACAAGCCCCATGTAAGTGTGAAAGACAAAAGTAAGGATTCAGCCCTCCAGTAGGTGCCCAGAACATTAGACGAAGTCAAGAGATATGAGGAAACCCCCGAAACTACACAAAGCTTACAGTGTTTTCTCACTGGCAAATAATGGCAAGCTTTTGGCCCAAGGCTGCTTTGAATCATCCCCAGACTATAAAATTTTTTTTCCTAAATAATCTGGCCAAAGAACATTTGAATAAGTGCAAATAAAACCTGAGGAGTAGAAGCTGTAACTTGTGGTACTGCTCACATGGAAGAGCAGAAAACACCCAAAGAAATGGCATCTCTGGTTTTCTCCATGTAGGAAAGCACCGCTCTGAACTGCCGGACAAGTGTTTGACTAGATATTACCTGGGAGCGTGAGGTTCTGTCGGGTGTCACCAACCCCGTTATAGCTACAGGGCAGTGACGAAGCTTGCTTCCGCCTCTGTGGCTTTGCTGTCCTGTGCAAATGCCTAGGAGATTGACAGCTCCACCTATCCACAGGGTTGAGCCTGTGGACTAATGGACCTGGAAAGCGTCTGCAACGCAGCCTTGCCAATGCACAAGCATGCCGCAGGGTGGAGGAAAGCCGTGGGCAGGAAACTCTTGCAGGAGACTGGGAAGGGAAGAGCGTGAGCCTTGTGCAGGGCTGGAGAAACCAGGTGGGAAAACACAGGGGTGCTAAGGTCAGCACCCGTTACCATGTTGGGTGCTCCCAGGCACCATCAGCCATCAGTTCAGCAGCCCTCATGGGCCAAAGCCACTTTCCTGGGCCATTTCCAGGTGAAACCAGGTGCCATAGGAAGTGGTGGCAATGACTCAGCAAGCAGTGGGAGGCTTGGTTCCTTCTGAATCAGTGCTGGAGCTGTCAGGCATCTCACAGTGGGACCTACCACAGGAGAAGATGTTAAACCACTTGTGGTCAATTAGGAACCATGTGTCTTTTTCAGCCTGGAGCTCTGGCTCAGCTTCAGGAAAAGTCACTTTTACATCTAGTGCCTGCCTGAAGTGTTGATGCATTTTCTGTCTCATTTCTCTGTCCTGAAGCCTTCACTACCCTGGGACTCTAGCCACAGATGTAAATGCAAGGGTGTAGTCATGATTTATGCCAGTAACACATACCCTGCTGTAAACAGCACTAACACAGCTACACCCAAGAGAAGTAAAAAGATGCTCCAAAATACAAGCAGAGCTCTCTATTGTTCCACAGCTATTATCAGAGGAAAGGAGACAGGGTTGGGTTTTCTTTTCCAGGTATTGCTGAATGAAGAAGAGGGTCTTGAAGTTAGTGCACCTCCAATGCCTTGTGGATGGAGAGAAACAAAGGAATCCCACAATTACAGCACTGGCCCTGAGCTTAGATTTGGAGCCCATCCCAGACCTGCCACAGAAAATGCAAGGGCCTTCAGCAGTTACTTAATCACTGAGTGCTTCAGAGCCCTGAAGCAGTAAAACATAACAGGTGGAGGAGTGGAAAAGCTTTAAGAGGTCTTTTAAAGAAATATCACGGTTCTATACAGAAAGTAGTAGACAGTGGATGTTTATAGTAATTCTTCACTATTGCAATATGATGGTTTCCTTGGATTAAGTTAAATTGACATATATTTAACATTCACCTGTGTGTCTTACTTAAGGCAGTGCATATGCAAGAGGCAAGGGCTGTACTTTGCTTAAGTTTTCTCATCCAAATAAGGGGTTAAAGCCTTTAAAGAGTATCAGCCATGTGTGATTCACAGTCTTTGCATGAACAAGGTCTGCTTTCTTGGTAATTCATCATGTGAAAACACTGTGGCCAAACTCAGATTAACACTAAACCCTTTGGAACTCTAGTGACTTGGACCACTACATATTCTTCTGCTCAGGCTGATAGGCAAGGAAAAGTTAAAACAACTTGGGGGCTAAGCAGCCAAGAAATAGCTTAAAGATAGACTACCATCTGAAATTTGAGTATAACTTCATAGTGTATTAAAGCAATAGTGGGGCAAAATCGGGGTGAATTTTTACTTGTGCATCACCTTCACTTGTACAAATATGGCATGCATTCAAACTCAGTGATTTTTATCGCTAGATTCAAAAAGTTGGTTTCAACTTGCCTTAAAAAAGCTGTTTTTTCTAAATGAGAAAATGACAACAAAATGACAACATGATGATGATGATGGTGGTGATGATGATAATAATAATAATAATAATAATAATAATTTCCTAAGCAATCTATCTGTGAAGTAATAGTTCAGTTCCTATTCTATAAAAGCACTAAACTACTTCATTAATTCCCAGATATCAAAAGTATACTTGTTTCAGACTGGAGTCTGCTACACCCTGAACTGTTGCATGTTATTTTGGTCATATTTTGTAGCTTTAAAGTATGGCTTAGAAAGCCTCACAGCAAACACACTGCAGTTTACCACACTACACAGAATCTGTGGATAAATACTCCACCATTTTTATCATCCCATAATCAATGTCATATCAGTCTTGAAAGAAAAGAAAAAAGAAAAAGAAAAAGTCAATACTGTAAAGTGCCACAGGGAAAAAAAAAAAGAAAAAAAAGAGAAGGAACAACCAGGACACCATTCATATCCCAAATATTCTTTATAATACAACTTCAAGCAATTTAACTCTCCTGTGATCCTTGAAAGTGGTCTCTGCTACTAGCGAAAAACTTCCCTCCACCTCACAGCCCTTGCCATTACGGCTGGGGTGATAGCCAGTTGCATGCAGGTGTCTCTATATCCGTGCTACAACTAATCCATGACCCTCCTAACCCGAGGGAACTGATATCTGATCCATCCAGAGTGCAAGCCTGTGAGCAGGGCATATGCAGCATACAGCTCCCAAAGACGTATTGCTGCTGGGAACAGAAATGGATCTGCCAGTATCCTCCAGTGCCTCTGTGGGAGGCAGAGGAAAATGAAAAGAAAAATTATGGATGTGGGGTGGAGCTAAATTTTGCTTAAAGGAGAAAGAAAGTCCCTCCCGGAATGCGCAGCTACAAATATTCTATAAATAAAGAGTGACCCAGTTTCCTTTTATACTGCCTTAGAAACTCAAGTCTTCATGCCACCAGCTTAATTCCTCCTTCCAAGAACTCTTCTTATCAAGCTCCATCTTACAACCACTTGGATTCCTTGACCTGTTTTGAAGACATTTCCAGATCTTCACTATTTGGGCGGTTAGAAAATTTCTCTTAAATTCCAGTCTAAACTTATACATGACCGATTTACAACTATTTGATGTGCTGCCAGTATAAGTTTAAGATAATTTTTCCCCTCTCTTGATGTGTAGCCAACTTGAACATATTTATAAAAAGCTACTGTATCACCCTTGTTTAGTAGACTGAACCAAGCCACAATTTCTAATTTGTTTTCTAACACAGATACTGCACTTCTATCATCATCTGAGTAACCTTGCCTGACATTTGCTGCAGTCCAAGTTCATAATCTTTCTCAAAGGACACAAGAACAGAACCCTTCAAGATCCAGGACCCGTGCCTTATGTAAGGATAATCATGTTCCACTTTCGTGCTAGTATTTCACTCCATGTATCCTAGCTGGAGTCACATTAGTTTTGGCTTCAGTGGGATGACTTAAGCAGTTCAAAGCAGTAAATTTATTGACACATAGTACAGATCTCCTTCCTTCTACATCAAATGTCAAGACTCCATTTTACAACAGGGAGCCCAAATATTGATAATTAATTGCATGGCTTTGTACTTCTTACAGTACTCAAATTTATCTCTTTTCCACCACTCCAGGTAAAGATTTTACCTAATTTTTCTTTTATGATGATCTAGTCTTGAATTGGGAATGCCTACGAACTCCTTACTTTTGCAATTGAAGTAAAGAAAAACATTTGTAAATGAACAGTCACTTTCATTACATTTGATAAGAACGACTCCACCTTACCTCTCAAAGTGAAAGATTCTTTGTCTTCAGCCAGCAAAACCACCAGCATTTCTGCCAGCTTAGATCTGTCCCATAAGTGTCATGGAAAAATATAAAAAAAACCCCTACCACTTGCAAGGTGTTTGGGTGTCCTAACACTACAGGAGGAGAAGGAAGAGGTAAAGGACAGACATTTCTGAAAACTAGCCTGTGATTTAAATTCTGGGGAAACTTAGAAGCTTACTCACCTGATGCACTCTGTGAAATCTTCAGTTCAATTCATCACAAGCTGCCGTTTATGCTCAAATTGGTGGTAAAGTTCACCATCGATGGATGTTACTGTCAAGTGCAGGTCTTCTCTTGCACAGATCACATTCCTGCCACAGGTAGCAATCATCCCTGCAAGCTGCAAAGCTTTTTCACCAAGGTTTGAATATGGGCTTCAGAAATGCAAGTTCTGTGAAATATGAAATGTGCATCAGTAAGCAGTAGGAAAAAGGAATGACCTTTGAAATGTTAACAATTTATTTGAGATGGACTTCTCTGATTCTGACATTATCTTCATCTCTATTCTGAATTCAACCACATGCTAGTTCTCCCTTTTCTTTAACATCCAACCCTACTTCAGGTTGAGATTGAAGCTCAGTCTTTTTTTTAGTTTCTTTTAACCAATTGTCGATGCTCAATCCTATTCCTTGAATTTGTCAGAAAATTTCACAGGTACTCAGAGAAAATTGAACAGGGACCGGAGTGTACTGGATTGAGCAAGGCACGTCTGGAGGTGAGGAACAGCTGTGCTTTCTGGAAGAACAATTGTGCCAATGAATCATTTTTCTTTTTAAAATAAAAATCAGTTCTATTTCTTCTTAAGAAGATCTGGGTGATTAGAAAGAACACCAAAAATTTCAAGGTACCACAACAGCATTTCAGAATAAAAAACTGTCAGGTAGCTTTTCCTTTTCACTTGCGCACTTTGACTTGTCTGGGCTTCTTTAACTTTTGGAGGGGAAGAGTTTCTGCAGAGGGAAAGATCTTTTAATTAAAAATTTCCCTGGAAAAATACAGTAGGTAAGCTCTAGAATATGTTCTCCACTTCCTAGTCACTCCCTGGAGATGTGAGATACCTGTATGCTGCAGATGCACAGGGAGAGGCACACAAGTCAATTTTGAGCTCCCTTCTCTCAGTACCCTACCAAGCGATGGCACAGGATCAGTACCAAGTGAAAGAGGCATTTTTCCATGCCACTTGGTGCTGACAGCAGTGCCTAACCTAATAGGTTTGATGGCTAACTCAAGTATTTGTATGGAGGACCCAGATCTGACAGCATACGCATGCCTCAAAGTTGCCCACCCATCTTTTCACCTGACCCGGAAGTACACTGAGCAGCTCTTCCAGAAGAAAACTAAGCATATATGTGATTGTTAAGTAAAAACTGAATACAGTGATTTAGGAACAAATTGCCCATGTTAGCTTTTAACTAAAGTTAGTTCTGCTGTATTCAATGACACTGCTGGCAACTTGACACACCAGCAAAGCAACTTTTACAATAAGGAGTCCTCCTCTCTAAGATGGGAAGGGCAAATGGGACAGTTGGCTCCTCCTGTGGTATTTCATGTTTCCTTGAGGCCTCTTATTTTGTTGGTTTTTACTTGTCATTCTTGATAACATAATAATAGGCAATCTAACATATGAAGCAGGGGTCTATTCCAATTTCTGTCTTTCCAGTTTAAGTTATTACACAAAATACATTTCTGGCCTTTATGCTATTTATAAATTGCCTCTAAGAGTCGGTATGTTCTTTAGGCCAGGGTTTGCTCAAGGGAGCTATTAGAATGGAGACCTATGACCCTGTTAGGCAAAGATAAAAAGCAAATTCTGCAGAAACTTCCCCCTTCGGGCATCACTTCAACTCTCTTCTGAGAGTTTTGTGGAGATATGCTTGCTGGTAGGTATACTGTAGCTGTAGGTGCCTGAATAAATAATATTCCTCTCAACTGGGAACTCTGGAATAACTGACAAATGCTGTTCAGCACATACACTGAAACATAGAACAAGGGGAATTCATTGAATTGAATTCTGTCTTTTACCTCTGGGAAATAAATTGGCTGCACCTAGTGAATGAAATAAGACTCTGCAACAAGATCAGGCAGAAAGAGAGTTAGGGTAATAATTTGTTCTTAAGAACAGGCTAAAAAACTGAATACAGGTGACCAGAAGCCACAACAGGGAGACAAGGCTGAAATCAAATTGTATTTCTACTAAAATTAAGACATTGCGAAATAAACCTGGTGGCCATTTCCTTGAAGATGCCCTGCTTTTGGGGAACATGTTTGACCAGCAGTATTCAGTCTATCTGAGAAGAAGATTGGCAAATGGTAGTCTGACTGGGGGAGTGTAGCACATCCAACAGCAAAGCCCAGCACAAGAGAGTCTACTTCCTCAGTGGGACAAACTTACAAACTATTAAGTCATGCATTTTCCAAAAGTCAGCCACAAGAAGATGTGGGCACCACAGACCTTTGACAGAGGCTGAAGCTTGCAACTGCTGTCCTGTGGATAACCCTCACTAAGAAATTACGCTATTCCACCTTTACTTTTTGTCAGTTTCTGCTCAGCTACAGAAAAGTGTCTTTCTTAATTGTCGCCTCAAATCCATGAGGCTGCCACTACCTTTCACCATTTCCATCAAGCTCCATATGATTTGACAGGTATTTTGATCAATAATTTATATGTTAAGTCATCCTGTAATTTATGGAGCAGAATGGTAATTGTGAAAAAGAGGTGCAACAGTCATTACAGCCTCAACTAACTACAAGCTAGATTCTCCAAATGTACATGAATTCTGTGTTCATTTTCAGTGAGCTCTTACTATTACTTAAATGTGGAGGGAAAAAGCTGTTGACCAGAAGAAACTGAAAAAGTAAAACTTTTTTTCATGAGAAGCTCACTTTCTCTCAATAATATGTACTGTAAAATAGCTTAAGAACAGCTGAACTTTACTGATTGTACAACTCAAAGTCAAGACAAGTAAACTTTCTTTTTGTCATACAGAAGAAAAGTTGATGGCATACAAAATATAGCTTTCATATGCTGATGCTGTTAAGTCTATAATACCTCGCTGCTACACAACACCTTTCATTATGTTGTTATTCTTTTAACAGGGAGAGCACAAAACACAAAGGGAGCAAGTCATTTACTTGGAGTCACATAGAAAATCAGAACTGAAGCAAGGCTACTTTTTTTCGCTCTCTCTTCCCAATACTTATAGCTATCCAGTTCACAGCACCTTCAAAACACTGTCAAACCTAGGAAAGTAAACGAAACATTCACATGGCCATGAACGAATAGCCAACACCCACAAGGACTGAGACAACTGGATTGAAATGCAAACATGCATAATTTGCTTGAAGCTAACAACCACCCACCCCTACCGGTTGTGTCCCTTTCTCCTCCCGCCTGTTTTCATCATCTGTTTTGACAACTGGAGAGGACAATCATCTTCCTGGAGACTCCAGGCCAAAACACTGGGCCAAAGACAGGGTCCTCTACACAGGGAGTCTGAGCTGTTTCTGCAGCCTGGCGCCGGTTGCCTGCTTCTGATTTAAGGGCAACGAGTCTCTCCTGCCTCTGTACCGAGCAGCAAGTGAGAAAGATTCTGTCTCTGCAGAACTGGTTCAGTTCTCCCTCAAGCTATTGCATTATCCGAACATCAGAGTAAAGACTGTCCTGGCAAAGGGTTTGGTCCCAGCTCCAGAATTAGGTGGGGGACTACAGAAAAAGCATCAATGCTGTGCAACTGGTGGAAGCTTCTACCTACAGGGAGCACGTTAGTCCATTAACTTTGTTATTGAATCTTAAATTCTAATGACTTAGATTTAGTCATGGTGGAGCACTCTCTGTGCAATTTTGTTAACAGAAGAGCACAAGGCTCTTTTTAGAGAGGTGTTTCATGTGTTTTTATATGGCCAGGAACACTGAATTTAGGCTTTTTTCCCCTTCATGTGCAATACTAATAATGAATGGATATTAATGCTATAATTTCATTACAGGCCTCTGTAAGTATTTTCCGTGGATACAGCAACCTATGAACACTCTGTTACTTTGTGAACAGAGAGAATCTGGTATTCTTCCACTATAACTCATGACTTTTATTATCTTTCCTTGTCTTTTATACAGTGCTCTAATTTAAAGACTGTAGTACTCAAGATCACTGTGTACTGTCAGGAGAGATTCTATTTATACTGTCTGTCAGTATCTAAATCTGAGTTTTGTTTTTACTGTTGCACAATGCTTCAATTAATGTACCTGACACAGCTGCATCTTTGTTAAAGAATATGTTGCAATCCCTTTTCAGCTCCACTTTAATAGCAGCAGGACACTCCTCTGGAAGAGCTGAGTTGCTTATACATAGTTGGCTATCTGCCTAAGGCCATTCTTAAGATTTTTGTTTCAAAATGTTTTGCTTTGCTTTCTTTTCTGATCAAGGTGGTTTTGAGTGATTGGATTCACATCCTTGCTTTCTCAATTCTTTCTGTCCTTTAGTTTTAGGGTAGTCTGATGAATCTTCTTAAATTCTCCCTCTTCCCTTCTACCAGCCTTTTGTCAAAGCTAGATAAGGGAAATAGGCCAACTGATCATTTTTCATTTGGGAATTGAGGAAGACAACTCTAAACACCCAGCAAGTCCTTATGTTACACAGTACCGGGTCATATGAACAGTTCAACTGCTCCGGTATCTCATCTCACATGGTGACTGGTACGATGCTCCTCCAGGACAAGCAAAAGAGTGCACAGAGAGTAATGACAGGTAGTCAGATCACAAAGAAAACATCCTATTCATCTCCATCAGTCAGATATTCCCTATGCAACCTTCCTGAAAGTCAGAATTTTTTGTTCACTGGTCTATTTTAAAATACGTACTACATGAGTTGTGTATATTCTTGTTATTCTTGTAATTTTTTTGTCTTAGGAAGAGACATTAAGCACTTCTCAATTATAGCTCCTCTATATCATATCTTTGATCTCTTCCACTCTTAAATTTGCACCATTTCATCACATACTTTCAAATGAACATGCTGCTTTTTAAAATAGAGGAGGTAATACCCAATAAATTTTTAAGTTGTTAATGAGCCTTCTGTCACTTCTTTTTTTATGTACCTTGAAATATAGTAGCAATTGAGTTGCTGCTTTAAATTCAGCTCTTCATTTATTCAAAATACCACATTTAAACAGATCCTCTTCTACCCTGCTGTTTGCTTTTTTAAAAGATACGCTGCGCCAGGGAAAATGACATTTGTTAATCACATCTCAATTATTTTGTTGGCAACTATTTTCTCTTGAACAATGTATGGATTTAATAAGAAGAGTATGCCTTCAAATTTCAGTAAATTTCAGAAGTTCGTCTGAGTTACCTTTAATGACAGGACACACGTCACTATTCTTTAGAGAGTTGTTCAGATTTTCTGTAAGAGAAGTCAAAACTTACTGTACAACTAGGGTTTTTCAGAGGAATAAGGAAAGACCACATTGTTTAACAAGCCTGCAAAACATTGAATGAAGCCACAGCACGCCCACCAAAACACCTGCCTGTCCCAAAAGTGCTGGCTGGTGGGACCACGCAGTGCCAGAGCTCCCATCTGAAAGTCAGTGAATGGGGAGAGAGGAACCTCAGTGCCAATGAGTAGCAGTCAACTTAATTAAAAGCTTTCTATCCGAACTTCCTCCTATGATGGAAAATTAGAATTTAACTAAACATAAATTTTCAAAGACAAGTCTCTCCAATTTAAATTAGGGGTGAAAAAATAATCTTGGCATTTTTTCAGCCCCAAATCAAAAGTTTCAATTGTTTTGGGTTTGTTGCTTCTCCTTTTTAGTTTTTCATCTTGGTGATTTTAAAGACATAATTTCTGCCAAAATTTTAATACTTTGCAACTAAAAAATTTCCTGTGGAAAAGCCTCCTTTTCTGGATTGTCCTACTTGTATGTGCTCTTCCCCCCTTCATCATTCCCTCTGCCTCAGAATTTTTAGTTTCCTAATTCTTGTCAAAACCCCAAGAATTTTTTCAGGAATCACAAGCCCTAGCATGCTGAGCTCTTTTGAACACAAGGTCCTTAATTTGACTGCCTGTGGGTGGGAACAGAGCCCTCCTGAAGTCTGATCCCTCTCTGATTTCCAATCCACTGCAAATATGACCTATGGAGCCCACATCTCTGTCATCTTATATGCTGTGAAGCCTTCTCCACCTGTGCGAGGTCTACATGAGACACTTTCACCTCAGAAGCATGAAATCACAGAGAAACAGGCTTGTTTACCACAGCAGGTTTTTTTCTTCAAATGCTACAAATATTGAAAATATCTCCAGTATCTCATATTTTCAATGTTGGTATCCTGTTTCTTCTGAGATAAAACTGTTTCACATGCAACATCCTGAACAAAGGCCCCTTAGCATTGAGTCCAGCCAACTGAAGATGGTGTGAATGCCCTACAGGCACAGAAGCTTCCCAATCCATGTTTCTGTTAGCTGGGGAAAAAAAACCCCAAAACCAAACAATAAAAAACCAAACCAAATGCCAGCACTCTAAATGCAATCCAAAAGCTAAAACAAGGATTAAATTTAATTACCGATTTTAAACAATGGACAACCTTTCTGACAATGCATTAAATAATCCTCTCAGGAGTTTGCAGTAGCTCTGGATCTTTCAGAGATTAATCTTGTTAAATCAACTTAGTTAATGTCTCGTATACACTGCAAGAAGACAGGAAAACAAAAGTGAGCAGGATAGTGATTCTCATCTTCTAGTTACAGGGCACAGGTGACTTCCATTCAGGATAATCATCCTTCCCTAGTGAATGAATACTCTGTACAGCCTTAACAGTGACTTGAATGTTGAGATGAACTGCCAAGAGCAAACACAAACAAGGAAGGCTCAAACCTGCCCAGTGGCAATACCCTTCATGAAGTAATCAGCTCACTTTTGTTCCATAACAGCCTTTCGCTGACCACTATTTGTGGTTTCTATTTTCCTTTTAGGTCCCTCTGTGGATCAAGTAGTAAGGGAACAGGCTTCCTCCATGGTGTACTGAGCTGCTCTCAGCCAGCACCAAGTCCCACGCGTTTTCCTCTCCAAGAGGGTCTGGGAAGTTTCAGATTGGCAAAACTCCACTTGGATTTCTTTCCCAGCAAAATCTCAGGAGAAGCTTTGGTATGGTCAAGAGGCAGGAGCTTTCCAGTGCTGTATGTCACCGGTGCCTTTCTCGTTCCCCACAGTCTGGCTCTCCCTGGCTGTCCACTGGGACTCCAGCAGCATTTGCGCAGCGTTGCAGCTCCAGGCAGCCTGGCACCTTCACAAAGGAAAAGACCAGCCGGTCATCCCGGTGCTGGCACTGGTGCAGACACCCCTGGCAGACCTGCGTGTCACACTGAGAAGCTCTGTTCTCTATTTGACTTTCCCCATGTCAGATGTTCCCAAATCGGTCTTTGTCCACACACATAAATAGGTCAGCCCACCTGCAGAAAGTCTTGTCCATGCTGAGGGTTGGGGATAGAGATGTTTCATTTATCACCTATGACTTTTTCTGCCCATAGAAGCACTGAAATTTCCATCTAGTCCACAGAGATAATTTTGAAATTTTTAAAATCAAAATGAACCAATATTCTTTTGTTAAATACGGGCCACACTTGGTGTGAAACACAGATTCAAAATGCTTATGAATTTTGTTTGTGAACACCTCAAGTTTCCTTTTTAGGCTTAATACCTTTTTCCAGCCCTAATGCACAAGGGAATGTGAGAAGAAGCTTCTCTCTTTCTCTCATGCAGCCTCTTACGCAAAGGCATACTGAATTATAGGACTAAAGGAACCAAGGAACATTCTTTCCTCCTCACCTAATACAATTGATTTTTCCACTCATTGCACTATATTCTCAAATTTGTAACACAGAGAGATGGGAAAAGAGGCATGTGCTTGCCCCTTTTATGACAAAATCACCTGTGTCAGCATCATCTCTCTTTACAAATAAATTAAAACCATTAGACAGGAAAACTGATGAAATTAACTACTCCTACTGTTTGGAACCAAGGTATGCAGGTACATCTGCAACAGCAAAAGGATCTGTGAATTATTACAGATTTGATCCCTTTGTTGTGTGTGTTGCTGCACTTATTTTTATTTCTATAATTTGGGTTTTTGGGTAGCTGATAAAATAGATTTTCCCTAGATAGTGTATGGGTCGCATTTGAAACGTGTAGCTATGAAATACTAGGAGGCTTTACAACAATTTCTAAACACAAAAATGAAGGGAACAGAGTGATTCCTGTTAGTATTGACTGAGAAGAATAATTGTTACTTGCAAAAAATTATTTCCATTAAAGGTGGTTTTCTTTTCTGTTGGCTGATTCACACCCAAGACATTTACCCAGAAATTATCCACAATTATCTCTGTGAACTGAAGAAGGAAAGCAAAGGTGTTGTTTTTCATTAGAATTAATGATTTTTTTGGTGATGTTATTTCCCTAGTAGCTTCATCACTAGAAATTCATCTTCCTCAAAGACACTGGGGGGAAAAAGTCACACCTTAAAGTATGGATTATATGAACAAAGGTAACGGTTACAAAGATTTATTTTCAAGAAGATTTGTCAGCCTTAAACTCAGGCCCAAAAAACTTGCTGTTTTCTTGCCTGAAGCAGAAAGTTTGATAGCAAGAAGAGAAATTGAATTGTACCAGTTTTACTTGGCTCATGTTTATAGATGGCTCAGCTAATGGCAGTAGAAATTTCATCACTGATTTCACTGGGAAGAGGATACTCTCCCAAGAAAACAGCTGCAAGAAAATCAAACTCACCTCTCAGACAGTGAGATATTTGAATGAATAATGGTGGCAGAACTGAGCAGGCAATAAGCCTTACTTAGCAAGTCCAAAAAAGAAAGGGGGAGTGGTTTTTTGTTTGGTTTTTTGGTTTTGTTTTGTTTTTTACAGGAGAGAGAATACTTCTGTGTATGAAGATACAGTTATTTCTAGTTCAGGAAACAGAACAGTTCTGGAAATTTTTGACATCAAAGAGCAATGACTTCCTGACTCCCTTGTAGATCTTAATTGCACACACTGAACTGGTCAAAGAAGAGAAGAATGCTTCTTCAGTTAACCACCTAAAGAAAAGCACGATAAATATATGCAAGGCATATATTTTTTTCTGGAGCATATTGTGGATCTCATCTCTGTGTATTTTTTGTTAGCTCTGTTGCCTTGGATATTAACTAAGCTTAAATCTAGACATGGCTATTCAAGAAATGCTGTTGATTGTGCCATTTCCAATTGACTAAATGTATTTAAGTCAAAAGGATTATGCAGACATCATGTGGGTTATATTGCATGAGGCTTGTTTATGTAGTACCTATTTTACATAGTGGAAATATTTCAGATGAAGAGAAAGACTAATGAATAAGGACCTTTATCCATTTTAATGAGTTACAGTAGAAAAGTAAACTAAAGTTTCTTTAGTCTTTCTTTATGTCTTATTCAGTGGGTCGACCGGTCCTTGTCAAAAAGGCAGCCCTGCTCATTTCCAATGCAAAGAGGCAGGCAATAAGTGACATTTCCAGAGAGAGAGGAGTTACGAGGAATGACATATACTCTTCCAGTGAGTTTCAGGTTTAGGAGGATGTCAGGAGATCTCCTTTGTGACCTTAAAGGACACAAGTCTGCTCCTGCTTCGATCTCAGGTGGGCAGGTGCTGAGAGAGCATGGTGGACAACTGTTTTACAAACGGCTGCCAAGCACCTCAGATGTCAGCTCTTCAGCATCGCCCATGACTGCATCTTGGTTTTGGCTCAGGCTGCCCCAGTCAAGGCCTAAAAGTTTTCAAAGATCATTTTTAAGGGCCAAATGCCTTTGAGACAAAAATAATTAATACAGAAGTGGCAAAAGTAGAAATAAAATAAAGCCACAAAAGTTCAACAGTATCTAACCAGAACCTGTTTCAGGTGCTGCAATAACACAATTGTCTTGCTCTCTTGCAAATTTAAGTGTCTTCGGTAAAAGTCATAAGCCCTGTGCTTATAGCAGATGATAAAACTTCACCGAAGAATTCACAGCTGCACTGAGAGAACAGCAGGTTCCCAAAATGAGTACACTGCCTATTTTTGTAGCCATTACATGCTCCCAAGCACTTTCAAAAAATCACTCAACTTGCTCAGCCAGCAGACTTTACCAGATGCTCAAGTGATTACAAGGGAGAGAGAAGAGGAAGCCGCCTTTTCTCTCAAGGTGAAGATGACTGACATCTCTGAACACTTCGGCTTCAACATGGTAATATTGAAGTCGTTATCAACCCATAGCACATTTTATCCTAAGTGAAGTAAGAGACTGAGCTTGACTTGCCAAATGGTCTCTATTAGCAATTTATTTCATAACTATTTGGGGGTTGGTAAGTTCTAGAAATATTTTTGCAGGCATACAAGTCTGAATTTCAGAAAGGTCCAGACCAAAGGTCTCTTTGACCCAGGCCACTATATCAATTATGGCAGCGTACTCTACATGGGACTGCACTTTCAACTAGGCAATCTCATTGCTACCAAAAATTTTGGCAAAATTTGTTTGTTACTCTCCCGGTGACAAACCATAGATCTTGCTGGAAGAGTGTGATATGTTAATTTATAAGTTCTGGAACAGTTTCTGAAGTACTTAAAAAAGTTATTAAGTACAAGTGTACATAATTGTACAGCTAATTTTGCGCACATAAGTCCATACTGCAATACACATTGTTAAAACTACACGTGATACATTTCTTATTGAAACACATATTTTCACCACTCTTTATAAAGCTGAAGGCAGAACGATGCTGAATTTCAGAACAAACTGCACATTTGGAAATGACCGTTTATCCAAACAGCTTTGTAGAAACTTTAGATGGATTGTAGCTGAACTGTGTCTTATGTGCGTCTTTTACACAACACCTGACTGTAACCAACTGTGGTTTGATCACGCATCTGCTTCCAAGATTCTCAAACTGTTCAGTGACTTTCATGGAGGAGAGAGTCAAGACTCCGCAAGAGCACAGGCCATATTCACAGAGTTGCAATGTGGCTCTGCCTGTGCCCTTCTTTCTAGCTCAGCCCAGCTTACCACGTGTGTTGGCACGCAATATACTTCTCTCTTCAGGGATCTTGTGTAACCCATCAGCCAGATCCTGCACTACCCCCACTATTTGAAGCTCGGGCCCCAAGTTGTTTGGGGCACTTTTTGTTCCCTGGAATACGAGCTAACTCTGAAAATAGCACGAATGAGTGTTTAATGATAAAATAACATTTACTCTGTACCTGTAAGGAAGATTTAGTTAACATCATTGTAACGAGAAGAATGATCATCACTCACACCAGCTTTACTAGATGCTGATAAATTCAGCCTGAGCAGTTCAAAGATTCTGGAAAGGATGTGTTGGGAGGTGGTGGAGGAGAGGGAAGTGAGGAAGGAAAGGTAAACAAGAGAGAAGGTGCTGCCTGTCTTATGGCATTGAAAACTTCAGCCCATAATTTTGTCTGTCTCAAAGAAACAGCTTTCCCCCCACTCTAAGAAAGGATGGTAGATGCCATCTTTTCTGTGCTACACTGACTGCTGAGGCCTTCTTAAAGAACAGCGCAAAAGGGTCAGATTTTCAGTGGATGAGATCTACCTTGCTATTAAAATGAGATAATGCAGTACACACGGCCGTGGAGTTTGGACTGTTGTGCTCTCTAAATCACAGGATTGTGTTTCCCATTCTCTGTTACTGCAGTACTTCAACTGACCTAAAAGCAGCTATGTCTGGCTACTCATTCACACCCCTGCTGCAATCAGGTCTTTCCCTTACTCATTTGCTATATCTACAGAGGTGTCTCTCCACTTCAGGGTTTCATGTGCCCCTGTTGGTCAGCTGTGTGATGCCAGGGGAGGCACAAGGGAGAGAGCAGACCACCTTTAGGTAGAATTAAACTACTGGGAACGCATCTGGGCATACAAGTTGGTGAAGGGATTAGACCTACACACACACACACAAAATCTCATGTCTGCACACTCTCACGTACTCCTCGCAACCCGAATCTACCTGTTTGCCTTGTGCCATAACTCTCTGACTTCAGGGACCGCAAACAGTAGGTAGTACTCCCTTAGTTTCAGAGGCAAAAAAGAAAGGGTGCTTCTCTCACAAAGGTGCTTGTCTTCATCTCTGTCAGCTCTGGGTAGTATTTGTATAACATTTGGGCACTTGAACTCATATGAAGAACCCCTTACACACATGGGGTCAAGTAGGGAGAGTGTAGGTGTTTTTTCGATGTGCTGGGATCAGCTGGGCCGCCTACAAGGGAAACCTGGGCTGGATTGGGCTGCTGTCCCTGTCTGACATGGGCACACTCTGCCACCAGTTGACCAGAAGAAATTCAAAGGAAGAAGACTCCAGCTGATCTGTTTGCAGCTCTGCCCTTCAATGGTGAATTAGCAACATTTGCAAAAGAAACCACCTCCAGCTTCGCTGTAAATCGGTCTCTCAGGAAAGCGCTTATGACAAATCCTTCCATTTACCTGAGAGCCCTAAAAGAAGCCAAGAGCTGTCACAAATTATGGTGAAACATGTCTCAGCATGACCCAGATCAGGACGATTCCAGATTATCCGGTGCTTGTACTGGAGGGGAATCAGACAATAGGCACTCAGTCAGCACGTTTACTTTGACTCCATAGGAGACTTGTCATGACAAGACAAGCTATTATCAACTGTTATTATAGAAAGGACGTTACCTTCCATCCTTCGGTGAGTTCCTTTTGGTAACTCCTCCTTGTTTGGTATTCTTAGTAACAGCATTTCATTTACAACAAACGTGATCACACACAACTAGGGCCAGATCCTCCACAGGTATAAACTGGATTAGTGCCGCTGAACTCGATGGAGTTTCTCCAAACTGCACCAGCTGAAATGGCAACGAATAAGCATTTGTGGAGGCGGTGATGGGTTTTCCTGCAGAATGCAAAACAATGTTTTTGTCTTGCTTTGTTTTCTCTCTTGTTCCTCCACTGAAAGTGACGGGAAGTCACTTCTTACCTTTAATTAAATCAGCAATGGGCTTTCATTATGGATGGTAAAGGATTTTAGAAGTGTAATTCTTGTATTTTGTATAAGCCCTAACAAAGCCTCTGAAAGCTATCTACTATCTCCATTTCCCGTTGCTGATATTAATGAAGGTAGAGAAAACTCACTGATCCTTTGATCCTCTGTAAACATCATAAGCATATTTTAGAAGCATTTGTACAGCATCTTAAAAACTGGCTAGGGTTTCCTTAAGCACCTGTCAGTAAGGATAGTGAGTGATGTAACTGTCTGGGCCAACCCCAAATTCCTGTAACACGGAGCGGCTTCCATGCCCCAAATATTCCAGGCACACCCAAACAACGTGTGGACTTTTTACTTGGTGACATTGTGGTTTTAAGGTAAGCAGGCAGCAGAGTGTGCCATACTGACAGCCCTTTTTGCATCTATCTGTCAGCAATAGGGCAGGTGCATCTTTAGACTAGGCTCTCCTCTCCATCTCTGGTAACATTATAATGGGAAAAGGCAACAACCTTTTGCATTTTGTATCAAGTCTGAGCTATTAGTTTTGTTCCGAGAATGTCCACAATGAATGCCATGTAAGAAGAACATTTGAAAGATGACTCTAAATTTAAAACAAAAATATTGAAATTATTATTTTTATTATTCAAACCACGGAGGGTTAGAGAACCAAAGTTTGCTTGAACTACTGCCTTTGAAAGAGGAGAAGTTTTCTTCTAGTGGGAACACTAACCAAAATACCTGGCAGTAGCATTGCTCTTATAGCAAAAAATACTGAACTAGAAAAGCCTCATCTCTTTTGTTAATTACAGTGACGAGAATATATCTAACCAACCAGTTTAAAAAATATGGCCCCAAATTTCTAAAATTAGAAGTTACTTTCTTTTTGAGGCATGTTTTTTTCTCCTCTTTGTTTCTATAGTTTCAGTGTATGTTCCACCTCAATATATTTTACCAATTTAAAAAAGCCCCATTTTTATGGCTACTTCTTAATCCCCTAAGAATGTAAACAATTAAGGTAAATACTTAACAATTTTTGTTTGCACAGCCAGCTTTTTGGAGCAGGGGCTGTCTTTCTGTGTGTTTTGTACCGTTCTAGCCTGCATGCTACAGCAATATTATAATAGATGCCAGCATCATTTATAGGGAAAGTTGTCGCTGTCTGAGCCCCATTTTTACTACATTTGCAAGGTTTGCTTTTGACAAACGGATGCTCTGACCTCTATCACACATTGTGCTTGTTTCCATTTACTTTTACAGCCTGCTGCTTTGGAAATGTTCGAGGCCCGTCAGCATCTTCACGACATAAAGGATCTGTGGCTTCCTCTGAGATGCCTCAGGCAGAAGGTAGGAAGACCCAGATTTTGCACAGTAGTGGGAGGAGGCATGCTCCTGAAGGGGTGGCTTCTGGAAGTGTAAAAGCCATCCAGACACAAGGCTTTGGAGGCAAGGATATCTTGCAAAGACTTTTGATATTCAGAGCAAAAAGGACATTTTAGGGGACCTCTGTCATCCACAGGACAGAACGACTCGTCCCATGGCAGGCACTGCTCAGGGACAGTCTTTCCCTAGCTCGGGTGCCCGTCTAGCATAACCTAAATCCAGCCTTTGTGGGAAGGAAGTTCAGAGCCAAATGCAGGTCCATCTGCCTTATGTTTGCTTTTAAATTTTTGAGAGCAATGAGAAGGCTTCCTTGCAAAGAGTTCATGGTGCTCTCTAGTCAGCACAGTTTCCTGGCTTTCTGAGCTGGAGGTATTGTGAAATGCTATTTGGCCCGCTTTGTGGGTGTTTATTTATAGATACCTGCCCTTGTGATTTATTTTCCATCAAATTATAATTACTAGTAACAGTGTTAGCTGTCATCTCAACTACCTGGCAATTACCTTTGTGCTTTTATGAGGTGAGGACTCACCTCATATGTGAGGTCAGTTTAGAACTAAATTGGATGGCTCAGGTGGTTTTCCACTTTGGTGTTAATCTTCACTCGTGCTGTTCAAAACGAGTAGGTTTCTTTGTGTGAAAAGAAAACTGTACTTCATGTTCTCAGATGTAATTTGTAGTCCATCATTATTGAGAATTTCTGATGGTCCCAGGGACTTCAGAAGAACAGCAGTATGACAGCTGGGAGCATGCGTTAAGAGAAATGCGAGGCAGATCTCCTTTCCCTTCTCTAGTATATACAGGCTGTGTACTTCAAAAGCTTGAAAGTATTAACTCAAACTAGATTTGAGTGCAGTTCTTATGTCCCTGAGAAGACTTCAGTCTTAATTAAATGTGTGCCTGTGTTCTTCAGGAGCTACGGTGAAGGACAATCATCAGGCTTACAGCATATGAAGAAGAAGACACCTGGAGTTTGTGGCACCTACAGGCAATGAGAGAAAGAAATGAGGAAGGAGGACTTTGGGAGGTGAGAACAGTGAAGCACCAGAAAGTAAAGGAACAGGTATTCTTCCTTCCCACAGAGCTACTAGCAAGAAACAGGCGTATGATTCTTTCCCTAGGGTTCAAGATCATCGTTGCACTGACTCTAAGGCATATGGACATGGCATTTTGTGTCAGGAGCCTTTCCTGAGTTATTCTAAATATTTCTATTTTAAGATGTTCTGCAGTCCCTAACTGGTACCTTGGAATCTATTGACCTCTCTCATGCAACAAAGGTAAAAGTTGCTATACTCATCATTCACATCATGTGTTTTCTGCCAAGAAAGGACCCTCATGTGTGATTCAGGTAACGACACTTATGTGTCACGGCTTTCACACCAATTACAAGAAGTCTTTTGTTGTGATTTACAAGTTCTTTGCTGACCTGTAAGCCAACTCTTCCTTTTGGTTTGTACACCATGTTCCTCCTCTGGACAGTATATACTGCTGTTGTGAAAGACATTTGGCTTTTAATTCCTAGTTACTCCTAGATAACATACAACCAGGGCTTTTCAATTGTAGTTTCTTCACAGTTTCATGCTTACTAGAGCAGGCTGGGAAAAAAAAAGTTCACATTCATTGCTGGAGTGGAAAGCTAAACATTTTTTGATTTATTTTCTCCTTTCTTCTTCATGTTTTCCTCACTAAAATGAACTAGTAAAACAGAATTATTACATAAAAAAATTTTACTCTTTTCTTTTTTAAAAAGAAATCCCCTTCCTTATTCCTCCCCTAAAAGGGAACAGATTGAACCAAAAGGATCACGTCTACAGATGTAAGTTTTGATGGAAAAAAGCAATTACAGAAGGAAAAAAAACAGTATTCCTCCCTGCTTTCTTGCAGGAGGAAGAAATATCTCAGTATATCCCTCTTCATGAACATCCAATTAGAGTGTCTTCCAGAAATTCAGTGAAAGAAAGAAAAATCTCTTTTGCCTGTTTTACGACACAAGAAATAAAAGAATATTTTTGCAGTCCCTTTAGTGCACAACAAAGGGACAAATGTCAGTGGCTGTTCTGCCCATCAAACTAGGAATTTATCTGCTCCCTGAGCAGATGGAAAAACCTTCCAAGCCTTCCCTTTCTCACTGTGTGGCACAGGAACTGAGCTTCTCCAAATGCCAGCCCACAAAGAAATGCCTTCTTCACAAAGGAGAAAACGACAATGTCATTGCTGAGGTAAGTGACAAGGCACAGTTCTGCTTAATGTTAGAAAAAACACCTTGTCCCCTTTTGTGGTGGAACAACTCATAGACATGTATCTAAATGAAAAATGTGGTGTGGGAGGAAAAAAGGAAATCTCTCTTGCCCTTCATTGTAACACTTCTGGTGAGGAAGATCACCGCCATGTCCATCACCACCATCTTGGCAGATCTAATCTTAGACAATGCTTGTTTCCTCGTGCATGCAGGAAATACATGGTCAACTTTACTCAGGCTGAGAACTTGGACAGGGGACTCAAACACAGAACTCCATCCATTTACAGGTAGGAAGCTTCCTAAATCTCCTGTGTTTCTCAGGAGACAGGAAAGGGCAAAATCCCAGACCCAGAAAGAGCAAGACACATTTTCAGTTGCTGTTTAGAAGAGGCAGTGGTTCACAATCAAATTTGTGATTAGTCCTAAATGTCAAGTCTTGACGAAAATGTATCAACACAGGTCATCTTAAGAGAGAACAAAGTGATGAATACATATACGGAAGAGAGTTTAACTTCGTCATACACAGAGGAAACACTTGCCCTGAAAGAATATTCATAACAACTAACAGAAGATAACTCAATGTTTTCCTTCTTTTCTCTCTAAACAATCACTTCCACTTCGTAAGGACAGAAAAAAAAAAAAAGAGAGCAAGAAAATGACGAAACTGAAACTGAAACTGAGATTGCCTATACAGTCAAGACATCTGGGAAACTTGCTAGAAAACATACATGCTTGTCACATCTCAAGTTACATGTTCTTTGTTGCTTGGTAACAGGCATCAAAGTTCCTTTTCATGTTTTATTTTCGTCTGTATCCACTGTTTATAGGGTATTTACTACTGTGACACCAGAATCCCATCGTTGAACAGCTGTCATGGGGTCTGTCTCCTAAGTAAACACTCTTTTACAATCCTGACTTCTCCTAAATAGATCAATATTTGATTTGTACTCAGAAGGATTAGGACATAGAAATGCCTTTTGAAAAGCCTCCTTATCTTCCCAGGGTGCAGACACACCTGAGAACACTGTAAGAAAAAGCAAAATCATGGACAGAATGAGGGGGAAAATAAAGAAAAAAGGAAACAAAGAGTGAGAAAAAAAAAACTCATATCAAAACCTGCCAAGTGTTCTTTGCCAATGACTTCACAATGAAAAGCCCGGGTTAAAAAGTAAAAAGAAAAGGCATTTTGTATTTGCATTGTAGAAACTGAACTGCTCTTTGCATAAGACTGCTTGCCTGAAACACCTTCTCTGCCTCCTGCCAGACTCAAGAAAATGTCAGACTTGCAGCAACAGTACTGTCATGTGTCCTGGCACTGCTTAAGTTGCTTCTAGGTCACTGTGAACAGAATCTTGAAAAATCTTTGGCTCTTAGAGTCTGGACATCCAGTTTGGCTGAAAAAAACCCTCCCCTTAAAAACTGAGATTAGCAGCTGTAAAAATATATTTCTAAAAGTTGCTGAACAGATGGTTGATACAAAAGGCTTCACTGCTTATTTAATCTTTTCAAATAAATGCCATCATTTGTCAGTGAGCTTTGTGTTTTCCCCAACTCACAGTCTTGTTGCATTCCTGTTGTCAAGACTGTGAACAGCGGCATCTAAGACTCCTCCTCACACTGTCTGAATGGCAACATAAAGCAAAGGATTATGGAGAAGCAGGCCCTGCACAGAGCAGGTGGCATCAAGCCCATATTGCTCAAATGCACAGCTTCTTCAGTAACCACAAGCCAAAACCAGCAAACGCTAATAGAACATCTGGCTCACAAGTATGTCCTTCAGCACCGTATTTCCTGCATATATTATCACACAAAGTATTTTTAGTCTGTCCCCACTGGAATGTCATGGCTAGCAGATGACTGACTGCTCAGCTCAGCTCGGTTACAGCCACAAATACATGACTGTATTGGCTGGTCCCATTACTTTCAGTGGTGGTGGGACTGGCATTCAACATTCAGGCAGACAATGTCTTTTTCTTAACAGCCAAGGCTGGATCTGGAAGAGCGGGAAGAAAGCCTGTGCTCGAGGGCAGCAGCATGGTCACCTTTCCCTGGCTGCTTTCCAGCCGGGCAGCCCGCCGCATGTGCTGGTGCCTGGCGTTGTCCCTCCCCAGGTGCAGGACTTTGCGCTTCCCCTTGTTGAACTTCTTGGGGCTCCTGCCTTGGCAGGGTACGGCCCTAGGGCGATGCAGAGAACAGCACGAAGTTGTGACTGTGCAGGAGGAGAGATTTGGTCAATTTTGCGAAAAATACCATAAAAATGGTATTGTTTCATGGCACCAGTAATTTGACTGAAAATCATTCACTGAAAGCTAGATTGTTCTTCCATAGTCTTACTATTAGTTGCTGGGCATTTTCATTGCCAACAGAATTGACAAATTTATGGACCCTAAGCTTCTTTTACTTTGGCTTCTGCTGGGATGTTTGGCTAAGTACCAAATAGTGTCTGTGACATAGATTTCCCCCTTTCAGGGATAGGAAGCTGCTCAGAAGATATAGGTTGAGACCCTGAAGAGGAAATACCCAGGCATGCCGGAAGTGCCAGGTCCTTCTGTTGTCATAATAATGACAAGTAGTTAAGCTATATTGGTTGCTGGATGCATTTTGAAGGACTGCAGAGGTAGCAGCTACCTTCTTATTAGACATGTATCGAAATCTGTAATACAAAGAGTGAGGTCACATTGTTGCTGATCTGGAGCAGGTGATGGAGTGCACTCTCAAGTTTGTACAGGACACAAAACCGCAAGGAAGCAGTTGTACGTGCAAGGGCGGGACTGCCATCCAGAGGGACTGGGACAGCAGGGTTGGACCCTGTGCAATCTGGGCAGGAGGAACAGGCAGCCCTGCCCTGGGCTGGCAGACCCTGGCAGCGATGCTGGCAGGGCTGGGGACCAGGTCTGGGGGGAAGGTGCTGGGTGCGGATGGGCAGCAAGCTGAGCAGGGGGCAGGCCTGTGCCCAGGCAGCAGTGAGGTCCCAGGGTGGTGTGAGTAGGGCATGGGACGGGGTGCCAGGGGACGGCAGGGTGATCCCCTCTGCTCAGCACCCATCAGGCCTCATCTGGGACACTGGCTCCCATTTGGGGCCCCATACAGGAGGCACGTCAGCAAACCGGAGGGGCTCCGGGGAGGCCAGCAGGGCGGTGGGGCTAAAGCACTGCCCTGTGAGGAGGTGCTGGCTGCTTTGTGGCAGGTAACTTTCTTTGTCTTTGGGTTGCTTTTCCTTGCTATTCTTTTTGTTTTGGCTTGCTTGCTTTTTTTAAAAGGCCATGCGCATCCCACCAAGAGAGTAAACGATGGCGCAGTTCGACCTTTACTGCTTTTGTGAGCTGTCCAGTTTTTGCTCTGTCAGGTCAGACCAAGCCCCCTGGCATGTTATTTCTGGTTGCAGCATTGGCTTTGAAAACCAAACCAAAGAGAGAAACAAACAGCAGATCTCTCCCCGAAAGATGCACATACACTTAGAAAGGCTCTGGGGAGATGAGAAGACAGCACGGACTGATGGCATTTCAGTTTCTATGAGCTTGACAAGTGTTTGGAAATCCTTGCCCCATCTCTGAGCCACAACAATCTCCCTTTGTGCGCTACAAAGTACATCTATGGTGGGGCTTCACACAGACCTCCTCGAAGCACTGGGAACACCCTCAGATCCTCCATGGACCTGAGCCTCACCTGATCTCCTGTCCCTGTTCCTCTGCCCACAGTGTGAAAGTACCCCCAGTGGGGTGCCCCTGCATCCCATCCCTTGTGTCCAGCAGCCCAGGAACCTGGCACCGCCGTTGCTAGTAGCAGACCACAGTCTTTGTACTGAGTTTCCAAGACCTCCGAGCAAAGGCTGCTCAGGCTTGCTGCGACTTGGCCAGCTGAGAGTGAGACTTTCGCTGGGTTTAGCTACCACAGCACTTTCTCTGCTGACCAGGTGGCTGTGGCACATTCGTCACCCTTATGAAAGTGTTGGCAGGGTGCAACCCTAGGGTGATGCAGAGAGCAGCACCAAGTTGTGACTCCGCGCAGGAGGAGGGATTTGGGCGCCGCCACAGTGAGGCTGCACCGGGCAGTGCAGGCTGGTAGGAGAGCAGAGCCCTGGGATGTGGGGGCAGAGGGTGCGGTGAGGAGGAGGCCAGGCCTGGGGTGATGAGCGATGGGGCACAGGCTGGCCCTGGAGAGCCCCTGGCTGGAAACATCTGCCCCAGGAACAGCTGCAGAGATGCAGGCCTGGAGCTGGGCAGCACTTGCCTTTGGGGGGAACAAGGAAATAGTACCTGGCACGTGTAGAAGGAGCCGTCAGCATTAACATCCCACCCCTCCCAGCCAGGGGCAGCATCGCCGCACCCCCTCTCCCACCACCCTGGACTCCGTAGAGCCCCGTGGACACATGAGGAAACGGAGGGCATAGCACCAGGAAAAGGGGGAGAAAGCACCACGGGTGGGGATAGCAACGCCAATGGCATTGTTAGTAACACCAAGACTCCTTCTGTAGTTTTCATGTATTTATTTTCTCTGCTAGATCTAGTCTACTGAGAGCCTTCTGATTGACTTGCGGGCTGGCACGTGCCCCAGCTGCTGTCCTGGCCCTGGTTTTGGAAGCTCCTGGGGCCTGGAGTTTGCCTCCTTCTAGTTTTGCCGCCGGGGTGGCCTCTTGGGTGGCTGGGAAGAGTCCTGGGAGCTGCCGGCCCTCCTCTTTGGGGCTCGCCGTGGCTGCCCAGGAGAGGGGTCCCTGCCCCAGCTGGGAGTGGAGGGATCTGCCACAGCCTCCCCCGGATCCTCATGCGGCTCTTCCTGCTCCTCGTGGGTGGGAACGGGGGCGTTGGGGGGGCTGCTGGGACCCCCACGAAGAGCAGCGGTTGAGGTGCTGGGGCGCTCTTCTTCATCAGCTCCAGCAGGGCTGCTGGACGGGGCTGGGCCAGGAGCAGGAGACCCCCTTCGGGAGGCAGCAGGAGGAGGGGCAGCCGCGGGGCTGCCCTCCCGCTCCTCGGCAACATGGCCGTTCTCGAGGTCCAGCAGACGGTGGGCCTCCCTGCTGCAGTGCTGCACAGCAGCATTGATAAGGCGCTGTACGAACATCGCCGTGCGGTTTTGGAGGCTGACCCGCAGCAGCCGGACCAGGAGATCTTCGTTCAGCCCAAAGAGGCCCAGGGCAGACATGACGAGGTCCTCCACTATGAGCACCTGCGAACGTCGGTTCCTAAAGATCAGTCTCAGCTCCTGACGCACCCAGGGCAGAAGGAGCTGGAGGAGAGCTGGGTAGTCCTGGAAAAGGGATGCCCAGGTGAGTGGCTGGAGGCCGCCCAGAGGAGCCCTGGGCAGCTGGTGCTCCACAGGCTGTCGTTCTGTTGCTGCAGGGCTGTGGGCAGCTGGACGGCCAGGAGCTCCTCCTGTCTGGCGGCCGACGACTGATGACACTGCAGATGGTGTGAGGACATGCTCCTCAAAGTCGTTGTCTGCCCGCACCGAGTGCACGATGGAGACGATCCTCCTCTTGCAGAGGGGGCACTCGGGCTTGCTCTCAGCCCACCGCACAATGCATGCATAACAGAATTGGTGGAGGCATGGCATCGCATATGCGGCGTTGTCCCAGCTGTCCAGGCAGATGGGACAGCGGTTCTCCAGCTCCACGGCCATACTCTCCATGTGCTGCGGTGGGCTGGGGGGAGCTGCGGATGTTGAGCTGCTCCCTCTCACTGGCACTGCAGCAGCCGGTGTCACGCTAGAAAAGGAAGAGAGGCCACGGTCACTGGCGGGTCCAGGGAGGGGTGCAAGAAATGCCCAGGTCCCTCCAGAAGGAAACCCTCCCAGCTCCCCAGGGTCAGGTTTCCCCGCCCAGCTCACCTCTGCTGCTGCGAGCGCGCCTCCTGCGTGCCCCGGCTGCCTGAACCTGGCAGGGCCGGGCAAAATCCTCTGATGGCTCTGGTGTCGGGCACTGAGAGCTGCAACAAACAACTGCCCGAGCACGACACCAGCACCAAAAGCCTCGCTCAACACTCCAGAAGTCACTCAGCCGGAGTGTGGACACAAGCCAGCTGGGTGAGACTCGGCACCCGAATATAAGCAGCGAGGGATGCCGGGTCACAATCCATCGCTTGGGGACATCATAGTCCATCACTAGGTGACATCACAGTCCATCCCTCGGCGACATCAGAGCCCATTGCTGGGGGACATCACCGTCCATTGCTCGGCGACATCACAACGGGCCATCCTTGCCCATGGCGCTTGCCCCAGCAGTGCTGTGGCCCCAGCACAGGCATCTGGGGTTACTGCAACACCACTGCCCACTCCATCCCCCCATCTCTTGTCTTGTGCTCGGCATCAGTGTTTCACGCCAGTCGCCGAGGCCTCGGCCGTGTCTTCCCAGGGCCCCGTCAGGTCGCTCTGGCCGGGGCAGACGTCTCCAGGCACATATGGCAAGAGGGTTCACTCGCTAACACCTCGTGCCTCCCTGGGAGGCTGCAGGACAAAGTCCCACAGGCTCTCCCCACACCCCAGCCCTGCTGGGCAGCCCTCTGGGCTCCCCTGCTTCCTCCCACGGGGTTTCAAAGGCAGCACTTGGCTCGTTCTGGCAGGTCTTCTTCTGTCTTTCTCCCCTAGCCAGAGGGCACAAGGGTGATCCCCTCTGCTCAGCACCCACCAGGCCTCATCCAGGCACTATGTCCCATTTGGGGTCCTGGGCAGGAGGGAGGCTGACAAACCAGAGGGGCTGAGGGGAGGCAAGGAGGGGGTGTGGGGCTGGGGCTGGTTCAGCATGGAGCAGAGAAGGCGTCGCGGCACCCCACAGCACACCCCGGTGCCTATGGGGAAGGCATCAAGGGGCTGGGGACAGGCTCTTCCCACCACTGCCTGGTGGGAGGCTGAGAGACAGTGGCATCTCCTGAAACTCAAGAGGTTCAGGCTGGAGATAAGGAATCAAACCCAAAGTCCTTGTGAGGACCATGAAGCATGAGAGTGGGTTGCCCAGAGAGGTGGTGGGAACCCTGAGCCCAGAGATCAGCCTTCAAGACCTGAGTGGCCATAACCCAGAGCATCCAGATCTATACTCATTGTTGACCCTGCCCTGAGCCGGTGGTTGGACAAGAGACCTCCTCAGTCCCCTTGTAGTAGGAGTGGTTCAGTGGTTCGGTGGTTGGTATGACCAAGTATGAAGTAGAACATCTGAGCGTGGAAGCCTCAGGACTGGCAGAAAAAGGGCCGTGAGAATGGCAGGTGTTGATAGCACTCACACTAGCACTTCATCAGGATCACATCTACGTGCAGCTTCTCAGGACACCCAGGCAGGGACAATCCAGGAGATGTGAAGAGGCCTCCAAAGGCTGTGTCTCTCGTCCTCTGTCTCACCTCAGGTAATTCTGTCCAGACTAGGTGGAAATACACATTTAGCTGCTTGCAAATAGGTGGATATGACAACATGCATGTGAATGAATGAGATGATATAAATTTTATTTTGAAATAAAAATCTCCGTCCCCTCCTTGCTTGGAACTTTGCAACATTATTGAGATTTGTTGATACAGTTTGCAACAGAGGTTTTGGGCTGGAATGCCCAGAATGCCCCGGGAGACCCTCACAAACTCTGGCTAGAGACCAATGCTGCAACATGATCTAAACAATTAAAGGATAAGATTACTTATCATATTGCATGGCCCTTCTCCTTGCTCACATAGGATTTAGGGGGGAGGCGGATTGCTGTTCAGGGGTTAAAATCATTCCATTTATAAATGAGTACAGTGTGTTACAACGAATATGAAGGAAAAGCGTGGCCTCTTATTATTTATATGTCCCCAGGTTCTTTATTTTTGTCAGACATTTCAATGTAAGTTGCCTCATGTCATCAACAAGCATATAGAAAAAAGACTCTTGAATGCATTACATTATCAAAAGCTATCCTCTAATTTCATCACATATTTATAACTTGTTGTGCAACATGGCCACAAAGCAACCAACAAACCCAAGAAAAACCAGCAAGAAAACAAAGGAGAGGCCAAAGAAATACCACATAATTTCAATGACCTCTCTTCCCCCCCTCCCCAGTACCCAGTAATCTAAGCAAAACATCCCCAACAAGTAACGCATTCTTGCCAAAATCAAAGGAATGCCTTAGACTGCATGAAAGAAGAGTAGCTCAGAAAAGGTGATATGCAGAAGGGAAGATTTGAGGTCACAGTGGCTTTAGTGGCCCTGTGAGCTGAGAGGAAAAGGTACTCAAGCCTCCTTTTTTTTTTTCTCTCCTTAATTCAGCACAACTCCCCTGAAGTAGTGTGGTCATTGGAACTGGGCTTAAAGTTTGTTCCCAGAGGAGTTAGGAACTCCTTTCCCATCCCTTCTTAATCCTTCAATTCCTTGGAAACACATGTTTCTCTGCAAGGTGTGGGCTTCCAACTTAAATCATGGCTGCTTGGGCATGCCTTAAGGCAGCTCCCCTGAAACCAGAGAGGAACAGTATTAAAAAACAATACTTGGTCTCTGCATTTCATCTGACACCACGTTGAGAACAGAATTGCATTATGGTTTTGCCATTGTCCTTCCCTGAGGACAGATGGTTTTTCATGGCACAGTACAAACATACAAAAGAAAACACAACAGAAACATAAAAGTCAAATTTATTCTTGATCTTGATACTTCTGAGCACATATATTGAATGGATAGGGAAGCCAAGAAAAGCAGCATTTTGTCATACAACTAAGGAGAAAGTGTTGAGGACTTCCACTTGAAGTCAGCTGCTCTCATTCAATTCAGAGCCCCTTCAGATTCAGGTCAGTGCAGACAGAGCTAGAAAAGGTGTTTCCTCCAGAATGTGTTCTACCATTAGTAGTGAACTATTTAGTGACACAATTTACCTCTTCCTTTCTCTTGGTCCACTTTGCAGCATTGGTTATCTTCTTTACCAAATGTGCCTCTGAATAATTGTAATACCAAATGACTAGACTGTTCACGGGAAGAAATTTATCTCTGCAATATGTATGCCTGAATTATGCACAAAATAAGCCTTCAGAAAAGCTTTAAAAAGGCTGTTAGGAAGAAAAATAAACTGCATACAAACTGGAAAGGAAAACATAAAGATGTGAAAATAAAACTAAATGTTAATTAAAATGTAAAAGGAAAATTGTTAGCACTATCCACAATCAGCTGAGAGGTCTCACTGACCCCAGATTTCACTACAGGAAATACTTCAAAATAGGGAGAGACAATTTTATGAGGAACATAAAATGACCAGAGGTTTGAAAAAAACCCTTAACCACCCCCTCCCAAGTGCCTTTCGGTAGGGTAGTATATCCTCTTGCTGTGAAGTCTATGCCACCTTCCACCATGGGCAAGGAAAAGACTTTTTTTCACAGTTGCTGAAGATTTCAGGGGCAGGAGGAAGGAGAGAGGGAACTCTGCCTTTGCCTGAGGCAGAGCTCATTGGCCTCTGTTAGAAACAGGTTTCTGGAAAAGGTATGTTATGGGTCTGATCCAGCAGGACAGTTTTCCCCATACAAGCTTGCACCGCAGCTATCTCCCAGATATTCTGGAGGCAGATTCCACTAGTGGACACTGTGGAATTACATATTTTTTCAAAGGTGTAAAGGTCTTTGCCTGTGTTCACCATATTTTCCAGTTTCAAATTTATTAGTTGTTCTTCATGCATTTTGGCACAGACCTATTTTAATTGATGCCACTGCTTCTGTTGAATTTAACAAGAAAGCTGGGCTGGCTTGACCAAGAAATCTTGAGCATGGCTGCCTCATGATAGTGTAATTGTTTCCAACCTTAATCCTTTAAATTGTGTTATTTTTCCTATAGAAAAACAGCTGAGTTGTTTGATAATTATACTTCTAATTGTAGCATCATTATTTTAATAAAATAAGATTTAGCAAAGAAAAAAAATAGCTTAAATTCAGCAGAGTGCTTTGAAAGTGCTATTTTTCCCACGAGAACTTGCATTTTCACATATTTAGTACTAATAACATAAAAGTAAGGTCTTGCCTATGTTTTAGCTACCACCTTCATGGCACTAATATCACAACAGAGAGATAGCCACCTCTCGATTAGACCGACACCAGAATGTCTGTACAGAAAAGTCAACACACTCCTCTTCCCCACGCAGATGAGCTCATACCAGAGTGCATAGGTATGCCTTTGGAAGAGGCCGCTTTTCAGAAGGACTGTGAATCCAACAACTATGAAGGCATCCTGCGTATGACAAAAAGTGTAAACTTTTACAGAAAGTTAAGTATCTACATGGAAGGCAAGGGGGACTGGCAAGGGACAGCAACACAACGTGCCACATCCACAGTTTCTCCTGGGTGAACTTGGGAAGCTGGGTAGATGCACTTACGGAAGGCACACAGGAATAAATCTTTGACTCTGTAAAGCTTGAATGGCATCTCCTTGGACTGGGAAGGAAAACCTAAAAATCCTGTACTTGGTGTACTCATTCCTGACAGAAAAGTAAAATGTCTATTTTCCGGAAACTTTGATTAAAAGCTCCCTCTGATAATCACCTGCATTACCAAATTAAATTTATTTTTTTAATTTTCAAAAAAGAACGTGACAAGAATGTTATTTTCCATGTTTTATATCAGATGATTGTTATTTCTTGAAAAAGAAGAAACTGAAAGATGCCACCTCCCCAGCCAATTGTTCACTTGGGTGTCCTGTGTCTTAAGCAGCCCCATATCAATCTGTAAGAGTTAGACAGGAAAATAGAGTTTTGCCAGTTTCTTCCTTGAGATTTGGTTTTGAAGTGGAAACACAGAGGGGCCAAGACTGTAGTCATGAAGAGGGGAGGTCAGGGGAAAATACTTTCCTCTCCGGTTCCTCTCTCCTCTCCCAGGAAGGGTGCAGAGCCATGGAGAAGTCCCTGCAACCCACGTGCGCCTGGCCCAGCATGAGGCACGCTCTTTACAGGGAGGTGCCTCCAAAATGCACTGGGACTTGGAGTTGTCCCAGGCCCATCTCTTGCTGAAGTGACACCTGGCTTCTGAGCTGCAGCTGTTCTGGAGCCAGGGGGACTGAGAAGGAAAGAAGACCATACAAACTGAGATGTCATTTTCTAACTTTGAAGAAGGATGTTTGGAGAAACAGGAGAGCTCAGAGCAGGGCACTGTGGCATTTGTTGTTGGAAACTTGCAGGTGAAGGGCCTTTAATGGGGTCCCTCATTTCTGCCACTTCCATGGAGCAGCAGGAATCTAGTGATCCAGAACCATGAAACAAGGCTAATTCAATCCCTTCGGGATGCCGAGTGGCACTCCTGTTGGCAGCCATGTCACCCCAAGGGCGCCAGAGGCCAGAGGGCCAACGCACTGTGTTCTGTGGGGAAGCAGGGGTCAGCCAAGAGAGCCACAACCACAAAGAGAAGAACTCCAAATAAATGCTGTAATCAGGCAGGTTATGCTCTCGACCTGACTCAAGGTGCCCTTCAAATCCTACTAGAAAACATAGTGCACTGTTGGTAATACACATGTCACCATTAGAAGATATGAAGTAGTACATACGAGGCAATACATGACTAAATTTTGCCATTTGTGAATATAAATATGTGTATATGCATGTATACATATAGATACATTACTTTTAGTCAGATGTCCATCGGGCCCTCTTAAAAGTTGCTGTTTCTGTTAGAGGAATTTTTTTGCATCGGTTGTTTTCATTGCACCAAAAAGCATAGGTTACTACCTGCATTCTCTGGCACAGTGGTCAGAGGATGGTGATTAACCTCAGCAAGTGCTTAGTCAGTTCACAAGAAACCACTACCAGCTGTGGAAGCTGCCAGAAAGATCTAGCCAGTGCCAGGACAGGGGATTGGGCCAAAGCAAACAGAGAAAGGGGAGAAGAATGGATGTCCTCCATCTCTGCTGTATGGAACAACTATTGGTCATTGCAAAGACTCTCACAGACAGATTTCCTGGAACATACCTGTGTACACGGGAGCTCAGATAATACTCTTTTTTTTTTAAGTATTTTTTTTATTTAGTCTTCTGCCAAAAACATCCATTGCAACCAAGAAATTCAAGAAACAGTTTTTCATCCATCACCAATTTTGTTTTTAAGGAAAAACCTTTCTTTGTTTTACTTTTCTGTAGGTAAAAATTTTTTTGTACCTGAGTCCAAATCAATATCTCCACAATGAAGGAAACAGAAAGAGAGAATGAAAATAATCTTATTAATCAGAATTTATGTAGAACCTCCTAGAAACTGACAAAAATAAGGGAGAAAAGCAGCTTCATGTACCCTTTTTCTCCTGAGAAATTCACCTTTACTAGAAGTTTAGTTGTGCTCTGTATTTAATATCAAGCCCAAGCATTCAAAAATTGTGAGGCTAAGCTCTCATTGCATGCAAAATATACATTTAGCATATCCATTTTCTAAATTTCTTATGGTCATTTTCAAGCTTATTTCCATAATGGTATGTTGAAGGAGGGGAACCCAATACCAAACTCATTAGTTTAAGTGAACGCTGATAGTTGTCTGTACTGACCATAGCCTCCTTGTCTTCAGCTTTCAGAAGGACATTGAATTTTATGAGAGCTGTGATAAAAATTTTGAGTCTTTTCAAAACCATCGTCATTTTTGCATGCTTGTTCATGGTGGATAGAATCTCACATAACTGTAACAACTACAATTTTCTATCTCCCCCCACTGGTCCCTGTCAAAATGTTGATCAGCATTGCTCCAAGAGTCGTGGGCTGCATCCACTTTCCTTCATATGCTGAGGTTTGGATTTATTGGATTGTTGGATTTATTTTTTTCCTCACACATCACTAATTTTCTTCTTCCTCATTAGGCAGGAAGAAAGGAAATAACTGAATAACTGAATGGAAGAAAGGAGTAATTGAATAACTGATAGGGAAAGGGATTTTTTTTCCCCAAAACTGTTCTAATCAAGTGAAGAGGTAAGGAAGTTGCTTGTTTTATTCCTTACAGATCTTTCTGTCTTGTTCTGTGAAGCCCAGCACTGGACACAGCATTTCAGGTGTCTCTGCACAGGCTAAAGGGGAAGGATCACCTCCCTCAACCTGCTAGCAATGCTCCTCCTAAGGCAGCCTGGAAGCTGTTGGCCTTTTTTGCCAGATGGGCACACTGCTGGCTCATGGTTAGCTTGTTGTCCACCAGGACTCCAAGCTCCTTTTCTGGCAAGATGCTTTCCAATCAGTTGGCCCCATTTTGGATGGGTGCATGTGTTTATTTCTCCCCAGGGCCGGGACTGGACATTTCCCATTGTTGAATATGATGAGGTTCCTCTCTGGCCAGTTCTCCAGCCTGTTGAGGTCCCTCTGAATGGCAGCACACTCAACTGGTGTGTCAGACACTTCTCCCAGTTTTGCATCATCACCAAGCTTGCTGAGGGCACACCCTGCCCCATCATCCAGTTCATTAACAAAGACATTAAGCACTATTGGTCCCAGCACTGAGACTCACAGAATGGTTGACGTTGGCAGGTCCCTCTGGAGACCATCTAGTCCACTCCCCCCCCACACAGACCTGCTCAGAGTAGGGTCAGCTAGAGCAGGTTGCACAGGACCACGTCTAGTCAGATTTTGAATATCTCTGAGGAAGGACACTCCACAACCTCTCTGGGCAACTTGCCCTAGTGGTTGACCAACCTCACAATTAAAAAAAGGGCTTTCTCATGTTTAAGTCAAATTTCCTGTATTTCAGTTTGTGCCCATAGCCTCTCGTCCTTTCACCAAGCACCACTGAGTAGTCAGAGAGGGCAGAAGGCTGAGCAGGCAGTTGCAGCGTAAGCGGGAGTGAGAAACAGCAGAGGGAGTGCCCAGGGGAGCTGGAGGAGGAGGTGTGCCATGGCACTGGGGCAAACCCACCACAGAGTATTACCACAGTGCAGTAAAAAATGACAAATTGTATTGCACCCTACATTATTACCCTACGAGGTCATATTCTGTTTTCAGGCATCAGTTCAGAAAAGCGTTTTGACCCAGACTTAAACACCAGTTCTAACCAGCAAAGCACTTAATTAAATTTAAGGAAGTGATTATTTCTCACTGACCTCAATGGGAGAAAGGCCCGCTCAAAGACAAGCACCTTGATTACCAAGAATATCTGTCAGAACCAGAGCCGTATGAGCTATGTGTATACTTAATGGCAAACACATGGCCTGTTGAATCCTAAGGTCATTGCCCCTCAACTTCTCACAGATGTCTGGGTAAAACACATAATGTTTCTTACCAGCCCATGGTTTTTTTGTTTTCTTCCCATGAAAACCAAGGTGTAGGGTACATGACTGGGTCAGGTGCTCCCCTGCTCCCTACCCCACACCAAGATGTGGCCGAAGCCTACACCCACAGCAGCAGCTTAGAAGTGTTTCTGGAGCCATCATCAAGATGCAGCCAATGATGGCTAGGTAAATCCAGAGGCTTCTTCAGAGTTTCTTCCATCAATAACAGCCTAGCTGGCAGCAATCTGACTCATGACATGTCAACAGTACCATTTTCCTTTGTATAATCTGCGTTTCATTCATGCCACTGAACGCAGAAACGGCATACATGAAACTTCTGCATGTAGATTAGGACTTGTACTTTCAGGTAAAAATGTCAGACTCCTAACCTTAAATGCCAGCTACCTTTTCTTTCAAGATGTTCGCTGTCTGAATCAGCATTTGGAGCCCATCTGTATATTTCCTTCTGAAAAAAACAAAGAACGGGTACACATTCAAGTCTTGAAAGAGAAGTTGAATAATGAGAGAAAATAGTTATTAAAATCAGACCGTGTTTTTTAATGGGTTGTAGAAAACCATTCTGTTCAAAACTGAAAACAGAACACTCCCACAGCTTGTAAGGAGTCAACACATATTTTTCACACCATGTCAGATACTAGATGGGAGACAGATGACTTAATTATCTTCTCCAATGCACTCTTAAAATAGTAGCCAGCAAGAGCAACCTCTTAGTTTTACTTGCAAACATATCTTGCTGGTTTTTTTAGAGTTCTGGGGACTGTTGTACACCATTGCTGTAAAACAAGACAACGCACCTGGAAGGAGAGGGACAATAAAGATGTGGGTGTCTTTCTGATGCATGAATCTGGCAGGGTGCAATCAGCCCTTGCAAAGTTTTTTTGTAAGCAGTGATAATCCCGCTCATTGATCAGAAAGGGGCTCAGCCAGCGACAAATATCATAATTCCAGTGACTTGAACAGAGGAATCAGTACTCAGAGAACTCAGAGGAAGCCGCCTGAGATTTTATTTCAACAGGATGAAATGTAGGCCACGGTGAATTTTATTGCAAAAGTCCCATCAGACTTAACAGGATCAGAATGGCACTATAAGGTGTGAGTAGGTAGATCAGAAATCTCAGGAAGTAGTTTGTTAGATTTCAGGTTGCTCCGGACATCTGCTTTTCTGTCAAGGACAGGCCGTAGAAAACTAAGGCGAACAACATGAAAGCAATGAAATAAATTATTAACCTCAAAAAGCATAAATTATTGGACTCAAAAAATAGTTCATCCTCTTGGGCATCTTGAGTTTGGGGCAGATAGTAGAAATTTCTTCACAGTCTATTGTACTTTCTAATGATTTGAGTATCCTGAAAGAACCCCAGCACTTCCACTCCCGTCAGGCGTTGCCAAAATATGCAAACTGCACATTTGTTACAGAGTACTTTCCTCCTCAATTACTACATTTTCTTTACATGAGAGTAATTAACAGAGGGAAACATCCTCTACATTAGTATCAACAAGCAGAAACATCCTCTACTTTGGTATCATTGGCTTCATGTGGAGGCAGCTACTGCTACAAGGTAAGCTATCACTTTCATACCAAGACCTACTCTATGTCTAACACAGCTATGGTATCAAAGAGTGCCTGGAACAAGACACAAAAAAGAAATTTTCGTAGCATTAACAACAATTAAAGCATGCTCTGCATTTTGGTATTTTTCACAGCTTATTACTACCCGCTTTGAAATGTTACAAGAATGTGGACTTCTTCAACAAGTTATTAAGCACTACTGAGTTATTGGCACCTCCTAGAGAATTTATGACTGCATCTACACAGTATTTGTCTCCACAGCAACAAAACTTTAGTGTAACAGTACTGTTAAAATGTGATGTATTTTGTTTCCTCTGTGCCTTAGTGAAAGACATTAACTAGAAAGAGTCATGCTGGAATGGTGACTTCACTGTAAATAATTTCATAACCAAGTCCTTTGAATCTCTAGACTCACTCTGCTTTCAATAAACTTTACAAGAAATTTCACATCGCAAAAAGGCGATAATTAAGTGCATGGTATATGTATGAACCATAACAAAAGAAGATTAGAAAATATAAAATGCTTACAAAAGAATATATTTTACAGTTGATATTCATCTTCTAGGAAAAAAAAAACCATCTGAATTGAAATAGTATAGCTATAGTCAAGAGGTTCTGGGTTAGGATTTCCACTTACAACTATTACAGCGACACTGAAATCAGTCTGCTCTGCTGACTTCCACTTGCCTACCATCTGTCGTTTTGCCTGTAAAACTGCCTTTCTGAAATTTTATCAGATCTTCTCTTACATATGAATATTGGAAAAGCCAATTACTTTCTCTGTATTTGCACAGCACTGTACACATAAAGGTGCAGATGTGGCTCACCATCAATTAAAAGGAATGTAAAGGCATTAAGTGTTTGTAATAGTGCCACTAAACTCTTCAGAAAACTATGGAGTTATAAAGATATTTCTGTTGTACACAGAATTAAGCTGCCACAAAACCACCATGTGCTATCGACATATAAACCTGGTTATTTTAAAATGTCAAAGTCTGAGCTGTCAGGAACCTGCAAAGTGCCAGGCATAACTCCAGCTTTCAGGCTTTGCTGCTCACAACTCACTCCTCTCCCTGCCTGCCTGTCACAGAGACACACAGCCTTGTTCCTCCTCTCTGATCGGCTGGCTGTCAAATTCACATCTTGCTTTCAAGTAACTGCAAAAACTTGCCATTGATCGGGACCTTGAGCAAACACACACTTGAAGAAGTGGCAGAGTAGTTTGCTTTCTTTGCAGACAAAATTCTGATTGGTATGAGCATGGATGCAGGAGAAACACACGGAGACATGGAAGACCTGGGTACCTCTACTGTTTATGTGTTTCAGTGAACAATGACAGAAAGAGTCAGAACTGGGAAGACTTTCTGCTGTGCTTTTCACAGACAGCTTTAAGCACTGTCCAAGTGGAAATTCTCATTTTGATAGTTTGATTGTTCTTACTGATACTTGATGTATCTTTCTTTCAGTTACTATTAACATATTCATGAATGTTTGTTTTCAGTGTTCTCTCTATGATGATCTTTTTAGCCTCAAATCTTTTACGTATGTTTTCACCATGTATGTGTTAGTCTCCTTCTGTGTTAATATGTGTACTACATGGGTGTGTTTTTGGAAGAGTAAAAGTCAACACTCGTCAAAAATCAGATCTTAGGAGTGTTGGTTAGTAACTATGTAAATGTATCACTAATGCCAAAAAGCAAAAGTGCCATCTAGTCATCACAGCTGGAGCTCTATATTTACCCTCCCCTTCTGTATAACTCCACCTCAGGCACATGTAAAGTCCTAAAAAGACATATAGGGGGAAAAATATATCATATATGCAATTATAAAGGCAAAACAGCAATAGTCCTTCATGAATTTGATATTCATGTGTGATCCTTGGATAACTAGAAGAAAAACTGATCTTGAATCCTTATCTTCAAAGCAAAAAAGTTTTGGCTTTTTTTAAAAGAGGCATAATCACTGTTCCTCTTGCCACCACTATAAAACACATAAGTTTATACTACCTTTATTACTATTCCCCATAGTATACATTTGACTGGCTTAACAAGACAACTTGCATTGTAAAAAGCTATACTCTTAAGAGCACTCTTCATGCATTGTTAAGACATCATATTTGAAGATGTGGTAAAGTCAAGGCAAATCAGAAGGCAACATTAAAATAAAGAGTTCCATAAATATTTTTAAGCCCATAGTTATCCAAGTGAACACTAAATGTATGGCTTCTGTAGCTAACAGTTGGTCTGTGCGTAGGTCCACCTAGATTCTGCAGTGCTAACTAGACTTCATTGACATTGACTGTTGAAATGAACCTCGCTTATCCTGCTTGCAGGATTGTGCTATTTTGATCTCTCAGTGTGTGTTGACCTCTCAGAGTGTCAGTCCCTGAATCCACTGACACTAAGATATCTCTCCATGATATCAAGTTAGAATATTAAATCATATGGGGAACACAATTTCAGCTTGGTTTTCCCAGGTGACTCTTCTGACTCACAGACCTCAGCTTTTTGAGAGACAGGCGGTTTCCAGTCGCTCTACTGGAAGCTGCTTTTCTTTATACAGAACAACTACACATTTACTTGACAAATAGAAAGAAGTAAATGAACATATTTCTAATAGCTAGGAGACTGGGGTCATGTCTTTCAATCACAGTTATGTTACTCATGTTACGTATACTTGTATCTTTGGTGTCCTCATTGAGCCCCGCAGCCACTAAGAAATTAAGCAGAGTTGGATATTGACATTTCCTTTTCCCTCTCTGGACATGTTTTACAATGAGGACACCCAGATCACACCTACTGCTATGACAAACTTTAGTATGAAGATTTATAATCAGAGCTTCATTACAGTCTTGAGTAGGAGATATCTCAAATCTTGCTCCTTTCCCATTTCAGCTGGATTTCAGCTTAGTCTCCAGGTTTTTACAGATATTCTTGGGCACCCACATCTCCTTACAAAGAGGCTAATGTGGTGCCAATGTAACTCAGAGCTCCAAACTCTGGCTGGGGAGACAGGCATCTAGAGGTTATCTCTAGCTTTGCAGTCCTTCTGTGAATGTGATCTTAGAAGGTATTTGTAAATGAACTGTGCCTGCCTTGCCTACTGCCTTCTGTCACCATTGTGGCCTATGCATATAACCTTGCTAAATGAAAGTCGCCTTCTCTAGCACAAAATGACAGAGAGAGAACACAGGAGCATTTGCTGGGAGCTGGTAAGCACCTAGTGTACAGCACAGGTATCAGCCAGGTAAAAGGGAAAGGGAAAGAGAAAGGGAAAGGGAATGGAAGGAAAACACAAGAAATATCTCTTGATCCTAATGAACAATTTTACTACAATAGGCGTAAAACTGTGATGTGATAAATCAAACTTAATATGAGATAATTACATCACCCACCTAAGGTTCAATCTTCTCAAATCAATGTCAATAAATCCTTTGTAGCACAAGACCATCATCATGCTCATGGTCTCCACACAGACTCACTTATATGCACTACATCCAAATCACTCATTTCCAGAACTAAAAAGTAGATGCTTCATTGGAAATGTTGTGAGATACCCATTTTTTGAAAAACCTCATTGTTTTTCTGAAAGCAGCATCATGGCTAACCAGATGAATTTATCACCTTGAGCAGAATAAATCCATCAGGCAAGAAAAAGCAGACCTCTGATATCAGCTAACACAAGCTTTAAGATCTGAAAGGATCATTACGATCACTTATTGCAGCTTCTTGTATAATGCAGCTCATAAGGTGTTACCCAGTAATTCCTTCCTCAAGCTATAACTTCATATATGGGCAGCTTTCACTGAAAATGACTTGTGGACAGAGGGAAGCAGGCTTATTCCCACTATCTGAGTAGCGAGGTACATATTTTAGGCAGAAGTAGTCACAAATGCCTGTAAGCACAAAGCTCTTCAGCTTGGCAGTACAGTATTCCAAGTCACATTTCAAACCAAACACCTCCTACTTTAATTTACAGGTATGTAACACTCACTTATGCCAAGATCCCTTACAGCATCTCTGGCAGTTCAGAGGTACCCCAGTGGCTGGCCCTGAGTGCAAACAAGGCTCAGAGTCTTAAGCTGCTCACTTGAGATTGCTGTCTCCTTCCTTACTGAAGGAAATATTGATCTTCCCTTTCGGTCTGCTCTCAGTGGGAAACATCACATAAGGGAATGCAACTTCAGACTACAGAACTCTCAAAATCTGGTTCATTTCTTATTCACATGTTTCCAAGAGTTACTAGGGTATCTACCAGTTCCTGATTAGCACAAAGCTACTTATAAAGGTTCCTGCAAGGCCTATCTGTGCTTTATTGGCAGGTAATGGAATCTGAAAGGTCAGGTGAAGTTCACTTTTTCAGAAGATATCTTCCGTGAACTATTACAAATAATGAAGAGATTCTGTGTTAATAAGCATGGAGTGAAGAATAGAGCAGGTGAGTGGAGATGGAAAGGGGTCTGAGAAACATTGGAGACAACCTTTCCTATCATAAAAGCAGCAGATATGTACTCTAGAATGCATGAAACTAAAAAAAAGACGATGGAGACCATATGATATATGACTGAGGTCTGTAAAATTCATTCAGTGTCTCCAGTTTCTTTTTACATGAAACTAGAGGACATCAGATGAAACCCATGTACGTTAGTCTCAAAAACAGAGAAAAAGTGCTTAGAACAAAACACACTGTTACACTGTGAAACATCTTGCTGTGGTATATTAGTGATGACAACAGATTGCACAGGTTCAAAAGGAGGATCATGAAATTAACAGGAGAAAAATCTTTTAAGGACTACTGAATACACATAAACTACCTCTGGCTCAGGGTGTCCCTGAATTCCAATTTCACAGTCCAGCTGTTCTGGGATGTACTGCGTCATGCTCTTCCTACTCTGTACCCTTGGCATCTGCTACTGACCGCTTGTCCTGGTTTCAGCTGGGATAGAGTTAATTTTCTTCTTAGTAGCTGGTACAGTGCTGTGTTTTGGATTTAGTGTGAGAATAATGTTGACAACATGCTGATGTTTTAGTTGTTGCTAAGTAGGACTTAAGTTAAGGACTTTTCATTTTCCCATGCTCTGCCAGCAAGTAGGTGTGCAAGAAGCTGGGAGGGGGCATAGCCAGGACAGCTGACACGAACTAGCCAAAGGGGTATTCCATACCGTAGAACGTCATGCCCTGTATACAAACATGGGGGAGTTAGCTAGGAGGGGTGGATCGCTGCTCAGGCACCAGTCAGCGGGTGGTGAGCAACTGCATTGTCCATCACTTGTCTTTTCTTGGGTTTTATTTCTCTCTTTTTTTGGTTATATTCCTTTTCATTACAATTATAATTATTATTATATTTTTATTATTAATAGTTAGTATTTTATTTTACTTTAGTTATTAAACTGCTCTTATCTCAACTCATGAGTTTTACTTTTTTTCCCCCTGATCCTCCTCCCCATCCCACTGGGAGGGGGGAGGGGGGAGCAGCTGCGTGGTGCTTAGTTGCTGACTGGGGTTAAACCACAACACCACTGCAAGACAGAAGATATAGGCTAAACTATATGACCCATTTTCATCCTTATGAAACTTTTAAAAATCACATCACTTGGACCAGGTTGGAAATTCTTCAATCTTTGTGTAGAAAATCTGTCAGCGTCCTATGATCATGAATAATAATACTTGCTGCCTAATTGCTGTGAACGGCCTGGTTGTTTTCCTGCCGAAAACTTGTCAAGGTGAATTATTATGCACGGGGAATAAAATCTGCAGTGAGATTTTGAAATCAATCTAGTTTAGATGAACACAGCCAAACTAATTGCAAAGGATGGATATAGCTGAAGACTAGTTTTATCAGCAAATAACATATTTTATGCCATCTCCTAAGGAAAAAATCAACATTGCATGATCTTTAATTTCCAGCCAACCTGGCCAAGTAATTTTATCTATAATGTTACATTTACTAGCTTAGATTGGTTTTTCAGGTTATTTGCCTCAATAAATACATTTAAAAACATGTATAAAATATGCTTCAATATCCATGCCACTAGTCTTAATTGTTCAAAAAAGGCTTTTATAAGATCCAGCACGTTGCTATGGAAATGCCAGATTTCAGCTGAAAAATATTTAGGTTTCTTTACTTGTGGATGTATTGTTTCTCTGCCCTCATGGTTCTTTATAACGCACTTGTGGAAGTATACTATAAAGAGAAGAACCTGACCTAGGCATTGAAAGGTCAGTCAGGGAAGACAGGGTAATTCTATTTTTCTCCTTCAAATCCTTACTAGGTTAGTCTTTTAGAAATATTTGACACATCTGACATGCATCCATCTGGACTGAAAAAATCACAGCTGCCAAAAGACACAGAGTCTTGCAGTCAGCTTCCCATACTGCAGTTCATTTGACCACAGGGACATAACACAAATATTTGCATCTTACTGTTGAGTGTGTGACACTGAAATCCACAATTCCAAATCACATTTCCATTTCAACTGCACTGTCTTCAATGTAGCTGTGTAAACCCATCGTTTAATAAATTAAATTGAAACCTTGAAAGCCTTGGATGGAAACACAGGAGTTTCTTACTTGAAGGGATCAAGCTTTGAAAAAAGACATCACAGCCGTATGGCAGATTTCAAATTTAAAGACAAGAAGACTATTCTTAGCTCAGAAGAGATTTTTTTTAACATGTGGTATCTATTGAGCTGTATGTAGCAAGCTATTTTTCTCCCAAATCTCTTTGTCTAAATGCAGATCTTGGAGAAAGAGTCAGTACCAACAGAAGACTGTGATGCATGAGTATGTCTGGGAGCTCATGTCATCTCTGTACAAAAGCATGACTGTTTCAGTAGGACAAGAGTGTCAACTGCAAGCAGACAGAGGAAGGAGCAGGCTGGTTTTTCTATCCCTTTGCCTGAGGGGTTGGCAGCATAGCTCACTTCTGTGCCTTCAGTGGCACTAATGGGGAATCACAGCCACAGAGTGCAAAAGGCATCTTCAGGGGGTGCCATGTCTCTGTCCCATTAAAGGCAAATAGATGTCACTGACTTATTGATGATGCTAATAAAAAGTAGGCTTTCTTTTCAGTATATCATGTTAGAAAAAAAGATTTTCTCAGAATCCTGCTCATTTTTCGGATGGCAAGAGTAACAGCAGGCGAAATGCAATAGTAATTACTGACCTTAATGCAAAAATAATCATCTGGCAGTATGGTAGCACCTCTGCACCTCGAAGCAGTAACATGCTTATTGCCTCTGGTGTTGACCCAGAGCTAGTTTATTCACTGCCATATGTCATGTTGTCTGACTCAGATGCCTGCGTGGTAGCTACTCATTCCAAAGCGCACCCTTTTCTAGCAATCAGTGTGCTTGTGCATACGTACGTGCACTACCTGGATGGATGGATGGATAGAAATAGGTGTTAAAAAAAATAAATGTTGACTCTCAAGGAAGAGCTTTGTGAAGAAGGGAAGCCAAACTAAGTTGCACATTTTTTCTTAGTCATTGTCTTATTTCCAAAAGACCGTTAGGGTCATCAGAGTGGTTTAGTGATAATGCTTGTTACTAAGAATTGGTGTTCAAAAGAGAATCGTATTGGAAATAGGTCACAATCTTTCAGTTTTCTTCAAATTTTCCCAAAATGTCATTCCCTGATAAAGTTAAAATCATGTCATGTGGAAACATGAGCAGTTGATTTGTGTTACATCACCAGTGAGGCTCTTTACATCCAATACAATGAGCTAGCACAATAGATGAGAAATAGGTATTTTTTCAGTGACATCTGTGAATGTACCAGGGAGAAGATTTTTGGTTAACTCACATCAGTAATCATGTTCTTTGTTAAATTATTTCTTAGGCTCAGCAGATGAAATACTGAAGCATTGGGAAAGATATGTTGTCTTGAGTCAGATTCTGCTCTCCAATAATGGTGGTGGCAGTGGTGGGTTTTTTTAGACAGGTAAAAAACTGTTCCTGACAGCAGCAAGTCCTATTGCAAGTTTTAAATGATAACAGTAGTGAAACTCTTGAACAATTTTTAATAGAGTACACATAAGAATAAGATTAAGAAAAATAAAGAAACCCAGAACAAATCCCAGCTATTGTTTGAGCTAGTCTGATTATTTATATCAAAACTTGGAGTTATATTCTTGGAAAACCAGTCAAATGGATTTTGCAGTAAAGGGGAATCTGAGTCCCAACAGCAGCCATATCTGGATTCATGAGACTGATGGATACCTCAGAGCTTTTTACTTTACAGTGCTGGAGCATGCCAGGGCTTTGTTGCAAAGCGGGGAAACAAGAGCAATCTTAGCAGAGGTGTTAAGGCTTCCTCCTGTGAGAACCAGGTGGTTCTGGGGAGCCTCATTAGTGAGAACTCTTAAGACCAAAGCTCTTGTTTTGTCCAAAAAAGTCTGAAAGTCCAGAGGATCTTGGTTAGGGCCTCCTGGACCCACAGGCTCTGCACCACACACACATCTGGTACTATGAAATGTATACTCTTGTCTGTCTGCTCCAAAATATGTGTGTAATTCTTTATCCTGAAGCAGTGCTGACTACCAGGATTTTTGCCCATTTGGGACTAGAATAATGAAAAAAAGTGAACAATCCCTAAATGCTATATTTTGGCAAGTTCTAATTATAATTTTACCAAACAGCATCTGCTGCACTGAATCTTGAAGCCTAAATCACGTATGAGCTGCCAGGTTTTGCCAAAACAAACACTACCAAGGAGAATCTGCGCTGTATTCTTCTCCTAAATAGTACAAAAATCTATCAATGCCAGAGTGAAAAAATATTGTGAAATATTCTTCTGTTAAAATATGTTCTTTGTAGAAGCCAAAATATTTAATTTAAATACATTAAACTAGTTTACCAATCAGCAGGAACATTTCTAGATTATGGATCTGAATCTAATTCATAAATAGAAAACCTGCTAAAATGCACATACAAAGAGGCCTGAAAAGCTTCCTCTTTGATCCAGAACAGAACGAATTAAATTTAGCACTTGAAAATTATCATAGAAGTAGAATCATCATCTTCCATCCATCTGTATCCTTCATATCACAATGGAGAATAGAAATAATCCACCCAGTTTTCCTTCTTGGCTAGCAGTAACACATAAGTGTTCAATTATAACATGCAAAATTACTATTATTCTTTTTTAATTAACAAAATAATCGTAATATTCCATAGAGATTTTTAAAAAGCTCACTCTATCCCCTACCAAGCATAGTTTGTATTGTGCTTCATCTACAACCTCAAAAATTAGACAGTGTGAGTCCCTATTATACTGCTGACAATTCTGAATCAGCTTTCCTTTAAAAATCTCAGCCATGTTAATACTTTGTTCATTTAAAACTGGCATGAGATGCACGTGCCAAAATTGTTTCATTTTAAAGGAAAAAGTGTTGAGATAGCAAAACAGTGATGGCCAACTCTAACCCAGAAGATTTTATTGTGATAGCAGAAACTGTTACATTGCACAAGAAGATCAGAGCTCTGTCTTATTAATCTATTTAAAAAGAGATTTCTGGAGATTTCCCCTGAAAGTCAGTGTTGTTGTCCCAGTCCAGGTATCTGATCAGCAGATTACGCTTGTGTACTGTTCCTTACCTCAAGAATGCAGGAACAGCACAGAAGATGCTCAGATTCAAGGCCAGTGACCTCTCTTCTTAAGGAGGAATGACCAGAAGAAGCCTGACTTGTCATTTTTTGGCAGAGGGGTGTGGTCTCTCATAAATACATACTTTTCAGCGGTGTTTCTAAAAGAATAAGCACACTAACTTGTAGAGGCGTAATTCTTCATACCTGCATACAGAAATGTTTGCAGTATCACTAAGTAAAATTCAGTTTCTCCATCTGGCATTTTCTGTGTAAAATTTCTGTACAGATCACATGGTTGTCTCCGTAATGTCTCAGATTTAACACACTTTTTAGTCACAAATTAGTTGAGGATGAAAAAATCTTTTTATGCTCATGAAGTTTTGCAGAAAAAAAAATTCCAAATGTTTCCAAATTTGAAACTTCACAAGATTTAAAAAAAAATCCACCTAATCCACATTTATCTTTGCTACACTGAAAGTTGCTATTTGCAGAAATTAACAGAATAGTTAAATCATTTTAGCATTACATTGTATTCTCCCCATTCTCCCTGCCTCCATGTTGTTTGGATGCCTGATGCTCCTTGTTCCCCCTCTACCAGGCAAAACTGCGTCTTCTGTAAAGCCATGAGCATCATACCTCCCTCATAGCACCTTGCAGCTCAAGGTGAAAGCACAAGATTGCCTTATAAGAAGCAACAACTTGCATTACAGAAAAAAGAATCCTTCAGCAAGCCCACAAAAATGAAAATTGGAGATAGAAACAATAGCTTCCATATGGCATTACACTGGCACGCTAATACAGCATTATGTTTCCACTGAGTGAGAAACCAGAAATATTTAGGTCAGCTCTACATGTGCAAAACTTCTATTTGGGTCAGTCTTACCCCAAGCATGAATAATGGAACTAATTAAAAACAAACTAACAGGTCAGCAATAGCTATGCGTGGTCATTTCTGTTGAAGCACAAGAAGCCTTTAGCCAAGCCCTATTTCCAGTCCCATTATGAAACTGTGATTTAAGAAATAACTGTTTCCATATTTGAAGTGAGGTACAGCACAAACATTACGGCGGAGGGAGAGAAGCGGAAATATAACAACCTTGCCCTGAGGACTTCTCTGAGCTGCACAGTCTGCCTGGGGGATCCTCCCCTGTGGCCTCAGGGCACTGCTCTTCCATTCCCTTCTCTTACATTTCCCCCTTTCCACCTGTCTCTTCCCAGAACTGATCAGTCCCAGTATACGCAGCTGTTGCAGGAATTGCAACTTTTTGAGTTGAGAGGCCGTTGTGAGGTGGTGTCTTTTATGTTGTCTTTGCACAACTGTGGTCTTCTCTGTGATGTAAAGGCAAAGCAGCTGGCTGTCTGGCAGCTCTTTAATGACCATTAAAGGTTAAAAATTCCTGACCTCTTTTTATTCGTCCGTTACAGAAGATCAGGAAATGCAAAAGAAAGCTAGCCCCCTTCCTCCCCTTGTGCCTGTTCACCTGAATGTTTTCAAGTGGGTGTATTACAATTTAGTCAATTTCTTGGAGTAACAGAAGTTACTTAAAAGTTAGCCAGGCTTCAGTTGAACAAATAGATTCTGATAGTAGTGAGTAACATCTCTGTTCACTGTGCTGAAAAGAGATTTGGCAAAGCTTCCTATACTTTACTATGTGAGGATTCATTTACTTTAGCTAAAATTCACTTCACTTGCCATTTTATATTCCTTTTTTGTTGTTGTTGAAAGCCATTTACCTTAAATATCATCACTAAACAGATGATAGAGAAGAGAGTTATTTAACAGACTAAGCGAACATCAGCACAATTTTTCTGTGACTTTTTGTGAGACAGTGTTCCCTGTTTAGCCGTAGCAGTTTGGGAGGTATTCTGAAAAAATGAGATTTCTTGTACTGTACTTGGCTCAAATGATTGTTAAAAAAGATTTAATTAAAAGAAAACCATCAGTGTAGATGAACAAGACAATAAAAAAGGAATAAACTTTTGTCCTCTGAAAAAGGAAGTACAATTCTGTACTATTTACTAATTCTCTATTTGTAATTTTTAATGGTGATCTGTAGATTTCAGAAAGCCTATATTTTGTTTACAAGAGTGCATCTCCCAGTCCTGCGAGTAGTTTCCATTGATAACATGGGCTTGCCAAAGCTTGATTTGTCCCATTTCCAAGGGCTGGAGGATAACTTTATGAGCACTGTTTGGGTTCCAGTGCTAAATGGTACATATCTGACATTTCACCTTCCTCTCCACTTAACCTCCCCCAGTCAGAATACAACATTGCGTTCCCCTTGGGGGATGGACAAGGAAGATGTAGTCAGTTAGGGAATGCTGGAATGGCAATTCAAGAGAAGAAAGAAATCTGGGACTATCCTTCTTAAAAACACTAGTAAACGGGGACAATAAGTTGCTTTGCTGCTTTGCACAAGTCTACCCATGCAGAATGCAAACTGGCTATGCCAGAAATTGGGGAGGGACAGGGGAGGAAGAAAGACTATTTTTCAATTTCGCATTCAAACTGACAGTTCCCCATATTCAGTATTTAAACCCTTTCCTTGCTTAGATTGTTGCCTATTGTTCTGTGGCTGTTCTACTTTTAAAAAATTCCCTTCTTTCCGATTAACTGATTTTTGTCACATAACAAACCTTCATGTGCAACTTTGAATACAAACAACTGGAAAGTCAGGACCAAATTTTCACTTGGGAAAAATAAACACATCATACTTATAAGATAGGAATTGCTAAACCACAAGTTTTCACCTGGAAACTAAAAGCTTTTAGGAAGTGCTATGGTCAGTTTTTAGGCTTCACAGCCACCCCGTCCCCCTCTTCTTAAGTTTGTTATGTGTGAGCAGAATTTAAAAGTTGCATTTAAAATTCAAAGAAGAACCAAGAAAAAAAAAAATCAAGAACTCAGGAGCTTGGAATTTAGAAACAGAAATGTTTTGGAGTGTGCTGAAAAAGAATAATTTGTTCTATCATTATCAAGACTTTTTTTAAAATTTCAAATGCATCCATAATCCAACATATAGAATGAAAACATGTGATTTTAAAAAGTAATTTCAAAATTAAAAAAAAAAAAAGAATTTAGACCCAGAAGCTCACAAGAGGTAAACTCATCATGTAGAAATTACAGTTATGACCTGAAGTGAAATTTTAGCAAAACTGTTTTTCCACAGTTTGATTTGAATATAGTTGTACATATTATTACAATATAAAAATGCTGTATTTTGTTAAGGTTTCTTTAGTCCACATGTCAGTTCCAATGGGGCAACCTACACAGTAATTTTCCACTGAAAACTACAGTAGGTCAAAAGTTTATGTTAACTTATTCTCTTGTTTAAATTTCTTTTGAAAGGGAAAAGTTGGACTTTTAAAACAAATTCAGTTTTCACTCTACCCTGCTAAATTTGGCAAAATAAAAATCTATTATTCTGTATTCTCAATATTTTTTCTTGTAAAGAGTCTATTTTCAAGGAACATCTGTTCAACATGAGTAAGGAGGAGAAACTTTAAAATGTTTTAAAATGAGGATACCTTTTCATCTGCAAAAAAAGTTCAATTGCACACTGTGCAAGAAATATGTAGCACAAAAAAAATGCATGTATTTGGAGATCCAACTTGGAACCGCATTTGCCCCAAACCCAATGAGTCAGAGCTGAAGTTAAATGAAAGATAAACAAACAAATAAACAACCCTTTCCTTATAAAACTTTAATGTAAATTATGACCTTGTAAAAGGTGCCAACCCAGAAATTTTGGAAATTGAGAGTGTCTGCTAGATTTTATTCCCACTGAGGTAAAAAAAAAGGTTCACGCTAACTTCAGTAAGCTTTATAATAAGCCATATCTCCCGGAGTATGTAATATCATAGCAATGTCAGTGGAAAAAGGGAAAGTGGCATTTGAAAATATAGGCAAGCAGCTGGAATGAACACTGATGCTTTTACCTTTGTTTCTCAAAGCAGCTCCAGATACTACCATCTTCAAAATGAGAAGGGAGCATTGATCTCTGCTCTCCCTGGGTCCGGTAAAATGAAGCATCTATAAACCCAATATAGATGTTGTCTGTCTACAGTTGCTTTATGCAGAAACAGACAGATCCTTCTAATAAATCTGATTTCATTGAGTTTTTTGTTTATTTCTTTTATAAACTTTACCGTTTGTGTAAGTCTTGAAGTTAACCAAAGATAAAACAAAACGATAAGATAGAACCTTGTATATATGATTTCTTGAACACTTCTCAGTAATGTTGCATTCTTGGTAACACAATAGTCATATACCTTAGATTTTTTCTTCTGAGAAACAGGAAAAGCTTTCTTGAATATAAACGGTCTTCTTCACTCATTTATTTTTTTAATGTAATGTTTTTAGAAAAGATGCACTGGGTGTAATTAGAGCAATAGTTGTCAAAATGTCTAGAAGTCACATACCTTTAAAAAACCCTTCAAATTTTAGATCATTTTTAGAGTCTTCTTTCCTTCTTCTTCAGTCTGAACATTTGCTTGTAAAGACACATAGGGAGGAATTCTGTATCTGCTGAAGTAATCCACAGGTTGCAGAAGCTGAGCATGCCTCCGCTGATATTTTTACTTCTCAGCTGTCTTCAGTATCAGCAACTTTAGTAGAGAGTTGAAAAGGCATGGTCAAATCTATTTTTCATCTCATCAGGTTGTATCTTCACACAACAACATTATAATTTATACCCATTATCTGCACAGGACACTGTGGACCTTGTGTCAGGTTAGTATAATACTGTGTAGATATTTATCCAGCTTTTGTTATGACTGGTAAAATACTTTCATAAGAATTTTCCTCTCTTCTTTTGTCATTACTCCTTTTTCCCAAGAAAAAGTGATCTTTTTCTCGCAATAATTTTTCTCTTATCCTATCCTTTATTTTCAATTAAAATATGTGACTTATTTTCAGAAAAGATATTATGAACATATTTCCAAACAGTTCTTCAAATCCTGTGTATTTTTCTCTTCTGTGTTCTCCTGAATATCTGATACATCCTGACAGTCTGAGAAAGTCCATCTTTTTCTTTAATACTTTGCCCATCTTCCATTGGTTAATTTTTTCAGTGTATCCCACTCCCTTCTCTGCAGCTTCTCACTGCTACCATGACACAGTTGAATTTTGTAAAGATTTTATTCTGTAAGCTCTGTTTCAGGCTTGAGTTGTCTCCTGGATAATTTAAAGACAATATCCCACCCCGGTAGTGCCTGGGTGCACCTCTACCTTCTTGGCGTGTTGAAGCTGGTTAAAGGAGTAATCACTGAGGGTAGACTTGACCCTTTTGCAGAATCAGGGTGAATCCTGTTAGCAGAAGCAAAGATTTCGTAACGGAATGGAGGTGTAGCCCATCTCTGCATAGGATCAGCGTTTAGGAGGCCCTAGAAGAGAGGTGACAAGGAGCCACTCCATTGATAAACTCTATGGTACGTGACAGAGGCATCAGATGATAGATTTCTTGAAGACAAAATAATCATAATCATAATTTTCATATTATGATTATCAGTGGGGTTGGTGTAAATACCTAAGTCTGACAGACGGCCAAATAAAAGCACACAGTTAGACTAGATGCAAATGTCAGGCATTTGAGGTGGCTAAAGATGAGACAAGGAGAGCAGCAACCAAACGTCCACATTTTTAACAAACGGCAAGGGCACACTGGGGAGTGAACACAATGTGGGTAAAAAAGAGATTTTCACTGTGTCCAAAAAGCCTCAAGGTCAGCAGGAAAATTATCCACAGGTACATGTTTAGGTCAATGCAAAATCTTTCACTTCAGTGTCTTTGAACATTTTTTTCACCAAAGGGATTTTCTAATTAAACAGTAACACTAAGTTTGTTATTTAAAACAGCTTTAATATGAAAAAGGGTTATTAAAGCTTAAAGGCCTTTTGAAGGAATAAAACTTTTGAGGGTTTGGCCGAGAAGCGTGGGTCAGCCTTGAATGAATGAGAAGACACGTTCAAGCTCAGCTGCAAGCTAAACTGGAAACAAAATCCTCATTTAGCATTATAAAAACTTTTGGCAATTTTGACTTTTAGAAGAACATGTCCTTCTCTCAATGCTTCTAACATGAAAGCACACAATTCCTGTTCTGGGACAGTGTCTTCCAGCCAAGCTTTAGTGATGGTGGAAAATAAAGAACAAGGAAGACAGACATTGAATGTATGTCTGCACAGACTTCAGAGATGCCAGATTAACAGCTCTGATATTGCTACAATGGCATATAGCTCTTAAGAGCACAGCCACAAGGCAAAAAGTGGTTCCCAGAAGCGTAATTAGAAAAACAAACAAAGAGTATGCAAAGATTTACTACTGACTATCGTCAAAATTTATTTTAGCTTTTTTAATCACTTTAAAAAATATATTAAAAAAATCTTAGAATAAGAAAATATTTGATTTCCAATAAAAGCAATAATTTTCAAAAGCCCAAAATTAACCTTTTCAATCAAACCAGAATCACATCTTTGGAAGTATTTGTGTGGCATGGGGATGGGTGATATTTCCAAACCAATACAAAATTACTGAAAAAGCTTGTTTTTTCTGATGATTAAAAAAAAAAGCCAAAATATCTAACAAAAATAAAAAAGTCTATGGAAAAAAATTTGATGAAGTCTTCTAGTAACTCAGAGACCTCACACATTGCAGGGAACTAAAGCATAATATTAGAATAAAAATTAACTTCAAAAAAAAAAAAGAAAAAAACCACATTACCTTCTAATCCTGAACTCTGATCAAGCCAACATGGCAACATAACAATTAAATCTGAGCTTAAAATACAACAATTATTTCCTCTATTTAGAAAGATAATGAGAAAGGATGGGGTGAGTGTCAGAAACTCAGGAACACCAGGTGTGTTCACGGTTCCTTCCACTTGCCAGTAGCTCAATTTCCACCCAGAGATCGGGGGCGGGGATCTGCCACTCAGTTTGGGACCATGCTTACAGCACATGTGGTATTACTGAGCGAGAGGCATGATGCAGTGCTTTAAGGTGGCCAGGGTGGCAGAGAGGGCAGAAGCCTACCCCATCCCACAGATCCAGCAACTGACAGCAGTGTGAGGTGGTTTTATGACTTCCTAGTGTATAATGAATTAGGTAAGAGCTAATTTGCATATGTCTGCATGTTCTCTAATCCTGTGTTTGACAACAGGAAAAATACTGCCAAAAGCTGCTAACGTAGGGCCAGATTGCATCACCTCCCATCAGACAGGTGAAAACCTTGTCATCAAAGGCACTGCACCCTTCTGCAGAAGTAAGGACTCGTCAGAGTAAGCAGGTGGTTCAGAGTAAGAGCCTACAGTGATCGGTCTGAAGATTAATCCCTTTTAACCACAGCAAAAGCCCTCACTGACCTTGGCAAGCTTTGGGTCGAGCCTGTCCCCCCTGTCAGAGAGAAAGGCCCTATGCTCAGGCATGTGGGAAGGAGGAAAGGTGGGACATGCCAGCTGAAATAGGTCTCCTCAGCACTAAGGACTAGATCATTGGATGAAAACAAAGTCTGCGTATTTTCTTCTTCTGAGGCTCTAATACTCTTCCACACCATTTTTCAGTCCCCAAAGAAGGTACAGCTTCTCCAGAGGGGGGCTGAGAGATTAACATGTAACAGCAATTTGGGAGCTTAAAGGTTCAGTCTAGTACTGCCTTGTGTGTTCCCTAGCACTTGCCAACTCAAAGGCCATCCTTGCAGAAAGATAGTGACAAATATGAATGAGGCCAAGAGGTCTACCAAAAAACTTGGACCCCAAAAGGAAAACAGCCACGGGCAAATGAAGCAGCTGCCAAATCCACTATTTTATGGGTGGTACCACTAGATGGTATCCATTCTCTAACTTTCCCCCCTTTTTTTTTTGTCAGTAGCTTTGTCAACCTGCACTGGTACAAAAGTGCTTATACTGAGTAAACTTAAACCAGTACTTAGGGAGTCTAAGCAAGTGAATAATTTACTCATCTTTTTTTTTTTTAATAATATTTTTTTTGCTTCTGCTAGACTTCATATTCATGACAAACAATGCAAAAGGAGTCAGAAGAGTACATGCATTGCATCTGTCTCAGCTGCTTAGTGCAGAGATCCCTAGCCAGAAACAGAAATGCTGGCTTGATAGCCAGGTCTGCTAGCAGCATGTTTCAGCCTCTGAGCATTTTGCCACAGGCATCTGGTAAGCCTGCTACCAGAGGAGGACAAAGGACTGCTGTGCAAAGCAAGAGGTGTATGAACAAGCTGGAATTCAACAAGCAAGGAGCCTAAACCCATCTTCCAAACCCAACATTCCCCAGTTAAGTGCAAAGTAAGCAATGACAGGAAAAATCTTTGCTCCCTTAGCAGGAATGTCAGCTAATGGAGTGATCGAAGAGTTATCATTCAGCTGGTTTAGATTACAGTGAGCAGCTTGTGCTTTTTGGCAAATCTAGTAACAGGTGGACTCTGTTTATTTTTCATTCTTTAAGGGGAGATCCTGTTTGGAATTAACTATAAATTACACTAATGCTTTCATTTGTGAAATGCTACAGTTTGGCTTTAATGATTTTACTTGGAAAGCAGCTCTTTAAAGTCCTTCAGCATAAGCAGCATAAGGAAAGACTGTCATTCTCAGTTATTACATGAGTCTGTTTCCACTCCCAGTGTGTTTCTTCAGAACTGTAACACATAAGAATACTTGCCCGCAAAATGATAGAGTGCATATTTTCTGCAAAATGCTAACCCAAGTTTCAGTAGCTCCTTTGTCTTCTTGTAGATATATTTTTGGTCTTTCTTTTTCCCATGTATCTAGATCTGATTTTCACCTGTGTTTTGCTTTTCCTTGTTAATGGAGTCCCCTTGGTCAGACAATAATTTGCTTTAGAAATGTATGTTCTTCATAACAGAAAAAATGGCAAGAGTTACTCTGTCAGCTATTCTGGTAGTAAAGTAAGGGACTGTTTCATCTTCATTGCTTTCTCAGATCTGTCACTCTTATTTGAGTTTTAGCAAGGAACAAGGAAGAGGAATTTTGGTAGAAAGAGTTGGTGCAGCACTGCTACAGGTAGAGGGAAATCACAGTAAAACATAGCTCTCAGTTCTCAAAACCTAGGTCTCTCCCCTTCTGGACTGGACTGAAAGAAACCACATCCTTGGGCCGACAATGTAGCTCTCAGCAACTTGCCAGAGATGCATCTGGGTAAGCAAGAAACTGCAGCTGACTATAGGAGTCCTTGGCAGTACCTCTGACTGTGACAGGTTAGGAAAAGGAAAGCTTCTCAGAGAAGCAATTTCTGTCAGTATTTAGAGGGAAAATGTGATTTAGGGATGACAAAGGGAAGAGATCTCGCAAGGTGTTTCAGACTTCTTCATGCTTAGAATCATGAAGTAGAGTACCAGATTATGCCAGTGGCTTTTTGTATTTGTGTGTGCATATATTAATGTGCCTATTGAGCATGCACACTGCAGCAATGCTTAAAAACCACTGTGCTGGGTACTATAGTGCTAAACAAGCCTCCCAGTCTTGAAGAGTGTACAGTCAACTAGGGTCAGTTTTATGGAGCACATGGGAGATTTCAGAGCTCACATTTCAAACTGCTTCGTTTTTTGTCTCCAATACAGTTCTTCAGTGGAAGCACTTTGTAATTCCTGAGGGTCAGTGTCACAGCCTACGCAGTATTTCAATTGACCTCTCTGTTTATGGTTCTCTCCTGAATAATCAGTTTTTCCCAATGTGTCTGCAACACAATTTGTGAAGCACAGTTTATTTGTCTTGTTTCAGTGTTCTAGCATAACCAGGCATATGGGAGGCATGCAAACAGGCACAGAGTTTTTTCCACCTGCTGATCAGAGACAAGATGAGTAGTAAAACCATTCATTTACTGTCTCAAAAACTAGTTATCAGTTACAAAGAGGTTTTGCAAACAACTTCTACCAGCTTGCCTGAGCTTTTTTTGACCCATGGAGAGTACTATAAACCATGGGAAATCAAACTTTTCTGTGAATTGTTCAGGACATGTGGATCCATTTCTAACCAGGAACTTCTGAAAATAGCCTACGTCTTGATGAATGCAACGAGGAAAGTATCAGCTCGTGTGCTGAATCATGTGACAACATTAACTGATTTATTGGTAATTTTATATTATCTGTATATTTGCTTCAGAACAGTTCTGAGAACATGCAAAACAGGGAGGAAAGCAGAAGGCCATAAAGAAGAGCGAGCTGACGTGATGTTCAGAAGGCTTCACTGTTCTGAAGACTTGTTTGACCTGTGACCATTTGCCTCAAGCTTTGTCTGTTACTGTCATAGAACAAAAGCCACTTAGCCACTTACCAGCAACCTTATGTCTTTGTATCACCAAGCCAGAGTGAAAATGAGGACAAGGGTGCAACTGGTGCCATGCAAGTGTCTTCATTAAGCGCCTACCAACCTTAGCAAGATTGATTTACGTCAGCTCTGGAACAAGCTGTGAGAGCACGTGACGATGACAACCAGTGGCATATTTCAATTAGCAAACACTTCCTCCTCCTAATCTAAACCAAACTCATTTAAAGAAAACTTGCTCAACAAAGAAGCTGAATTTTTTTCATGGACTTAGAGAAGTATAAGGGATTCTCTGAATCCTTACCAAAACTGAGGGCTAGCTGGACTCCTCTGGACTCCTTTGTAGGCAAGATACATACTTTATCTCAGTCTGGGGCCTACAGGGGGAAAAAAATAAATCAAAAGTAAAAGGAAGCAAATTAATGTAAAGTAACATCTCCTAAGCAGGGCTGATGAAATCTTGCTTCCTCCAGATTTGCAAGTCCCAGCTGATTTTCTGATCTCTAATAACATCCAGGCTCCAGCTACAGCTTTTTCTGCAGTTGGGTTATGTATGGAAACTGTCTTTTGTGATTTTTTTCCTAGCACCTAAGAAGTGCAACTACTTACTGAAGCTTTGAAGGTAGCATTTATCATACTTGATTGCTCTCTCCAGCTGCCCAACTTCATAAAATTTTTAAGTACTCTACATCTGCAAGATTTCCTACTCTCTTTGTCAAGTAGGCTTGAAATTGGCCAATGGGTCCTGAAAGTCATAAGTGAAGAGCGCAAACCGACACACAAAAAGACAGATAGACACACACAGTACATGGCATTTTTTTCACTGGCTTCAGGCTCAGATGCTGACACAAGCCAGCAATTACAGAGACAGCTACAAATAAAGCCCATTTTGATTATTTTGAGCTTAACTAAGACCCCACAGAACAAAAAACTGCACTGCTCCAGTGACGATGGCTTGGAGTTGTATACTGGGCAGCTGTATACATTTCCTTGGCATATGGAGCCAGGTATTGGTGAAAATGTAGCCCAGACAATGCAGAGCCAGATATAATAACCTGCGGTTGGTACAAGGCAATGAACGGTCATACCAAAAAAGGTTCTTACAGGAAGAGAGGAACAAGAAGAAAGGTAGAGCATCTCAAACTGTTCCTTTCCTCCTGGATAGGGCAGCTATGCCTACATCTTAGTGTTAAGCCACAACTGTTCTCTATTCTTTTTCTCTCTTTAAGCTCTGATTACTGACATACCTCAGCTTCTACAAAAATCCTATTTGGCTGGACAAGTGAGACTTTTAGGCTCTGAAATCAATGTAAGCCACTCCAGAATCTGCCTAAACAACTTCTCTAATAGTTATTGAAATTCCAGGATTTAGGAAAAGATGATATACAAGATACTGCAACTTAGGATTTATTTTAGGAACCATTAAAAAAAAAAATAGAGGACTCTTCACTACTTAAAAGTGGGGTTTGTGGTTAGCTGTGCTTCAAAGTTACCAAGTTAGCTACTGTTTGGAATCTTCTCCTAGTCCTTTTTCCACCAGTAAGCTATGGCAAAAGAAAACGGAATGATATACAAGGAAGTGGAACAATGTAAGAGTCATTTAGGACACTTTAGTCCATATTTGCTTCATGTTAATACTTTCTGACTTACTCCAGAATCCCAAGTTTCGGTGTCTTATACGGATTTCCAAAAGTCTTCGTTCAAAGCTAAAAGATCAAAGTGCCCAGAGGAAGTGCTTGGCCATTTACCACTTGTATTTCTTGAAGATAAATAATACTGCTGGGCGATCCAGGGCTTCCAACAAGGAAACAATTTGTATGCTGTGCTTTACAAGGGAGCTGAGTGCATGCCAGAAACAAATAGTCTGTACTTATCTGATGTATTACTCCTCAAATGGATAGCTTGACACAACTCAAAAAGATGAATAACATGGACCACACAGGTTTTAAAAAGTCAGTCTGTACTCTTCCTCCCTCTGAACAAAGGTGGAATATCTCACCCCAATATATTTCAGCCCTGTGCCAAAATGTTTCACTCAGCCGTATCTACCCTGCACGTCCTGAAGTTGTCAGCTGTCAGTCTTAGTAATAATATTGTCTCAATGTTCACTTAGGTTGTTCATTATTGCTAGGATGGAGTGTCTAGAGATTGTAGTCAAGATTAGAAGCCAAACAGCCTGGACAATGTAGAGTTTGAAAAGCTGTTACTGCCAGACCAATATCATCTCTGAACTCCAATTGTGGCGTACGCAGTAGCCTACACGAAAAGCTGGAGGAGCTCTGATACACATAGTTCAATAAAAAGAAGATGGAGAGATGATTTGAACACCAGTTATGTGAAAGAGGACATGACTTCTAATACAAGATAGTTCTTTAATCTAGCTGATAAAGGCCTAACAAGATTCAACAGGTGAAGCTAGACAGATTCAGACAAGAAGTATTAATTACATTATTAAGGGAAGGTGGTTAACCATTGGAGCAACATATGCTGTGCCTGTGCTAGATAAATCCTTATTTGAAGATCTGAGGTAAAATCCTGTCTCCAGTTAGAGTACTCAAGAAGTTTGGGAAGCATGACGGATGTATACCTAAAGGATGTTTCTCCAGCCCCAAAAGGAGGTTGCTGGAGAAATCATGGGCATCTATGTGACTCATTTTGCAGGATGTGAGATTGGGTCACCACAACAGCCTTGTGTTGTCTCAGACTCCTAGAATAACAGACAGCCTTTGCTGGCTGTCCAAACAGGGAATACTTGAGGGAAGTACTCAGAGGAGACAGAAAGACAGAATAGCTTGTCCATGAGCAGAAATATGGCATCACCATGACTAGAACTCTTCTCTCTCTGCTTTTAAAATGGATGTTCTCAAGGAGACCATATTGTCTCCATCTGTTGTTGGTTACGCATGTCTATTTGTGGAACATCTGACTTGTATTAAAACTTCTAGCCCTTTTAGTAATTAGAGTCCCATAGCATTTTGTTCAGAAACTGGGCAAGATCTGTTGTTAACTGACTTCTGAGCTGTTAACTGCACGTGACTCAGGTCTGTATTTTGTTGCTGAGAGATAATATATTCAAACACATTTCTACACCTATTCATTTAAGTTTTCCTGAAGCTTCAACACCTTGGTCCTTTAGGCACTTTCAGGAACAGTACCATTAGACTTTAATCTGTATCAGAAACCATATTTAAAGCTCACTGCAGTGCTTCATGAAGCATGATGATCTAAGTGGTAAGGTAATATATTGGTACGAAAAAGAACTTAGATTCAGTGTTTGATATGCCCCTGGGCCATGGTGGCTTGCCTTGGTTATGTGATATGATCTCCCTTTCTCCTAATACTCCTTGCATTGTCATGCTAAGATATGTTTATGAACGTTGCAAATGTGCTCCTCTTTGTAGCTGTGACATTTTAAAATAGAAAAAAAACCAAAACAAACCCACAAAGTCTGCAAGGAGAGGTGGTATCTTTGACTAGCCAGCTCCCATCACTGGAGGAAAACAAATGAACTTTCAGGCACATAAGTCTTTCATCTCCCATCTGTAAGTGATGTAGAGGATACTATTTATCAGCACTGAAAGTGATCTAGACGCAATGCCTCACACAAAATCCCTTCTTGAACGCTTTTTTGCAAGACCACAAAACCATTAGGAAAATAATTCTCTGTGCAAGTAGTGGACTTGACAGAAAGGACCAGACCCTCACTGGGATTCTTAGCTTCTACTCTAATACCAATAACTGGCTCCAATATATTTATTCAGAGCTATTTCATCAGGCTTTCCTGCACTGCTGGATGCATGTGGATGTGTTTATATAACGCTGTTCTAGTCTCTCCAAGGGAGTATTTCAAATGAATAGCATAGACTTGTCCTAACAGAATCCTTTTAAAGATTTCCTAAAGAGGCACCATACAGCATGTCAGCCAGTTAGATCTTCATACCGTTAGAAGTATGTGCCACTTCTTCGCAAGATATTTCATTTTCAGACTTCTGCTGTTGTTGGAATTAAGTCTTTAACTGTAACATTTGTCAGCCTGGCTTTGCCAGAGATGACAGAACTGCTCTGTGGATTAAACTCTCCATTTAAAGAACCACCACACTAGAAGAGAAGCCTAAAACCTGAAGTAAACACCCTTATCATCGTTACAATGCAAGAACAGAGGTGATAGAAGTTCCATGGGCTACAAGCTGGTTCTTTGTGCTTAAAAGGGAAGAGACAGCAAAAGGAAATGCAGGGTTACTTTTTTTGTCACAGTCTACCTTATCAGCCCCTGACTAGTTCACGGGGATCCAACCCAACCTGTACTCTAGAGAGCTGTAGTCTCTCTGTAGTGTAGGGTAGCATAGTCTCTCCCTATGGAGAGCTCCCCATGAACTTTTCTTAATGGAATCTGCCTTGCAACAGCAGGGATGTCCTTTATAGCAACCAAAGAGGAACTTGAGTGGATGTTTTCCCTCCTAGATTTCACACAATCACTTGTAGCATTTTATAAATGCAACAATTCTGTGTGGGTGGCATTCTGCACTTGTATCCTACTAAGATGAATCATCACCACAGTGACAAATGAAGCTCTGGGGGAGCACCATAAGTTTCTACCCACTTTATTGTAGTATATAATAGGGCTTCACTGAAGAACTGAATTGATATGGATAGTGTGTGCAGACCCTGAGCAACAGAGTTCAGTAAAGCTGAGTGCTTAACCTGGTTACAGCTGTGTCCATAAAAGGATGACTCACAACTGACTCTGTTCTCTCATTTTTGCCATGACACCAGATATTCAGCTTCATCTGGCACCATTCTTGACTGTCATTCCAACAATTGTGGCAGGCTGTCTGCTGCAAATTAACCTTTAAGTCTGGTCAATCCATGTCCCACCCTCCCTGGAGTTCCCATGTCCTCAAAACCTCTAATGAAACTCCCTACTACTACAGATCTTCTTGATTTCCTCTCCAACTCTACTTTCTTCCTCCTGACTGAAGGGCCCACTGCTTTTCCTTAAAATCTATAGGCAGCAGTCAAAGAGAAAACTCCAATGAACCAAACCTAAAAGATATTTATTTGAGCATTTCAGTGCTTCAATTCTTATTCACCTCTGGAGCTCTTTAACTCTTTGTTCTTCTTTCAAATGCCAACCCCTTGGTACTACGCTCAACAGTAGGGGTGAAGGTTCCTGTTCTTATCTTCATGCTACACTACTTCCTCTCTCAACTCTGGGTGTTTCAAGCAACTCAGTTACATCCCAGCTTCCAAGCATTACCACAAGAACAAACAGATCCTTATGACTTCCACAAAGGCCAGGGTTAGGTTTATACTCTGCTTCCCAGCCCTGTGAACGCTTTTGGTGGCCTTATTGCTGTAACTCTTTCAAAAGAAGGGATGGAATTGGGAGTGGCTGAGGCTGTAGTTCTCAGTCTGAATATAGTCCTCTGTTAAAGATCTGAAGATGATTCCCTTCAGATTTTGGATATTTCTTCTGTCTTCCTGTCCTATTCAAACACATGTTTTCTAGGAATGTAGATAGTCTTGGTGGCACCCAGGAGGGCTGTATTTTCATGTATGTTTCTGCAGCCAATTTAATCTAGTTCAAAACACCCTGCATGGATATGTGCTTCATATATACAACCTAAATGTCCTCAGAACCTGCTAAGCACTTACCATTGCTTCAGAAAATAAAGCTGTTTCATTTAAAGCACTGAAGAAAGAATATTTTCCATATGGCTTTTTCTTCCACACCAGAGGGACCTCTGTCATCTTCCAAGTATGCATCCATTGCTTTGTGTCTGCACTGAAAAATGAAGCCAGAATATATTAATCAGCTTCTCTCCAGTAAAGAGAACCTGCTTTTTGTTGCTTGTTTTTGGTTTTGCTTTAATTTGTTTTTTAACATGAAATGTTTCCTCATGGATCTAAACCAGTTACTCATTAAGTAATGACAAAAATTTCCAAGATATGCCACCATTCTTTTCTTCCGGCACAGGTGTGAGCCCCTTCCCAAACTCAGAGTATTCTTTCACCTGTCTGGCAGGCATGCATACACAAATTAAGGCCAACTCCAGAGCTTTGTGGAGAGAAGTCAAGCATCTAGATATCTTAGTGGAAGCCTGAACTTTTGCTTTTGCAGATGGGTAGAGTGGATAGAGCCTAGCCCACCCACAGATAGTTTTTCAGCTTTTCTGAAGCAGAATGTGAATTCTTTGTGTCAGACCAATAGGCAGAAATGTGGACTGAAATACATGGATGGAAGGGCTTCTCTGGGGCCTCCTTGCTACACATGAGCTTGTATGTGCTTCTATCCACTTTCCTTACGCCCATGCATGAAGTACAAGGAAACAGGTTTGCCACCTGAGGCAACACTCACAGTGCCTTACAGCAGCTGTGCTGGCCCCAGCCTGCTTTTGCTGTTGTTTTCTCTTTTCATGTAGGATTTCTACCATGAGTAAAAGTATGGGGGGAAAAGGGCAATACAGGTGCCAGGAGTAAGTGTGGCCAGAACTTATTGATCTCGGACCATCCATTCCTTCCTATTGCTGGTGGGATGTATGGAGTTAGTCAGCTCTAAGACACAGCAGGGGCTGCTCTGGCTCTTGAAAGAAAAAAAGAAAATTAATATGGAGCTACACTCCTCATTTTTCTACTGTTGACACCCCTTCTCAAATCACAAAGGCGAACTTACTGAGAAGGAGTAGCTCCTCTGCTGGCTAGATCCACTACTTAAAGCTCACGAGAGCCCAGGGAGAACAGTCACACCCTTAAGGGCAACCCTCAGCACAACGAACTTTATTTCATTCACAAAGTTCACAACATTCAGGATCTAACACTGCATTCGTGGAATTGGATTAATAGGTTGGGACTGTGTTGCACAGGAAAGCAGGGGACAGTGAAATGTCAGCTCTGCTCAGAAGGAAAGACACAGCTCTGTTAATAGAAGAGAGAGATCAGGGTTTATTTTGTAATAGTGTACAAAAGAGAGAGGTATGGGATCAGTAGTGTAAAACCTGAGTTACCCTGAAGAGCAGGCTGTCAAGTCTCCACACTGAATCAGATTCTCCATCAAAAAGAGGGCTTTAACTAATTTTCAGAGGTATTTAAGAGCCTAGACTCATTGCTACTTCCCTCACTTCCAAACAAATCAATGATTGACTAGGACTCTAAATCCTAACTCCAGCACAGACAAGGAGCAAGGGAAGCACGGTCTGTTCTTTCATCTGTTATTCAAAGCAGGCTGCCTATATCTCATCAACTATAGCTCAGCCTAGAGAGCTCTGAAAAAGTCAGTCTTGAACAAAACACAAAACAGAGCTTCAAGTGTTATTTCATACAATGGTAAAATTCAACTTCTAGGCCTTTTTTTGGTTTTGCTTATTTTTATAGCATTCCACTGTTTCAGAAATACTCATAAATTGTCATACCCCAAAACCATGCCTGTGGCTGATTCCAACCACAGAACATAAAAGCCCACTTCTCCAAGTGCTAGTACAGCAATAAGGCAAATGGGATTTCTCAGGAATGCTGCTGCTTTTCATGTGCTCTTGTACTAGTCAATCATGACTAGAGGAAAAAAAAAAACCTGACAAATCATAACCCAGTAGGACCCAAGTCTGGAAAAGCTAAATCTCTCATTCTTTGAAACAAATTATTTGCTTCCATGATGTTGCCTTGTGTTGATTGCAACAGCCATCCAGAACATCCCTAAATATTTTTGAAGAAATTATACTTGGTAATGATGAAACAGCTGTAAAAAAGTAGTGATATAATAAACAGAAATAAATTAAATTCTAGCATTTACCCCCTTGGGATACAGTGCTAATTATTCTTGGTCATGTGGATATCATAAAAATATGTTTAATGTTAACAATACACTTTGGATAAAGGACATGCTTATTGCAAAAAGTCAGATTTAGCAGGAAGGAAACAGGCCACATGAGTGTATTGGCTAGTACAAGAACATCATATATCATAGGAGTTACGGCTTGCATGTTTAGCCAAGATATTTGTGCCAGCTATTCTATTGCTTTATAATTAACAAAGGAAGAACTAGATTGAGGGTTTGGCTCAAGGTTGTTATCTTTCATATGTTAACAATTTCAGGGATTCTTTTCTTTTTCTCTTCTTTACTTTGGGGGATGGAGTGGGAAAGGGTGCTACAGCATATAGCAGAAGGCACTGTTTTCTGGCCTAGCTCAGGCCCCTGGAACCCATCCCAGCAATCTGAGTTTAAATCAGAGGATAACTTTTCAAAAAGCACAGCCTTGACTGAATTAAGAAAGAACAAAATGCATTCAGTGGAGAATTTAATTTGGGCCAGGTATGTCTCTGGAAGATCTTGCCATCTGTCCTTGATGTCTAGGCCCCATCATTACATTAGTAGTGAAATGCCAAATAATGCCAAGGTCTTTGTGGTCACTAAGATTGGCTTATGCCATTTGGGAATATCATGGCGAGAGGCACAGCTTTGCATCCTCACAGTCACTGAAGGAACTTCACATTAGTCTATTTGTTTTCTTTGGTATTTTTCTTTTGTGAACACAAAACAAAAGGATGTATCAGTCTCTTAGGGGCCAGTAAAGTGTTTGAGCGCATACTTGTCTTGAAGCACAAAATGACTGCTTGATGACAATGATTTCCTGAGAAGGAGCCTATATTTTCTGAAAGCAAATTTCAGATCTCTAGGCAAGGCAAAATTTTCATGAAGTTTGTTAGGAAAGGTGATTTATGAAATAAAAATCTCTGCATCAAGTAACAGAAAAAATACTATCATCTAGCTTGTCTCAAATGTAACATCCAAAAAAGCACCTAACCGACAGAATATAATGAGTAATAAGCTACAATCCAAGTTATTATCATCCTAACAAACAAACCATTGAAGTCTTCCCAATAAAGAGCAAAGAAATATTAGAATTAGGTTGTGGGCAGTTAACACACATACATACACTCTTTTATAAATACATCGAGTGATAATTTTTTCACTGATACAAGTTATCTATTCGACAAACAATGAGATTATTAAACTTATTTCTTCTCCTTTTATTTCCATATAGTAGAGTAGTCTCAAAATTAAAATCCTGTGCACCTTCCCACCCTCTGCTGCCTTCCAGATTCATGGGTTCGTTGCCACAAAATTACCTGCATACCAAAATCAAGAATTTCATAGTTTCCAGTGCAAGGGGGAAATCTTAATGAGGGTTTTGTAGACAAAAATATATGTGCTTACATGCGAACAGAGACGTGGAACTGCAGGTGAATAAGGCCTGCTTCCTCGGGCTGTTGTCGTGGTTTAACCCCAGCCAGCAACTAAGCACCACGTAGCCGCTTCCCCCTCCCAGTGGGGTGGGGAGGAGGAAAGGAAAAAAAGTAAAACTTGTGGGTTTAGATAAGAGCAGTTTAATAACTAAAGTAAGAATAAAATACGCTACTAACTAAGAATAATAATAATTGTAACGAAAAGGAATAAAACAAAAAAAAATTACACCCGAGAAAAGACAAGCAATGCACAATGCAGTTGCTCACCACCCGCTGACCAATGCCAGAGCAGCGATCCGCCCCTCCCGGTCAGCTCCCCCTGTTTATATACTGGGCATGGCATTCCATGGTATGGAATATCCCTTTGGCTAGTTCGTGTCAGCTGTCCTGGCTATGCTCCCTCCCAGCTTCTTACACACCTGCTTGCTGGCAGAGCATAGGAAACTGAAAAGTCCTTAACTTAGGATAAGCACTACTTAGCAACAACTAAAAACATGAGCGCATTATCAACATTATTCTCACACTAAATCCAAAACACAGCACTGTACCAGCTACTAAGAAGAGAGTTAACTCTGTCCCAGCCGAAACCAGGACAGCTGTCTAACCCATATAATAGAAAAGGTAAGGAATAATATTCTGTATAAAATTGACAGATCATTCTTTGCTGCACATTGCATGTGCTTTAGAAACACCCATAAAATTATTCATGGTGAAAAAAACGCACAAACCGGTTAAAAAAAAAGCAGTAGGTGGAATTTAGCTTTTTAAATAAACAGCCTGATAGTTAAATCTTTCACTCTGTTGATACCGACCATGGAAAGTTTGCTATTATCTTAACTTCCTATTATGTCCTGAGACTGATTTGTTTCTTTAAGTCCCTATAGTAAAAGTGAACAAAACTTACTAGTTTTTCAGGTTTCATTCATCTGATTTCTCCAGCTGTTGGGTTTTTTGGGGGGGTAGGGGGTTATGGTTATTGTGTTTTCTCGAATTAATAGCAACTTCATTAAAACTATTAAGAAAATAACATACAACCGAGGAAATAAGTATGTTTATTTGCATGCCTGGCTTGAAAAAGGCTCTATTTTTCCTTACTAGAGAATGGAAACCTCTGTCCAGTCCTCAAAATGCTGTCTCTCAGCAAAGTGCTGAAAGTTTCGTGTTTCAGAAAGCTGATAGTCTGATGCCCTTTAGCAGGCTTCTTCGTGTGCTCATGCTGCCTTTCATCTTTGTTTCTAACAGCAAGATACTTGAAGATCCTTGCTTTTTAAACCGGTACAATCTGGATCAAATTGCTAGCTGTTACATACTTCACAGTTATTTTTCCTTTTCCTTTTCCTTTTCCTTTTCCTTTTCCTTTTCCTTTTCCTTTTCCTTTTCCTTTTCCTTTTCCTTTTCCTGCCTAAGTGGGAGTGAATACACAATAATGTTCAGACCAGCATACCAGGAGCCAGCAGTGCTTTTTTATTCTCTCTTCACTGACAGGCCACTCCATCCCTTCAAAGATATCTGGGAGTTGCAGGCTATCAAATAAAGAACCCTTTTCAGGAGATCTAGGTAATTAAGAAATATACATATTTAGGTGAAATCCAATCAATTTCAGTGAACAGAGCATACAGTTAGGATACTGGAAGATGTCACAAGGCCAACAGAGGTAAAATGAAGAGACTAGAGGACACCTTCATGTGAATTAGCAGCATTGGGAAAAATATGCTCTGGCCTAAGATACATCCCAAACAATGGGTTAGACCTATAGATCAAGGGAGTAAATTTGTATGCTTTCATTTGGGAGTAGGATAGTTTAAAATTAAGATCATTTTGTTTATATGCAGCTATGCCATCACACAGAAGCAAGTGCAAAAAAGGGTTTTGTTCTAATCCACCTAAGTCATGGCGGCCTACAAATGAAGTAATATTTGATCTGGTTCAGCTTTGCCTTTCAAGCACACACAGACTTTGCTCCCTTGTATTTTCAAATTTGAAAAATAATGCAAAAACTCCTGAAATAGATTGGGAAGTGTTTAAAGATAGAACTAATGCTGCCCTAACTTTTGTACCTGTTTTTACACAGTAAGAAAAAAATAACACTTGGAAAGAACATTTAACTTTTTTTTCCTGTGACCAGTGACTGCATTTATTTCTCTGGTCCTTTCTGCCCTTCTATCTGCTGATAAAATGCACTGCCATGCTCATACTTGGCAATGTTCTCATCATGTTGGGTGGCTACAGAAACACAGACAGAAGTGCTGTATAATGTTATCCTCTCTGCTAATAAGGTTATTAGCTCAAGACATGTCATAGATCCCACATTGTCTTAGCAATATTAACGTGCTTTCTCCATTGCCTATGCAAACACATGGAGAAATGTGATTAAATTCTGTGTTTGAAGGAAAATGTAAAGCAAGATAGCCACGGTATTCTGCTCTGAAAGAGCCACATGTCTGTTCTTCAGTGGTCCTCTGTTATTATGCCTTTCAATGTACACATTTTCTGAATTAAGAGCATGGGCACAAGCATAACCACAAACCCTATATGAACTATTCTGAGCTTCCACAAAGACCTTTAATTTAATATTACATTTAAGGAAAATTTATAAACTTACACTGCTTCGGTGCTACAAACAAGTCCACTAAAGCTACCCTCTAGAAAACACTTTCTTGTTAAACAATGTAAACAGAATTTTTCTAGCTTTCACATAGGCTTGTTCAATTATATATGTGTAGATATACATATATGCAATTTTGTTTCCTATTGTAGTTATTCCTGGTAAGAAGTCAAAAAAACCTGTGTTGTTTTCTGCCTGCTGTGCATAATTTTCTGTGGTGCTGAAAACACAGGATTTGCGGTCTTTTTTGAACACGGCTGTGGTTACATCTCTCCCCACTATTAAAGGATTTCTGAACACACGCAAGTTTTATTTCAAGTGCTTCAATTATTCTCTGCAAATATTTTTGTTGGCTAAATAGTTTCTGAAAATCGGTTATATTAAACAACAATAAATGAGGAGACAGATAAATCAAAACAATAAGGAAAAGTAAAAAGTGACCGAACTCTACAAGTTTTACAATATGTAATTTAGAGTCCTGCTTTCACTATATGCTAACAATATATCATATTTACTCCTCTGATTTCCTCCACAAACTTTGGCTTCAGCTATGACATAGGATTAGAGGTGGGGAATCTAAGAAAGAAGAGGAAATCAGGTGAATTTGAAAATGTCAGTGCAGAGAGCACACAGACATTTCAGTACAATGGATGAAAGCCATACATTTTCATATATCTTGTTTGTCTCTTCTATTCAAGAGCACATTATGGCTCTCTGTTCCTAGTTTTGCTGTATAGATTTTGGGCAGATTGCAGTTATGGCAACTGTCCTGGTTTATGCTAATGACCTTACTTGGAAGTAATCTCATTTGTATCAGTGGTTGTTCCAATAATCATTTGAATTATTGCAGGGAGATAAAGATATCCCTGAAGATATCCTCCTTCCAGCTGGATCTGCGAGGAGGAACTCACAGGTCTGGGCAATTGTATGAAGATAAATAAAGTAATTCATATGTGCCTCACACTGATTAACAGCCTGACTTTTGGATTTTAAAGGAATTTGGCCTATTTTATTAGCTTGCATAATACAACAATTATAGGTCTATAACAATAAGGTTGACAAAAATGCCTGCAATTTTTTTTAGCATTAGAAAACTGAGGACAAATCACAGCTGCTCATGAAAACTAAAAACATTCTCGGAGCTAAAGAGGGAGATACATCTTCTTTAACTATGGAGCCAGGAATGATCCCTCCGTAATGCAAGTTTTGGGAGGGGCAAGCATAGCAATCTTGTTAAAAATGGCCAGTGCCAGTGTGGTAGATAAACGGGTATCTTGAAAACAGGTCCACACGGGAAGTTCAAAATTATCCTGTAATATGTTTCCATACAGTACTTCATCATCAGTTCAAAAGCTGTGTCACCAATCCATCCATCCTAGACAAAAAACTTCTTTTGACAATGCAGTGTCGCACTGAAGGCAAAGGATGGTTTGATGTCCCTGTTGATGGTATGATGGGTATGATGTCCCTGTGGGAAAGGGCTGGGAGAAGAAAGGCAAACCTCCATCAGAAAACCAGAGTCTGATCCTCAGAGGCAAGAGAAGGACTTCATTAAATTATTATTTCCCTTTTTGTAGTATCAGAGGGGCTGGAAGGCGGGTGCTTCATACAAACAAAAGACAGGAGATTTGGGGAATCCAACAGTAGTTTAAATTGGATCTCTGTCCACTTTTGTGCTCTATCACAGTTGTTAGGTCTGGTTCTTCAGCAGTAGCCCCTCAGCACAGCCAGGGGCTATGTACACCTGGAATTAACTAGGAATGATGTATGCACAAATCGCAAACTTAAAATTTCTGCAGAAGAATACCAGGTAGGTTGAGTTGCAGTCAAGATTACAGCAGGTTTACTTGGTTTGCCTGCCCCTGCCAAATTTAAAAGACAGCTTTCCCCCAAAAACCTTGGTCAGTTTTAATGGCCCTGTAAGCCTACTGAAATTTATAACAGTCAGAAGCATAAGCGATGTCTGTCATTCATGTTGAGTTACTTCCAGGAATTACCTGAGCTGTTGTGTGAGGTAACAATGAAGACAATTCAGTGAAAATCTTTCTTTTATACAAACCTAGTGCTTGAGACTGATCAGCAATGCTGCTCCTCTGGGTTCCAGAGGAAGTATAGTTTGTTTTAAATCCGTTCCATTTCTCAATTAAATAGTCTTGTTTTTCCGAAGAGTGATGTGAGACTCTTAACCTTTAACAGCTTTACTTGCCAGTTGTGTTTCTGGTATATTCTGGCTCCCTGTCCTGCAGACCTTGCCTTCATTCTGGGTTGAAAATGAGGCTTGTGGTTAAAATGGTTAAATTAAAAAACATGAAAACCCAATTTATTTCCTAGTGTCACCATGCATTGCCTTGGCAGGTCTCTGAGTCTCTCTGAACGCATTTATCCAATGCTGTAGATAGGGGATTCTTTTTCTTCACCCGACAAAGGAGGGCTGTCTTTTGTCCCCAGGCTCACTGTCTTTGTTCCCCAAACTCATTGCAATTTCCTTTCCACCTTCTTCACATGGTTTTACTAGCCTGAGAATAATATATTAACATGTGCCCTTGTACACCAACGAGTGTTTTAGAGGTTCACCCTTTGCCTGACCTACGGAGAGTAGGAGTCTGTGACAGTCCTGCTAAGAGATCTTCTCACGCACAAGCAATAGCCCATTAAGTTTTTAATTCTGAGGTCCCCAGTGCAGTCCTTAGTGTAGGCTGGAGAAGACAGCTCTTTCATGTTTATGTTCTAGCTATTTTATCTGTGCACTTCTTTTTCCTCCTGCCATCTCTTCACTCCTGGGGATATTTTAGGTTTCTCACCTTGGGAACAAACACAACACTTTTTTACACAGCTTCTAAAACCTTTAAGAAAATGTATTTTCTTTTTTAAAAACGTTGATAAAGTCATGTCAGGTTGCTATCTTGGACTTGTTATTTCACAAAATAAAATGTCTGGGCCATAAAACAGAGTCTAAAAGCTTTCTGGTAGCTGGAAAATGGGAATTTTCTGAGTGGATCTTTTATACCATTCAACCAATGGCACTGTTAGGTCTAGAAAATAATATCCATTTTTCTTTGTAAGCAATCTGGGCTTACATAAAAGCCTTCTTCTCTGTTTTTTTTTTGTTTTTTAGGGTTTGTCTTCCCCTTTGGTTAGTTCCAAAGAAGAGCCATAGCATCTGGGTGTTTTACACTAAGACGTCTTTGTACTGCTTGAACAATGTAACAGAGATTTTACGATGAATGTGAACATGAAGTACTTACCAGAAGATACCTCATGTTCATAATAAACAACCTATTACCTTGAGATTTTAATGACACAAAATTGCTTTTCTTTTGAGATGATTGTAAAATGTTGAAAAAAATTAACTTAGCATTAGGAAAGAAGGGAGTGGTGAAACTTTTTGCTACATATATGACAATTTTTATAGGAGTTATTTAATGTTTTCCTCCCCTCCTCCCTTCAAAGGTAAAATAAACAACTGTGAATGAGAATTACCTCATCATTTGACATTTGAAGTTGAACACTGTTTCACAACAAGAGCAGACATCCCCTGTGCCAGACTGTGAGCTCAGTCCCTGTTGCATGAAACAAGAGCTCAGGGACTGGACTGGTCACTGAGTCAGGAGAGCTGTTCTGGATTGACTGGGATAGCCACAGGATGGGGCTCCAAGTGCAGCAGTGCCATGTGCTTACTTTCTGAAGCTTTGGGCACCTGTGGTCTAGCAACTTGCATTTGTCTTGATCACCCTGATGGTTCAACCATGCTTCCTCTTCTCATTTTCCCACCTGTCTCCCCCTCTCTGAAAATACAGATCATGTCATTTGGCTACCGTTTCCTTTCAACCCTGGCTTTCCTGAAGCTGACACTATGTGCTCTTTGAATTAAAGGAGCTCAGAATCAATCCTTCCTCCCTCACCCCCAAATGCCTGAGCGGGGCAAAGGTGTTTGGGGTTTTGGTTTTGTCTTGTTTTGTTTTTCTTCAGTGTTTAACTTACTGGCTTGGGTCAGTGAGAGCTAACGTTGCAGCTACTATAGACAAACATGCCTACAGTAAGAGAAAGGGAAAGAAAGAAACATGGTTCACTGATTGCTTCACAGGCTCAGATGGTGGGGGGAAGGGGAAAGAAAGCAAATATGTATGCTACCGTGTTCAAGAAAAAGAAACAAATGGCACATGAAATTCCTCCATTCTGTGCAGGCAGGGCGAGGCCAGAATCAATATTGGCATTAGGTAACCCAACCAGATGTTTCTCATGAAGTTATGTTAGTTGAGGATTGGTAATGTCAAAAGGTATATGAACTCGTGAGCACACCAGTATGCTGGAACCTAATTTAATGTGACACGCTCCTGCATACCTGGAGATAATATCTGTGTGTTTCCAACAGCAAGAAAAGGAGCTGGGCTACATTTCCCCCCTCCTCCCCTGTGGTATTCAGAGTCTTCCCTTCATTCTGATTTATTCTGTCATAAAAGCTCCCTAGAAGGCCTATGTGGCTTCTGTCATTTGATGGTAATAAAACTATGAGGAAAGCAAATAGCACCATCAGACTTCAGCAGGTGTCAGGAAGGAAATGAGAACCAGATATGTTGCAGAGCTACTTGAACACCTCAGTGCTACCAAGACCACCTGGGCTCATTCACTATCCCATTGCTATGACATTAACACCAGTCTGGAACTGTAGCCTACCTACATGTACTTCTGCTCCCAAGCACCCCTTACATGTGCAGAGCTAAGTGAGCTGTACTTCATGCAACAAGGACTTAGGCTGACTGACATTTAGAAAAGAACAGGAAATGGCTTCTTAAGGCATTTATGACGTATTTAGCCCTCCATGTAAAGAGAAGGTAGACTATTTTTGTAGGAGAGGATGCAAAGCTCACAGTAGTAATTCTTACTCTCTCCTGCAGCAGTTTAGGACTGGGTAACCTCACAAACTTTATTTGAATTTACTCTCCTTTTTATGCCTTAGAGCAAGTTTTCTTTCACACAATGAAAGCCTTAGCTGGGTGTTGCAACTCTTATAGCCCCTTTCCAGCAGGATTAAGTGTTCTCTTCATGCAAAACTCAAACTGGGGCCAAAAAAATTGAGAGGAACACCACTCCTATGAGCTGCTCTTGATGCAGCATTTCTGCATGCTTTGTTGTGCTCTCAGAAATCCCTTCCTTTCAGATACAGTAGGTTCCTCAATGGTGATCTTCCTCCAGTAGATGGGTGCAACACCAACTTCATCCACTAGCCTTGTTAGAATCATAGAATCATAGAATGGTTGGGGTTAGAAGGGACCTTAAAGATCATCTAGTTCCAAGGCCCCTGCCATAGACAGGGACACCTTCCACTAGATCAAGTTGCCCAAAGCCTCATCCAAACTGTCCTTGAACACTTCCAGGGAGGGGGCATCCACAACTTCTCTGGGCAACCTGTTCCAGTGCCTCACTACCCTCATAGTGAAGAATTTCTTCCTTTAATCTAAATCTACCCTCTTTCTGTTTAAAGCCATTACCCCTTGTCCTATCACTACATGCCCTTCTAAAAAGTCCCTCTTCAGCTTTCTTGTAGGCCCTCTTTAGGTACTGGAAGGCTGCTATAATGTCTCCCCAGAGCCTTCTCTTCTCCAGGCTAAACAACCTCACTTTCTTAGCCTGTCCTCATAGAGGAGGTGTTCCAGCCCCCTGATCGTCTTTGTGGCCCTCCTCTGGACTCGCTCCAACAGGTCCATGTCCTTCTTACGTTGGGGGCCCCAGAGCTGAATGCAGTACTCCAGGTGGGGTCTCACAAGAGCGGAGTAGAGGGGGAGAATCACCTCCCTCGACCTGCTGGTCATGCTTCTTTTGATGCAGCCCAGGATACAGTTGGCTTTCTGGGCTGCAAGTGCACATTGCCAGGTCTTGTTGAGCTTCTTGTCAACCAACCCCCCAACACCCAGCCTCGTCAGGGCTGCTCTCAATCCACTCATCTCCCAGCCTGTATTTGTGCTTGGGATTGCTCCAACCCATGTGCAGGACCTTGCACTTGGCCTTGTTGAACTTCATGAGGTTCACACAGGCCCACTTCTCAAGCATATCAAGGTCCCTCTGGATGGCATCCCTTCCCTCCAGCCTATCAGCTGCACCACACAGCTTGGTGTCATCGGCAAACTTGCTGAGGGTGCACTCAATCCCATGGTCCATGTCACCAACAAAGATATTAAACAGTGCTGGTCCCAATACAAACCCCTGAGGGACACCAATCATCACTGGTCTTCACCCAGACATTGAGCCATTGACCGCAACTCTTTGAGTGCGACCATCCAGCCAATTCCTTATCCACCAAGTGGTCCACCCATCAGATCCATGTCTCACCAATTTAGAGACAAGGATGTCGTGTGGGACAGTGTCAAATGCTTTGCACAAGTCCAGGTAGATGATGTCCGTTGTTCTTCCCTTATCCTCCACCGCTGTAACCCCATTGTAGAAGGCCACCAAATTTGTCAGGCGCGATTTGCCCTTAGTGAAGCCATGTTGGCTGCCACCAATCACCTCCTTATTTTCCATGTGCCTTAGCATAGTTTCCATGAGGATCTGCTCTATGATCTTGCCAGCCACAGAGGTGAGGCTGACAGGTCAGTAGCTCCCAGGGTCCTCCTTTTTTTCCTTTTTAAAAATGGGGGTTATGTTTCCCCTTTTCCAGTCAATGGGAACTTCACTGGACTGCTGCAGCTTCTCAAATGTGATGGACAGTGGCCTAGTAACTTCATCTACCAGTTCCCTTAGGACCCGCGGATGCATCTCATCAGGTCCCATGGACTTGTTCACCTTCAGGTTCCTTAGATAGTCTTGAACCGGATCTTTTACTACAGTGGGCAGTTCTTAATTCTCCCAGTCCCTGCCTTTGCCTTCTGCGACTTGGGTGGTGTGGCTGGAGTACTGGCTGGTGAAGACTGAGGCAAAAAAGTTGTTGAGTACCTCTGCCTTTTCCATATCCTGCATAACCAGGTCTCCCGTTTCCTTCCAGAGAGGTGGAGAAAGCACCTCTGAAGCTAAAACTCATAACTGAGCTTGAGTTAAGTTAATGAGCAAAAATTTGGCTGCAGATTGGTTGATGATTTTAAATTGTGGCCAAGAATTTGGCTGCAGTTTGAAAAACACTCTCTAGAATTTTCCATTTTCTTGCTCTACAAACCCTCTCCAATAGCCTAACTTAAAGCCCAGTAAAACCCACAGAAGTCTTCCTTCAGCAGACAGCAGATCACACTCCAAGTGCAAGCAAGTTTCTGCCCAGAGCATTGTGATTTCTAGGACCACTCTGTTCACCTGGGGTCTATGCAGTGAGTTTAAAGATGAGATAAGCCAAGAGGGCAGTTCCCCACCAGCATTGTCCCATGCAGTATACCTGATCTCACTTTTGGGAAGAAGTAGCTATAATGCTGCAACACTCACCTACACATTCCACCGTGTCAGCCTGCTAAACTGGCACTTCATCCTTGCTCAGCTGTGTATATTGTAATTGTGTCTCTCACTTGTCCTTTCAAGTAGTAAGCAATAGGTAACTTCAGGTCTAACAGCGTTTCCCAAACTGTTGCAATGTGCCATGAAAAACTTATTAAAAAACTTATCAGACCATTTTACACACACACACACACACATATATATATGCACTGGTGTGCCTTCATGCAATATAGCTTTCTGTTGCTACTTGAATTAATTAGTCCTTTTGTTTTTCTTTTACTATAAGGTGGAACGACAGGTTGTCTTCACTCTGGTTTAATTCAACACATGATTAAAACATGAATCTAAAGGCAGAATAATCCCTGCTGGCATTAGAAAGCCATGTTTGGCTTCCCTTCTCCTTATAAAAATGGAGTAATGTTTTCAGGTAACTGTCAACGGATGTCATGTTTTGGAGGGAAAAAGTTTTCCATCAAAATATTTCATTTCTGAAACCAAAATATATTAAGAAAAAAGACAGTAATTTCAACAAAACTCTGTTTTAATGTGTTTCTTTCATTAAGGCATATGAAAACAGCTTGTCATCAACAACATGAAAACCTCCTTTGTTTCTGTTGGTTTTTGTTTAATTTTACAAGTATATATTTAGCTTGATTTTTAGTGTAACATTTTGAACAGAATGCAGAAATTAAATAAATGAATCCATGAAGCGAACTAAAATTGTTTGGTAAGATTTCAGAAATTTTTTTTAAGGGGAACAAATGGACATTTCCCAGAATTGTTATTTCAAAAAAATCATGCTGACTTTCCTGAAAAGGTTTGGACTGCTTTCTGATCCATTTCCTCTTGTTTTCAGAAGATTTCCGCTTTCAGAAAAGGGGTAGCGTTCTAGATAAGACTAAAATAACAAGAAAAAAACCCAACAAAACGAAAAGAAACCAATGCCAAAAACTCCCCATATGACCGTCGAAAACAGAGGAATGCAAAGAAAAAATCCAAAACCTTGTTAGCCTTCTGCTTCCCTAATCCACAGCTGTTGGTGCTGTGCAATCCAGTGGGTGAAGATTTGATTTTTTACTGTCTTAGTGCCTGGGCTTTGCTGGAGTATCTTACTCTGTCCTAGCTCAGCAACCAGAGCTAATACATTTGCCTTAGCACAAAGCCTCAGTTGGGATAATTTATTCTCTTTCCCAGCATGTGTGCAAGCTCTTTCTGGTGCCTCTGCACACTTGGTTTGCACCCCATCTTCACATAGCTTTTGGAAGTCTCGCCACAAGGAGCTACAGCAAAGGTCTGATACCCATTTTAATCTCTGAGCACAATGTTGAAACCTCACCATCTCACTGTGTTTGCTAAGAGGAATGGCAGGGATCTTCTACCCTGTGAATTTGGTTCCCTGGAAGCTGGCTTGCAAACGTACAGGGCACTGTTGATTCTGCCTAGGATGTGCACACACCAGTGAGCACTGGGTGCCTCCTTTGACTCCCTAGGGGGACCTAGGGGGTCAATGGAGCCCCCTACTCTCCACAGTTAACTACAGAAATGCCTAGACCTAGCATGAATATCCCTCAATGGATGATGTTCTTCCATGCCTTGCCCGCATCCAGTTCCTTCTGTGCTACACAAGAAGAACACCTTGGGGCTTCGAAGTCAGAGTAGTCATCCCAAGTCGAAACCCAAAACCAAAATGAGAGTCAGCAAAAGAAATAGTTTTTAAAAATAAAATAAAACCTCCACCCAGATGCAGTTGTTCTGATTCTTCATTTGAAGAAATATGCTGTGCTTTAAAAACATACAACTACCTCACGGTCAGGTCCTGGAGAGCTTCCAAAGATACTGGATGCTATTTTTAAACCAGTTTCTTCCCTCTACGCCTGAATGCAGTGTCACAGGACACTTACACATTGATCTCAGTCCTGTGAATATTTGATGAGAAATCACAAATTTTTTCTAAGAAAACCACACCCTTAGAGAAAAGCTGTTTCCTGAATGTCCATTATTCTTGTGTTCAGGTGAAACATTGAACAGTTTTAAGACTCAGCACTTTACTTTATCCTCTCCCCCCCCCGCAATGCAGCAAAGGAATCATCATAGTATGGTGTTGCAAAACAGATTTGGTTTGTTCCTGCTTGAACTCTGAATAATTCTACCAATCAAGGGAGTCATAGTCTTCTGAATGCACTTGTATTGTTTTGAGGGATTATGGTAGAAATGTCCCAAAAGTTCAAACAAATATACACGTCAAGCTTCACAGCTCTCGGAAAATACATTTTATTATATATGCTACCAAATATTTAAGCAGTAAGGCAATATAAACACATACCTTATTTTCTCAAATTTACACTGCAGCATTGGTCCTCTCTTTAGAGAAGTGTAAACAGAAACCCTGTTTGCTACTGTACCTTATCACAATGTCATCATTCACAGGAGAAACCTTTCAGAGCAACTGCTAAAAGTGCATGAGGTAATCACCTATGACCCACATGCATGAGGCCTGATTTTCTCCCTCCAGCAGAAGTATTCACCTGCTGACCCCCATTCTGATGAAAATCCAGTATGTTTGATTCAGATCTGAAGCCAGAGGGATTGTCTGGTAGCTGATTCAGGCAAACCTCACAAGATTTCCTTTAGTTTCCTCTGCCCTGAAGCTGGAGTCATCTTAGTGCAGAAAAAGCAATTGTTCCCTGGTTTCAAGACCTTAGGAACACAAAAGCTGCTATATAGAGGCTCCACTTTCATCAGAGACACCAGAGCCTGCAAAGAAGCCTCCGTAGCTCTTTTCAAGAAGAACGACGTAACTTGGAGGGAGGAAGGGCTACTGAAAATGTAGGTGAGCCTGTCCCAGGCTTAGCCTCTACCTCCACTGAATATGCTACTCACCTCCATGGCACCATCCCACATACATTTTTAGGCACCTCCTCACCAAAAGCATACCCAAAGGTGAAACACTTTTATGAAGTTCAAAGAATGAAGGAGAATAAAAACATAGGATTTTTTCAAAGGAGTTAAGTGTTCAGTTGGGATTTAACTAGTTACTTCTCTTCTAAGGCATGACACGTGAGAATGTTAAAGAAGCACCCTTCAGTGAGCTTTGCATATGACCTTAGTTGTTTCATGTGAAAATCTGCTCCTATTTCTGCATGTTGGGATTCCTCGGATGCAGCAGACCACCTTCCCCCTTCCATGACAAACTGTAAACAAGCCTGTCACCCAGACAGCTGCTACATAGCACACAGGCTGCTTGTGCCTAGTTACAGAGCTGTCAGCTTCAGTCTTGTTAGAAGCATGGCCAGTTAGAGATCAGTGACTTTTATACTTGTGACCCATGTATCTTAATAAACAGAATTAGGTTAATTAAACAAAGGAACCCTGACACTTAGGGCACTCTGCTTTTATTTAAAAAATATTTAGATCTCCTATCCTCTTTTTTTTTTTTAAATACTGGTTTAAACATTAACCTACTGTTATATCCTGGTAAGGAAAAAAATAATAAAAGAAGAAACATACTGTAACTTTAAACCGTTCTTGATTGTAAGCCAGAGAGAGCCCTGTTGAAATGGATCATTCCATCTCTGCAGAGAAAACATTTAGGAGGTGGAAAAACGGAGCTGTTCACTGGGGACCGGTGTCTGTAACAGGCTGATGATCATCTGTGTCAATTCTAAATCCCAGCAGGTGGATACACACAGTTACGGCACCTTCCAGTAGACAGCTGGCACCTCTGTTAAATATTTCGTGGCAATACGTGAATGCAGAGATGACCACAAGAATGCACTACACATGCTGTGCCGAGATCTGATTTAACTGTCTGAAGCCAAGAGAAGCTCCACAGAGACTGCTGAGGACACACGCTGCATAAAGCGGCTTTTGACTACTCCATGACTCAGAGGAAAACCCAGGACGCTCCTTATAAACTGTGGTAAGGTCACTTCTAAAAATGGATTTCCACATTCCCTCTTTCACTTTTCTTTCTTGGTCAGCTCGGTGCAAGCTCTTCTTTTAAACTCAGTGAAGCTGCTCCCTCCACCGCAGGCCCCACACGATGCCATCACCCTTGTGCCTTCTCAGCCCCACTGGCAGGAATATCCCCCGACAGGCTGCCCTCAGCGGATCAGGGCTCTGAGAGGAAGGTGCCGCACTAACAGCAACCATACAGTGACCTGAAATGCCTGGGGCTCATTAGCAGCTCGGCTGTGGTTTCCGTGCTAAGGCCATCTCCACAGCAGGGCTGGGCTAGGGCAGAAGCTCCTTGGTAATCTGAACTGCAGCTGCGAAGGAAAGTGCTAAATGTGTATAAACCAGGATCCAGCGGCATGCCCGTGCCTTTTCCAGTTGTCTGTTCACTTATTTTACACAGAATCTGTGGGATCCCTGGAAAACACACTAAGGTATACATTTTGGGACTGAGGTTCTTGCCCTATGAAAGTTTGGGTATACAGCTCATATCATTAAGAAGCTGGCTACACTTTTGCCTAATCCCGTGCTACCTTCTTCTAGCTTGTGCAAGAAAAACGAAGAAGCAACAAGACCCAGCCTAACCTTGTCATTCTCCTTCTCCAGTTTTTCCCTCTTCTCACTAAATCTACAGGTTGCAAGAGGCGCCACAAAAGGCTATGCACAGTTTCAGGGATGCTATCTAGCATAGTCAAGCTCAAGCCATTCAGGGTAATTTGTGTTACAGCAATTGTGTGCCAAGGAATTTCCTCTGGGAGGAACTAAGGCAGTCAACAGCCAACAAGGCACTCTACGACAGAGGGATTATAACATGGACCAAAAATTTGCTTTTCACAGAGCCCTCTTCTCATGCTTACACTGTAACAGAAGCTACAGCTGTGCTTCATCCACTCTAAGTGCAATTGCTCCATGCTCTCTTCTCACCCTGAGGTAAGCACAGGTTTTTGCTACAGAGCTGCACAGGTCTCTTCATGGTAGCTGAAAAAGGGCTTCAGACTCTCATGGATGAGTACAGAAACAGCAATAGGGCAATAAGGGTATCACTGGTAGACTGAAACATGCACTCAAGCTTGGGTGCTGATCTCCTAATCAACTCCTTAGTGCAACACGGTTGAAGTGGCTTCAGCCCTGTTTCTTTCTTTCCTGCTTGAGCCTTCTTTTGTCCTTATATCTGAGCTGTTGTTGGCTCTGCTGTTGTTGAATTCTGTATTCAGACTACTGAATGGCCAGCAGAAGAGGGAGTGAAGGAAGAAACTGATACAACCCTTAATATCTACATATGCTTGTGCCATGCATGTGACAGAAGAAAGTGAACTTGCAAGAATCAGTCAACATAAGCCAATGATATGTATCACTTTGTTCCCCATATACAGACCTTGAATAAAACCTTTCTAGATATCTCCCATCATTAAAGATACTGTCCTTAAAGAAACTGACTTACTATTTAAGGCCAAGGAGTAAAACGTCCCAACTGCAGGGAACTTTGTTCAGTCCAAGGGACTGTGCATTTATTTTTCTTGAGGAAGCAAACTTTCTGCAGCTATTTGTAACTTGAAGTAAGGATTCCTCTCTGTCTAGTAACATTAATGCACACAGTAAAAGCAGTATGATCACCATACATGAATAGGTTTTTAACTACATCTCAGACATTGTTAGCTTTTTCCAAAAAAGTTTGTCAGACCACAGCAACAATATATTTTAGAAGTCTGTTTTGCTTAACATACAGCATGCCTCAAACTTCATTTTTAGCCAAAGAAAGGGAGGAAACTGCTATATACCCGCGATATGCGGACTGTTTTTTTCCTCAGCATCACCAGAATAATTTTCAGACCACAACCACCTTACGAGTCTACACACCATTTTAAACAGACATTCCAAAAACATAAAAAAAGGTAGAAGGCCAGATTGTGAATTCCATGGAGTTTCACTAGCTGAAGATGTCATCCAAATTCAATATGTATTGCAGTCTGTCTATTTAAGATAGGTTACAGCTTGACATAACCTTGCCAAGACTGTCAAGTGGTGGAATCTAAATATTTTGACTATGATGATTAGACCACTAACATATCCTTACTTTCTAATAGTTTCTTAAATTTCATTTTATTAAATGTATACTGCAGGGAATAATCCTGCATTGGCAATGAAAGTGACATGAAGAACTCTTACTTTAAGATCCTCTTCATCTCACATTTCCATGATTCCAAATGGATATCGTTTTAATCTATTGGAGAGTGCATACTGTAGCTGATAATAGTAAACCTTGTGTTATTTTTTGCTGGGGCCAAAAATCAATCAACCAAAATTCTTCCCAAATTGATTTTATAACTTAGTTACAAATCTTTGGGGAAAAATGAAGAATAAAAAGAGAAAGAAAAAGGTTTATGAAGTAAACACTAAAAGCCTCCATCTGGGAGCAATGATTCTGCAAATGGACATTGTTTTACCTAATCAATCAAACTCATTAAACACAACAGAAATGTTTGTTCTGTGTAATGGAGAAAAACTAGCAGTTGTTTAGGTCATTACTGGAGATTTTCCTACTATCCAATAAATATAGTACTTTGCACTTCCAAATTTCTAGATGTGTACTAATGCATGCATCAGAAAGAGAGAGGAACCATGCATTCAGTGTCTGTTTTACCTGATCAACACAGGTTTGGAAAATCAATCTGTTTGTTAGAAGCACAGTCTTTCCAGTAGTGCTAAACATTTATACACTGCTATATCTAGGTTTTAGAACCAGGACTTTTCTATTTCATGGCTTAATTCAACTATTGCAAATTAGATACCCATTTTGACCCAGAAAACATGTGACCTTCTAGGTACAGCCTCACTTGAGTCAGCTCAGTGTTTACCATCAAATGAACCTTTTTCACCATCAATGAATGGGGGAGACCTGCCTGTCTGCAGGCACCCGGTGCTGTACTCCATGTTTCACAGGAAATATAATGAGCCAGGTATGTGCCTTTTGGGAATGTGCAGGAAGGAGATTAAAAAGCAGAGAGCACTGAGCATCTTTCCAACTCTCTGAGGCTGAATGTAACACAAAGTTCATGATACCAGCCAGCTTCCAGTTTAGTAACCGGTCAGTGAACCCCTGCCTTTCTCTCCTGGACCCAGCACCTGCCTAGCAGAGACATGTGGGCCAGGCTGTGCAAGCGCACCCTGTGCCAGGCACTGCTGTTCCCCACCAGGAGCTGCACAACATCTTTGCTCTTCTCTGTGTGTTTGCTGGATGCTACAACCACTGTTTTTGCAAGGGAAGGAAAGCTTCTAGGTTCTGCTGATCTGCAAGCCGCCTCATGTTTAATACTTTGATAACCTGAGGGCTCTTGGTACAGACAGTGGAAAGCAGAGACCAGTTTTCAGCTCATTTTGGAGGCTCCCTTGCAAAGACCAGATACCTGATTATTTTTGTTCATATTTACCTTCTCCTTTGCAAACAGCTGATTTACTTCCGTTTGCAATGACGGTTTAGATCAAATCATGAGCACCTAATAGCAGCTTTCTAGATTTACATAAAAAAATTATATGCATTCACAGAAAATGAGTCAGTTCACTGTGACACTGTATCAATGAACAAGTTTAAAAAATCAGATTAATTTCAATGAAAAATCTCTGCTTTTCAGCTTGACTAATCCTGTATAATTTTATATTCTGTATAAGTCCTGATTTAAAAGAAGGTATCATGTATTAAAAGTGTTTCTATCATAATTTCAAGTAAAGTTTTAAAATAGCATAAAAATATGTAAAAAGATTTTGAATTTTCAAACAAGGCCTTTCTTTTCTGAGACAATAAAGATCTAGAATACAATGACAACATTTTGTATTTTGAAAGCAGATAGTAACAAGTAGTAAAAAGCACATTAAAGTATTAACTAAATTTTGCCTCAAATATTAAAAAGCTAAAAGTGTGTTTTATTGTTTTGGGATTATTACATATATTTCTCGTTCGACTTTTGAATCATGTTTTTGTCAGATGAACTTAGTCACAAAAAAGAAAGAGAAGATTTTAAAGATGAGCTCATACTGTATAATCCGAAATGGAAAGACAGTCAATACCTAAATAACCTGATGTGTTCAGATAGAAGACCCTTTGTCTATAATCTTGCAGCAATGAGGCTACCATAAAACTCCTTCACAAACGTGCTTAAACATCTCAAAACTCCACAGAGCACAATAACTTTGGCTTCCACTAAGAAACTTAAATGTTTTCAAACTTTTTCCATAGAGTACATTACATCATCTTCAACAGGCTGCAGTTGCTGGTGATAGGATACTCATGAGCTGAATGCTTTTCACCCCATAAACGATCACGTTACATCTTTGTGCCAATTCCAGTCACTGATTTGAAAGGACATCCAAGAAGCAGCTTTATTAATAGAGTGAAACGTGGGATGATTCTTTTGGATATTTACTTTTTTTTTTCCTTTGGCTATTTACAGTCGATTCTCTTGGTTATAGACTTTTATGAAAATAATTCTACATTGAAAGTAAGTAGTTAGATTTTTACCAAAAAAAAAAAAAAAAAAAGAAAAAAGCAAAAAGCCCCAAACACAAGAATTAGTTAAAAATACATTAATTTCAGGTCTTAAAAAATCTGAAAATTTTACCAAAACAAACATTACTCATGCCACATCTTGTTATAAAGATAGTGTTTCCATCAGATAACAGTTTTCAGGGGATGCGGGGAGAAAGGCAAAGTTTCACCAGCTCTGCTAGGAGTCTCTCGCACTGTCACAGGCGGAGGCAAAAAATGGGGCCAGAAACGTTTGTACACCTGGCTCCCAACAAAGTCCCAAGAACTGTGACCTCGACTACTGCAAATAATCCAGGCCTGCTGAACATGTGTGCACCACTAATACAGGTGACTCAGAGCTGGTTCAATTTGAAGGAGCATTCAAAAAGCTGAGTTGCATAGCTGAACCATACTCTTCTTTAAGTTGCAAATCTCATACAAGCTTGCCCTTCTTTTTCATGAAACATGCAGTCTGCACATAGCCTCTGTCTCCCAAGAAATGCTTTGAAGAAAGTTCTGTTTATGCCTTCTTTCCCACCTGACCACTTTGCCCATATGTAAAATGAGTTGTTGTTACGTGTGTCCATGCTGAAAGAACAAACATTACCAAACTGGTCTGGAAAGACTTAGTTTAGAGGAAGGCAAGAGACAAACAAAGAACAGAAGAAAAATTCCTGTTGGAGAGCACAGAGGATACAGACTTGTGTGCACAGTGATCGTCTGGTCTCTAACCAAAGGGGCAGCTGCCACCCTGAGACATCATGCAACTTGAGCTGCCGTGGACAAAATCCCAGAATCACAGCAAAAACATAGCTGCAGACACCATGGCTGCAGGTCCCACAGGACAAACCCATTTGCATGCTTTTGAACAAGATGGAGCAGAAATAGAAGCAAAGTAGCACTTGCTTGTAGAGACACGCCTTTTTTATAATGAGCAAACAGATCAAGAATAATTAGAAAAGATAAGTGGCTTAGCATGTTAACTGTCTCCCCAGTAGAGTGCAATCAGTGTCTCCTTTAGGTTTCTAAGGGCATCAGTCTCCAGTTAGTTTCTGTTGTAAACTCAGTTGCTGCCCTGTACATCTGCAAGGCACTCAGCAATCTGCAGTGCCCTCAGCTTATTTCTACCAGCTTTGCACCTGACTATAAATTGCATCATAGAACAAACTCCATCTGCATGTCAGGCAATGTAAACTGACACAAAAATGAGAGTTCAAAACTGTCTAATTTTACCTCCAGAACCTACCAAACAGCATTTTTTAAAGCGCACCAAATTCTGAACACTGAACATGTACGCTCCCCAAGGTAATCCTGAGTGACAAAGAAAAGTAAAGGCACTTACAGGGTTTCGTAATGGTGCTCTACAATGGCCACAGCTTGCTCATTTTTCAGGCCTTCTGCATCCAGTCCTTTCCAGTAAAAAGCCTGCACCAAGGCTTTCTCTATCCTTTGCCTATTTGGCTCCTTTTCTCTCCCTCCCTCATTCTCCACTTATTGCTTCCACTCCTAGACCTGTATTCCCTTCATATCCTCCTTCCATAGCTGACCCTGTCCTTTATCTGCTGTATTTATCCTCATTTATACTTTTAGAGAAGTATTTACTGATACTCCCCACTCCAGTCAAATTCTCCTTTCTTCCCTCAACTCTCCTCCTTAATTTACACGGTATTTGCAACCCACATCCTGTTCCCTCGCTCCCTGCCTCTCTGTTGTGTCTATCCTGGTGATGGATTGTGAACTAGTAAAGGACTTCATGCCATTCAGACCTGCCATTCACAATAATATGACAAAAATGGTTATAAGTAAGCACTCATGTCTCAACTTTCCACAGATCTGTCTATTATTTTACCAGGAAAAAATGCATCAGCTTCCATTTTAAACTCTCCAAAGGTTACCTTTTTCTTTTGGTGGGTGCTCCCCAGCACGTCAGGTGCTTCAGCAAGATGTGTGAGATCTGCCTGATTCAGTCCCTCACTGCCCTTTTCAAGTGCAGAGAAGTCCTAAGTGTATTGCAGCATCACATACTACCTTTCCAGAGGTGCTGGTACTGCTATGAGCACCAAACTGTTCTTGCCACTGGCTTTGAGCGTGAGGAAGACAGGCAGACCTCTAGCTTGCTGTGTATACGTGCTAAGGGCATACCAAACTCCATGTGAGGAAAGTATTTCTTTTCATGACCTTCAGGTAAGTGCTTACACAGGAGCTACTGGGTGCTAAGCTTGTGGGAGGCCCCCAGGCCCGCAAAAGAGCATTTGGAGACAGGGAGTGCTGAAGGGCAGCTGCGTCTCCAGGAGTCACCCCCCTGCTCTCAGCCTGCCTCTGGCACTGCAGAGCTCGACTGCCCCACACCCGTGTGCTGTAGCTGTAGGATAACGGAGAGGGAGGAAGGGACAAACCCACAGACCTGCAGCCAGCGCTTTGCCTGTGCACTTCAGCAGCATGACTGTGTGACAATGATTAACAAGGCTCCTGATTTCCAGCTACTGATTTCATTCCACAGCTTATCAATGTGTTACCTAGCCTCCACCTGTCTTGCTGCGTATACATGAGATCTCCATGTAGTCTTTCATTTTCTATTGGCAGGATTATAGCATGTCTTTGGATAATGTTCCTAGGAATAAGCACGGATTTGCCGGCTCAATACCCGCAGAGATATGAGCCTCATCTGGAAAAAGCAAGTCATAACCCTTTTAAAAAAAAAAAGAAAACACACATTCACATGTTTTAGTAACTGAATGACATTGCTAGTAGGCATAGGTATATGTTGGTGATTTTGATACCTGGCTGGTAAAAAGAAAGAAGGGGTTTTTTTACCCCACTAAAGTCCTTTACAGGTCATGAACTCTAAATATGTCATCAGCAGACACCACATATTGGCATTTCCTGAAGGAAGAGTGAATACACAGCATTTTCTCAAAACTGAAACATGTTTCACTTAGAACACAGTTAAACTTTACTGGAAATGAGAGTCACCCTCTAGCCTTGAGAAATCTTTTGTTCTTTAGAAGAGCTGTTGTTTGGGGTTTTTTTACTTACTCATAGTGTACTTCTTTATCCCTGAACAATTTCTATTCCACGTCAGAAGAGTGGAAATATACATACTTCCCATAGGGATTGAAATACACCTGCAAGTTACCAAGTAATGGGGATTATTCAAGATTCTGGACTAACAGATAAAATAGTGGGGAAAAGTAAAGAAATGGATGTTGAGTACTGAGAATGCTGGTCCACAGACGTGAAGATAATCTTGATTCATATTTTGATGTAAGAAATTTCTGAAGGTTCTCCATCATGTAACTCCATACTCTTTAATTACTTACTTCTGGCCAATTTCCCCCTAAAAATGTCAATCAATCCACATTTCCACTGGAAAAAAAATAGTTGAACTGGAGAAAAAGCAGAGATGTGAAGTTTTATGTACGACATTTGTAAACTAAAAATGTTGACATTTTCACCTTTCAGAAATGGGAATGGGGAAAAAAAGCTGAACTTGTCCTTCCATATCTATCACCACATATGAAACACACACTTAATAACTTTTTATTATTTTTTAACTAGTTGTTTTACTAGTGGTTAAGCAGGTGTGGCCCAGAACAAAGTGAAACACAGAAAGTTGTTGGCCTCGGCAAGCAGCCATTTTGTGTTAACAATGACGAGATTAACAGCAAGAGAATCAGAGGTGGAGCTTTTTGAAAGCTTGTCAGATTTTTGTTTCACGTAAGCAAAGCAATGTGTGGGTGGTAAAAAACCAACCCTTGCTATAGGCAAACTTGAGAAATTCAACTCTAGAGTTAGAGATCAGTTACCTACACATTTTTTGTCATATCTGTATTATTGTGGTTGACTAAACAAGAACCTGAGGCAGATAATCTGTTTGTGGATAAAGAATCTAGTAGTGGCTTTAATCAACAACGAGGAAATCCTGACTTTATGAACTGGCTTACACTGACCATCTGAAAGTTCGTCAGCTCTTCTACAGCTGAACTGCCCCAGTTTTGTCATAAGATTGGGAAGGTCATGAGATTATTGATGTTCATGGCATCACTAGTGCTTGTTTAATCAAGCAGAAATACTGTCATTAGATTATAGTTTGTTTTAATTAATTGTTGTAATTCACAAAAAGGGAGTGCTAAAGGTGTTTAGTAACGTAATGTTCCCTCAACAGATATACTGATGGTCTTCTGATTGTTTCCCAAACTGTTAATAGATAGTGACCCATGGGATTGACATAACTAATCATAAACATAACCAGATCTCTCTAATGTCAGAGGCTTATAATTTGTTTGAAACTAGAGGTAAGAATCTGTGGTGATTTTTATTTCTTCTGAAACTAACGATCCAACTTTAGTTCACTTTACCTAAGCTCTTGTGTTTCTCTACATCTTTGGAAGAGGTTTTTAAAGAATTGACCTTTGATATCTTTAGTTCAGTCGTAAATGCTGCCAGTTCCTCAGAGCACTTTCAAGTTCCTACACTTCAGTAATTCGCTGGACGTCAACAGCAATGCTAGTGTGTCTGAATCTTGGCGAGATTTATTCCTGAGACACCTTAATAAGCGAAATGATTTTATAAAGAGCCAACCAATTGGTGGTTATGATGATACACTTCAGCAAGGCAGTGTTAAAAAGACATTGTCCCTAAAATCTCCTACCCCCCCAGCAGAAAAAAAAAAAGTGTCCCCAAAAAACCAAACTAACAGCAGTGTGGCAGCTGCTCCATCCAGAGCTGGGACCCAGGACTTCATCTCTGCTCTCACCACTCTCCACCCAATACCTGAATAGTTACTTAAACAGGGATGCATCTACCAGCGTAAACATAGTAGTGGGTTGGGGTAAATGTACAAGTGCAGATGGACAATGCAACTAAGACAATCCAGCAGCTAGCTGCCTCCAAAATGGCCAGACCTGCTTCTTGTGCCCACTTTGCCCATTGGGCTGATGTGGGCATGTTGTCTCACCCAGCTGGAAGGTGTCTTGAAGCACTAGGCTGGCGGAAGTTGAGTCCTACAGAAACAATGGGGTCACCTGCTGCCGGTGCCCCTCCTGGCCCTAGGACAGCAGTGGCCGGCAGGACATGGTAGGAGCATGTAGGCGGGGGCAGGCAGGGCACAGGAGCACTCCTTTGGGCAATATCAGGCCTTCAGGTAGCTTTAGCTCCATCTTTAAACCACACTAATATCCACAGAGATAGTTTTAACTCTGCCTGCCAAGAAGTGCAAACCAACGTGTGTTGTTTGCTAATGGACAGTTAGAAACCAACCTTTCCTTTCCCTCTGCTATGGGCTCACTTTCTCTTTTTTTATCTGGGATCCCTGTTTCCTAGCATGCAGCACATGTGCCAGGAATAAGCATGCTCATCTGGGTCCAGTTCCTTGGGAGCAGAACCAGCTTATTTAAATCAGAGCTACCATAATGCTCATCCATAGCCCTGCATGCAACAGACCTGAATTATCTTACACGTGGCATTTCCGGGTAGGATTTACCCAGACTATTCCATGTTCAATACAGCAAAATGCTAATCAACACATGTAATTAATTAGCGTCTATACGTAGAGCCTGAAGCCTTAATTAACATTCCTCTCTGATTAAATTATCACTGATGATTCCAAGTCTCAGGTGAAACTGAGTGTCGGAAGTTTTTAGTGCTTGATCTTCCACCCCCCTATCTCCCAGGACTTCAAAGTGAACATGAGGTCCGTTTCTCAAATCCAATGGAGCTTTGCCATGCCCCTTTTCTTCCCTGGCCGTATCTCCTGCAGCAAAAATCCCGCACTTAGCAGTTTTGCCTGTTTCACAGTCCCTTGATGCCACCAGGCCTCTGTGAGTTAGTTTTATAAAAGGCTTAAGATGCTAGCCCATTATTTTTCAATGTTAAAAAGTCACTGGTTTTGTATTTGTGGCATTTCGCAAAGATAAGGAAAGACAACCTCTATAGCAACATGTACAAATAGCTCCAGTCACCTGAGAGAACAATGTTCATTGTAACTTTTTGCTATCCTGTCCCTCACAGTCAATTCCCCTGCCTTAAAAATCCTTTTATTGTGTCATTCTCATAGTTTGTATCTCCTGTTGTATTTTTGTCACCTATGTCCTAAGCAGTTCAACCTCTGAAAAGGTAACTAGCTGTAAATATAGCTAAATCTGTATTTGTAACTCACAGGCTGTTTCCTCAAAATCGGCATGGTTTTATACAGCCAAAAATCAAAAAGCATTCTAAATTATTACAGAAACTCTCATTAGTATATTGCACTTTGCTAAAATCTGGAAGTTTCTTTTCAAAAATTAGGGTAGACATAATCCTGCCCAGCCACCTTATGTGATGCACAAATGTGTCCAAGCATTGGATGAAGTGCTTGGAAAACTACCAGGCTGAGATGATTGATAGTGAGGAAAGAGGTATTCATTCCTGGGTTCTCAGCCAAACTTCTTGCTGCGTAGAAGAGCACGATGTCTTCATAGCTGACCTCAAGCTCTCAAGTCCATGTGATTAATTTATTTTACTAACTGTGTTATCACCTCCTTCAAGGGGACTAGCTTAGGGTAAAACTGATCGTAAAGGGTGCCTAACATCAAATTTTCAGAGAAGCTGAAGTAATGGGAACATCCAGAGGTTTCTCACTTTTATAAGGCCATATATGATACAAAAAATCTCATTTCAGCTATGCAAGCTGAAAACGTTTCCAATACTGAAGTTTTCTTTTCTATAAAATAAAGACAATAGCATATCTTTATCTCTTAGATGAAATGCATGCTGAGAAATGTGCTTGGCTACTCACAGAGAATTTGTTACAGATATTCAAAGATTTTTGTACAAAAATGTATGTTGATTTAGATAATTATTTTAGTAAATTGTATGTCAGATAAAGAAAACTGATTTGGTCTAGATAATAACTTCTGCTGATTTGCAACTTGCAAACGTTATTGAGATTTTAATTCTAGTCCTTGGAACTGTGAAAAATAAATGTTTCAAAATCTTGTAAGTTTGCATAAGGTGGGGAGACAAATTTCCTTCTCATCTTCTCTGCTTATCTCTATCTCCATCTGAATTGTCATTCATCTTTTAGCTCATCTTTATTCTATATGTATTTCTTTTTCATCTTTTCATAGTTCTTTACAGCTACCCAAGCTTAATGAATTTCATCGTAGCTTGCTACTGCAGCTCTGTATCAAAAGGAAAACAAGTGTATAGGTTTAGCAATTAGTAGCTTGCATCAGAGTGATGGGAAGTAACAATTTATTACAAAATCTGGCTGAAAAACAAGACCATACCTCCCACTTGATGAAGCGCTCATCCATCAGTGTAGCTTACAATTGGAAAACAACTTCATAGAGGATTTATCTTCTCAGAAAGTGTTTTTCTGGGAAAAAAGGGGGAAAAACCAACAACCAATAGTATTTGCTATCTTTGAAAAGGTACAAGTTTCCAGGAAAGGCAGGAGACTAAATATGTTTTATCCACTAGCTTAAATTTTCCTCATGTATAACAACAGCCTTCAAGCAAGCATTCCTCTACACCTTTGGGTGGGCCATTTGGGGCACTTTTCATTGCTTACCTCCTGATAATGCTCTAGGACAAGAAATATTGGCTGGCAAGCGTATGTGGCAGAGGGAAGGGGATGTAAAGTAGGTTCCCAAGGTAGGAGGGAAAATGTGTGAAACAGATGGACGGTTCCTCATAGCCAGGAAATGCTGATACTGTTAAGTGGTCTGAGTTTGGCAAAGGATTGTGGTGTGAGAAGCAGATGGAGGCATATCCCCTCTTTTTCATCTGTGGCCTACCACACAACCAGAAGCTGCTGCTGCTGCCGGTAGTACCTCAGCAAACAAAGACAAGTCTGGATGCTGCTGCCTCCTTAATGAAGACGGATGATGTTTGACACCTGATATGCAAAAAGTACTGGGCTAAAGAGAGTCAAATGGGCTTTCCCCAGTTGGTTGGGGCTGGTTGCTGCTGTTAACCTGTTGTTTACAAGGGCTCTGTGGCTTTGCCTGGCCAGTTTGGACAATACCCATCTTTCAAGTACCTATGCCTGATTTTTGGCAGTGCAGTTAGAGATATTTGTGATGATTATTCAGTGATTTCTAGAGGAGAATGTAGTGAATCACCTTTTACAGTAAATATTTCTTTAAGAGGCTTGGGGTGTAGAGTGAGACCTGCTTGACATGTTCTGGTTAAGCCTCCATGTTGCTAAAGTTGATTGATGAGTCCTCAAAGAAGGGCACAGATCCCTGCCCCTCCTTTACAAGCACTTCCTACGTGATTGATAGTTGAGTCAGTGTTATGTTAAAGAGTCACCGCAGCTACAGACCTTAGCTCAGAGCGCTCATCAATCACTGGCCAGGAGCATTTTGCTATCTATCTGTGAGTGTATGAATGTGAAATACTCTTGCTTCATGCCCCACACAAGATCCCTAGTTAATTCTGAGTGCAGCCAAAGTCAGACAGTAACTCTTATCGTCAGAAATTGATTTATGCTTGCTTAACAGAGAGCCATAGCTGGGTTAGGGAAGTGTTGGACAAATTCCTAATGAGAAAGCAACTCAAAAGCAATGTCAAGAGGACACATACAGGATCAGTGGTTAAGGTGGGTGACTTGAAGTCACTAACAGTTTTCTCCAGTCACTGGTGGCCGAGAAAGAACTTGAAAGAAAAGAAAAAAAAAAACAAAACGTAAAGATGGTAAGGATAAACCCACATATCATTCACCCTCCTATCTTGCTCTGAGGGATGATCCCTTAGTTCACAGCTGCCAAACATAAGGTAGTATCTTATACTATGCTGAAGCCATCATGGGCCATGTGGTCCCTCAAGGATAAGGAAAGGCAAAAAAGGCAAACTCTAATATTCTGTTCTGTAGCTGCCCTGCTGAGGTTGAGGGTCAAAGGCAACACGTTTGCTATTAAATGACCACTGGAGTATGGGGTTTTTTGCAGGGCAGATAAATAGCAGTCGGTCTGAATCACTTGGCTGTCCTGTTGCTGCTCATTGGCAAACATTTTGGTTTGACAGCAGCAAGCCCTGATGAGATGCCGAAAGACATCCATAAATGCCTCCTTTGCTGAGTAAATATTTTTGTTGGACATTGTGATGCAGCAATCTGACAGGTCTCCTCTGTGATACCAGCCTTGCCTGTACATGGGTAAGTACGAGTTTAATCCAAGTAATCCAAACCTTTGACATGGACTCAATCATTTCAAATTCACGCAATACATGAAAACAAGAAAACCTACGTGTCAGACCAACCCACCCAGAGCTTTCTGGAACTCCCCAGGTTCCAGCCCTGAAAAGTTAATTTCCTTTTGCCCCTTAAATATCTCTTCCATGTTGGGACATGACCTGTATGCATATTCCCTCTGTTTTACCCTTTTATTTCTCTGTTCCTTTGCCACGTATCTCAGATATTCTCTAATTTATTACCAGGAAACCAACAGGTGCTTGACAGATGGCAATTTGCCTGCTATTAATTGCTGGGAAACTGCTAACTCAGAGATCTTATCCCTTCGTTTTCTACTCCTTATACTAATTGACATTCCTGATTGGTGATAAGGAAGAAGAATAATTAGATATAGATGGAGCATTTTGACTGATGCAATCTACACAGCAAATACCTCTGCAGCAACAATCGCAACTGCACAGGAGCTGGCAGGAAGCTTTGCACAGAGGTTGGTGCATGATATTCAGAGAGGCAGAGAGCTGGTGAATTACCGTGTGTCTTTCCAGAACCACCTGGGATATCCGTGAAAGCCAGAAGGTATCACTTTAGAAGGTATTAATTAGCATTGCCAAAGTCCATTCTCCAACATCCAGCGCCTTTGGGAGAGGGAAGCCTCCAAAGCCCTTTAAGCAAATTAAGCAGGCCCGTTACTGGAGGCAAGTAATGAGCTGTTAGCTGCAGCCAATCACTCTCCAGCAGAGCAGCACGCGTGCACGCCTCCTGACACCTTTCTCCGAGAGGGGCAATCCCCAACATCTCTGCGGATGCTGTTTTTGTACTGACTCTGTGCGGTCTCTGCAGGTGCCAGCCCCCAAAACCCTCACGCTCTGGGCTGTGCTCACAATCCCTGCCCGTCAAGCCCAGACTCTGCGGGGTGGGTGGCATTTCGATTCACAGCAACCAATTTCACAAGCCCTGGTGCACATCTGCTCTGCTAACACGAGTCAGGGGAGATCCCAACCAGGCAGGACAGCAGGAATGAACAACAGATGGGGCTGTTCAGAAAAAGGAATGTTTCTCAACAAGAGCCTTCAGAAATATTTATTTTATGAGCAAAGATTAATATCCTTTAATTTGTTATGGAAAAAAAATGAAATATTATTGCATTGGGTAACTGTTTCAGACTTGTCTGCTGTGATAAATGTATAATGAATAAAAAGCTGGAATTAGGCTAGGCCAGACAAGAAAAGTTTCCTGAATGCTGACCACCGGGATTTTAATGAAAATGGAAGTAGCGTGTATTTTCCTGGGGTTTGCATGTTTTCAAAGGGAACACAACACACTTTTAAGGAAACAACAATGAGAAAGTGGAACTCCTTCCTGGTCTGCAGGCTCAGAGATCTGTGGAAAGGCTGCCTCAGGTTTGTTAATACTCATTCACGCTTTCAAATAAGTGTCCTTTTTGTATGTTCACACCCCTTTTGTTTTGGCTTTCTGTGACTCTTTCACTGAGCAGCATTGCTGACAGGAGCATCGAACCCAATGATGAGTTCAAAGCCAGTTGTATGGAGTTTCAGCAAAACACCAGGTTTCAGTCCACATCCGGAAATAGTCTCCTAAGAAAGCTGATTCTGGGAGCCTGCCTCAGCTCCTTTTGAAGTAGAAATGTATAATGTGATTATACATATTCCCATCAAAGCAGCTCACATGGTACAGGCTAAATATTAAATATTAGGACATGTTTACAAATAAATTACAAACCAAAAAAGAAAAGAGGTGTTTGAATGAAATACTTGACCATTTGAAAGCAAATGAAAGGATAGAGTTCTTCTGGCTACTGCTCTCTAGAGAAATATTCACCTGAGGATGATAAGAACCCATCACCTTCTTTGTTTAGCTCCTTTTTTTTTTCTCCCCACCTTTGCAGCCTTGTATCTGATGTCAGGAGCCTGTCCCACTGCAGCTTCTCAATGGACAAGAGATTAGCTGCGCTTTGAAGTCTGTAGTCACAGACTCTTTGCCAAAACAAGCAAGCAGTATGTTCACAAGCTGTTATAATCAGCTAAAGCAAGCAACTAATTTTTCTTGCAGCAATTGGACCTAACAGAGGATGAGGATTTGGCCTCCTTCATTCCTCCTTATTTCTTTTTAGTGTTCTTTTTTAACCCCTCTTTCTTTTTTTTTTATTAAACTGTATTCCACACACTGTAAAAAACCCCGGTTTCTTCCTTCTTTCTGCAAAATTGATCTAGATACAAGGGTGACAATTTAATAAAAAATGCCTCTACTTCTTGAGACCATGTGCTGCAGAAATCTCTGTTTGGGTCTGTGGCCTGTGCAGAAGTCCTTATGAGATGAGAATTTTTCTACTTGATAAATCCTAACTTTCGGTCATATTTCACGTGGTAGCCTCTGGAGAACTCATTCCCTCTCAAAGGTGATGACAGAAGTCACATGTCTGCTACCGCAAAATGAAACAAACCAAAACTGTTTCAAGAAGATACAATAGTCCATCAGCTAATGAAGTCCTATGGCTGTATGTGGTCCTGTGTTATGGAAGAGCTGAAAGTCTGGCCTTTGTTATCTTTATGGATTTAACACTAAAAACAGGTGGAAGACAAATTCACAGTGAAGCAGAAAGATATGGAGATATGCAGTTCCTTTCAGGTGAAATAAATGCATTTGCTTAATTTCTTGGAACATCTCTTTTTCCTCTCACAGTTTTCTACCTTCTTCTCACATATACTTAGCATTCGTCCTCACTTCTCCTGCAGAGATATGTTTACATTGGAGGGGAACCATTACTAGAGACCCTGAGAGATTCATTCCCCCTGTGACTGGGAGTCCTGCTGCATTTGAAGCTTCCCATCTAAATGCTCTTCCATCCCTTCTCTTGGGCTCCTTAACCCCAGCCTTTATAGTGGGCTTGGTCTGTGCACTCTCCAAAGCTACAGGCAGTACGCAGGAATCCTCCAGCCAACCACTTGTGCTTGGCCTTTCCAAATTTCTTCTTGTCTGCATGAAAAAAAAAGGCCGCAGTAAGGAAAAAGCTTTTAGGCTGCTGTCCAGAAGTTTTCTGCTCCTCAGGACCTGTCTGCGGTGCCAGGATGCATGTTACATGGCTTGCTCTCCCAACAGCATCAATGGGTCCTTGAGGAAAGTCAGTTTTTTCCCTTCCTGCTCATTCTTTGTTGGATTCACTTGTTCTTCAGACAAGAAACAGCTATCAGTCTCTTCATGCTCTGCGTGCAATAGTATGAGGGCTTGATTTTATTCCAGACCTCAAGCCACAGCAAAATCTAAACACTAACAGTGCCCAAGACCTTACGGGGTGAAAATTTATATATACCCCTATATTTACTATTTCAGACACACAGTGCTTCAGGGTTGGTTTCTTCTCCAACCAGGTTCAGTCTTTAACTAAAACAGAGGTTTCAAAGCATCTGGCTCCTGGCCTAAAGCTAGTCCAGGGGAAATGAGATGATCACAGTGGTAATAATTTGTACGTTGGACTTTAAGTCAGATGTGGTTGTTCTATTCTCAGTATCTGTCCATACGGACTTTCAAAAGAGGAGAAAGCAGTGTGGTAACAATTTGCTTGAAAAGGCCATTGGTTTCTTAGTCAGAAGGTTTAAGGGGTTTGTTGAATTTTCATTCAAATGTAAAAAAAAAAGACAACCCAAAAACATTGCCAGCCAGTGTAATATTAATCATCTCTGACTGGATATTGCATTGCTGGGGTAGCCAGGCACATACTTGAGTTGTCAGGTTCAGTTTTCTTTCAATTCCCTTTGATTGTATCAGTCGGGACCAGTTTGCATTGCGGCTGTGCTGGTAGTGGCAGGCTTTTCAGGGAAGTCCCCCTCTCTGCATGACTCAAGGGTTATAAAATGGAAATACCTTTGACAGATGAACAGTCAGTCCCCCCTCCCTCACACAGCCCTCTCCCGTCCTGCCTCTGGTGCCGAGACCGGCACAGAGTGCCAGTGCAGGGGAGGATGAGCCACGCTGTGGGACTGGGCTGGGACACTGCATGGCCAGCAGTGCAATGAACTGCAGATTTATTCCTCCATCACAGCTTCTGCAGGGGGGAGTTCAGCTGCGTTTAAAGGAAAAGAAGGACTTTGGTCCTACATGATCATGATCTGTCAGATTCAATTCTTTATAGTGATGAAGTGATTAAAGTGCAGTGTAATTTACCTGTGTTGACTTTTCCAGGCATCTTAGTTGCTCCACTTGAATCTCTGAAAGACATTGAAGAAGAAACCAAGAGTAACTGACTGCTAAAATATGACTGTAAAGACACAGTAATTCGCTCCTTTATACCAGTCTTTTGACTTTCAGCCATGAAAATACATAAAATTGACAGAGATTACCGAAACTTCTCTTAATTTCCCTGATCAAGAAATTTACTAAGACAATATTTCTTATTTATTTTCTTCCCAACAAATTTACTTTGGCATTGTTCACATGCCTTGGGTGTTCACTTTCCATATACACTCATGCAGATCAGCTTTACAGTTGCAAGCAGGCATAAAAGTTTTTGTAAGGTCACACTTAAGCCTGCATGAAGTTTAATAATACTTAAGAAAAGATCCTGATGACATACTGGTTTTCATCTCAACTAATCTGTTTTTCATGGATAATGTTGGTTTCTAGAAATATTTCACTCTCAGTCTTAGAAATTTTATTTCATATCGAAAAGGCGTTTCATCATTTTGTAATTATATTTCTAGAAGGATTGTTGTGACCATTCAAATCTGCAAGTTTTTTTGAAGTTGGGATCTTCCTAAAAATAAAACTCGGGAAGTAATTTTTTTTAGTATGTTCAATATCCTACTATTTTTTCTCACAACTGTGGATCTTCTATGGAATAGAAATTGCTGCTTGCAAAGATCTCTGCTAGCTGCTATCACTACTTGCTAAAATATTGCTGACATAAAAATACAAAGCAGATTCAGGCTGCATGAAAACAATACTGAAAAGGATTAGTCATGATTTTGCCCCATATTGTGGTTTCATTGATACCCGCACAAATTGCTGGACACTGGAAAAATCTGACTCTGAGATGTGCTTTCCTCAACCAGGCCAGTTAGGTTTGCACCTTGCAGAGAGAGACAATGCCATCAGCCACGAGTGGTTGATCACAATGGAGGGAAAAAGCTTGCTGTTATCTTGTAAATTAATCCTGCCAGGAAAAGGACAAGTATTGGGAACGTTTTCCGAGTCTTTACAACAAGCAATGCATAAGTAGAAGAACTATGTTCTCCTCTGGGATTTACAAAGGCAAAAGGCAGGGTCAAATTCCCCTGGTGCATTTATGGACTCACTCACTTCTGCTGGTGATGCTTTGTGAGCCTCGAATGTCTGAAGCTGCACACAGAAGCAGGGGTCTGATCTGGCAGAGGCTGGCCCTGCCAGCTGGCTGTCAGGATCCGGCACTGGCAGAACAGCTGCACCAGGGTCCTCTTAGGGAGAGTTTCTTTTCCTTGGTTTAGTGAGGCTGAAGGTGCAAGCCCAAAGCTCTGCCCTGTGAAGAAAGACACCAAATGACTTTGGGACTCCCTCCCCTTAGCTTCAGGAGTATGGCTTTGACCTAACATGCACCAAGAGTCAGAGAAGCTCATCTGGGCAGGCAATTAACGCAAAAGCTTTTTTCGCTTTTTGTCCAGATAATAGCAAGTGTGAGATTAAACAGACCTTACACCACAAAGAACCTTGGAACTAAAATATGTGGGATTATTCCTTACAAAAAATAATCATTAGAAAGCTCAACCCTTGTTCTGCCACTGATCCATTGCAAGATAAACTCATTTTAGCTAATCTAGCTGTTCTCTGTGCTTTGCTGATTTTTAATCTCTTTCAGTGAAAAAAAAAATCGGAGGAGTATGTTTTCTTCTATATATCAACTGAGAAAGAAAATGATTGCACCTGTTTCTATGCTCCATGGACAGCTCCTTTTTCAGATTGAATCCTATAGTTTAAAGAAATTGAGTACTAGTCCCTTGAATAGTCTGTCTTCCAAAACCTTATCTTCTGTTGCAGTAGTTACTAAACCTGACAGAACAATGTAACATATAAGTAGCTAGGTTATTGATGATAATTTATAGGCAGTAAAGACACTGAATTGAAACCCAGTAACAAAAAGCCTTTTCCACTCTCACCCCCCCTTATTCTCTGTCAAAATCCTATCAAGAAAACAGCTGTCAATCTCTTTAATACTGCCTCAGATTCAGTTCAGTATTTGGATGAATACTTTCAACCTAGGACTAGATTTTGGACCTTGCACCTAATTTATTTAATATTTGTCACTGGTGACATGTAACTGATCATGTAAGGATGATTCATATGGGTATTTCCTCGGTGGATCCAATGACTAGCCATTTTCCTTCCCTTTACAATGTTAAGTGGAAGTCATGAAAAGTATTAACATAGGAGGAACCCCGCGGATTCTTTTAAGGCTGTGAAGAACAGCTGCACCTTTGCTTTAGCAGAGGGAAAAGGAGGACAGGCCAAGGCTGCATGTGGCAGCAAACAAAGTGCTGCCACTTTTTATGAAAATGTGCAAGTGCTTTAAGGGGGTTTTTTTTTCATTTCATCATTAGTCAGCGCTGCCTTACTCATGAAAATCTCAGCTCATTTTGGAGTTAAAGAGAAACTAAAAAAATTCAGTGAACTGCTTTTGACTGGGAACTAAACTCAGGCGCTCTCCTTTAAACTGATTAGACCAGGAGTCTTCCTCACTCAAGAGATACCATTGATTTAGAGTGTTGCTTTGATCCCAAAACACAGGAAACAAAGGTTGGAGGAAGTGTTTTACTCTTGTACTTCTTGTTTCCTAACGTGGCCAGGACAGGGAAGTATGGGGATAGGTGTAGTGACAATGGGTGCTTTAACAGGTCTGCAAAAGCTCTTTTTAGGAGCTTTTCCCTCCCTCCGCCTCTTGACTCTCTATGCCACCTGGCAAGCTATTCTCTCTCCCCAAGGGCCCATTAGGCTTTGCAATACCTGAAATGCATGAAACTTGGCCAGCTCATGGAATTATCTAATGATATAAATTCTACATGCTGAAATATGTGGAGAAGAGGCTTCCAGTTTGAGGCTAAGCAATATAAGATTATGAAGAAAGAAAACACATTCATTGGCAAGGATTAAGTGGCTGTGACATAGGAAAGGAATGAAGCATTGTAGCTGTCCAGTTTTGTACTGTTCACCATAATGATAGTCTCTGGACAGACACTTAGCATTATTGAAAGCTCTGGCATGATTTATCAAGTGACCACAATCTGAACAATGTCTTCTCTTATTGCTGTAATGACAATGAAAATTCATAGCTAATGTCTGTGATTTGTTATCATATGGGTGGATCTGGAAGTTTCTAAGGCTTCTGCTATCTACGATTAATTTTTCCCATCATGATAGTCTAAATCCTCCCAAACACAAAGAGTTTTGCACATAATTAATTTCAAGCCCTTAAGTTTACAGACATGCTGTTGTGCATAAAGCGAAGCACAAATGTAACTGTGGGGCTGGATCTGGGCCACCGATTCTTTGCCTAGAAAATCTCTGACTCGCTGCAGAGGAGCCCAGAGCACGACCGTTTTGGCCAACGCACAAATATTTTGGCTGGGAATGTGGCTGTGACGTCTCCTGAGAGCTGTCCCCAGCCTCCTTCTGCTCCCCTCTCCCCTCTGCACTGCAGGCTGGGCTGAGGACTTCCATGGTACGATCTGCTGGTGAGGAGTCGGGGGGCACTGGTGGTGGTGTCACTCCATGCTCTTTCCAAAGCACATCTGGAAAGCAAAGCCCAGCTGGGGAGCCCAGCCCTGCTGGAAAGTGGCAGGCATGTGGGAAAGCAGGCAACACAGTAAGGCATGGCAGCGGGACCAAGGGCAAAAGTAGTTACTTTTTAATGACTTATTTTATTTATTCAAGCCCTTCATTTTGGCCAAAATCTCCAAAACAAACTCAACCAAAAAACCCCCCCGGAAATAAAATTTCCTTGTCTGGGGGCGTGATTTTGGTGTCGTTTCTTAAAAAGAGAGGGGAAACAACAAAGAAGAAAAACCCCTTTGTTAAAACAATGTGTTCAGTCTGAAAACTAAAATGAAACCATATCTCAGAAGACTGTTTCAGAATGATTTCTTTTCTAGGCCTGCTAGTTACTACTGTTTGCACTCCAGTTATTTACCTTGTGTCACAAATCAGATAATCACAATATTTCGTAAGAACAAGAAACGAGTCTAAGGCCCCACCTAATCCAGACAGGTGATGTCACTGGATGTGGTAATCTCAGGCCGTCATCTACCATCCATCTCATAATTCAATTACCATGCCTATTACTTTGTCAACTACGCTTATGCAACATGTATCAAAACCTACTTGGAAAACAGAATCTATATGTGATTCACAGCTGGAGTGCAGAAAATGAGAAGGGGGGGTCTGGGGGAGGTGGATGGGGAGGGGTGCAGGGGGAGGAAGGAGGCAGAGGATACATGGGGAAGAGGGAGGCAGGGTGATTGGCTGTGTGTTTGGGTTCCAGGAAAGCTTTAGATGTTTCTCTGTGTCAGGTAAGTCAGGAAAAATTTCTGCCAAGGCTGCACAAGACGGCTGCTACGATACTGAAAGGCAAGTAGTCGCACTGTTGTCTCATATTTAACAATGATAAGAATCTCATTAGAAGAAATTGAAATTAATCCAGTCTCTGATTTGTCATTTCTTAAAAGAAAGGTTCTTTACATGTTCAGGGAACTCCACATCACATCTATTTAAATTTAGTTTATGCCTCCCCCCTCTTTTTTTTTAACTAAGGAAAGCAAGCATTTTATTTTATATACTAACTTTTATAAGTCTACATGCTAGAGCACAACTTTGTGGCCAATATTGAATCCTTCTGTTATGCAGTTGTAGGACACAAGAGGTCCTAGCCAGAGAAGTAGACTGCAAATAAGAAAGCAGTGTGAACACTTCAGCTGGGATTTGTGTGTGAGGTAGAGGGAATAGCAGGAGAAATTGTGGGAGTCAGATTGAACATAATATTAGTTATTTATAAGTACCAAGTTATTTGAAGAATAAGGAATAATAATAATTTGCATCAATAGAGTGATTTATATCACCATAGCACTGGGCAGAATGAATAGCACTAGCAATGTATTTGGATGTCTTATGTCTCTAATTGATCTGCTTTCCACTGCTATGGAGGAGACTGGAAAACAAGCAACAGTGACTCCGAAATCTTCAGTTATGGGCAAGCCCTGCTCCTCACAAAGCTGACAGAAACTGGGCATCAGTTAACTCTCCTGCTTACAGGGACCAGACCTCTAGTCTTCCTGCACTGCACACCTCTGAGAAATTTGCACAAAGGTACTAAATGACTTGCCAGAGAGCAGTGACTTCCTAATGTGCTCAGCATTACAGTCTAGGAGTTGCATGTTCCCTGTGCAGTATCAAAACTTTAGGTCCGTTTTTTCTTATGGAAGTTCTCACATGAAGAAAACCTGAACCACTACCCAGCAATAAATCAGGTTATATTTATACATATTAGAAGATTAGTATCCAAAAAACTTTCAGTCCAGCCAAAATTGTAATGATTTCTATCTTACACTTAGTGATAAAGCTGACTTCAATCTTCCAGCAAAGGAAGATTTCTTAGCACTGTCCTTATACTGTACCCTGTAGGAAATACAAAAAACCAAACATGTGGCTTAATTTCCAGCAGACATAAAAGGGCTAAGTTTTTTCAAACAATGGAATAATCAGCTGCAAACAAATGATTGCTCTCACCGAAGGCCACCAGTGCCAAAGCAAGAATGGGATTAGTCATATCTTCTTCCTGCTTTGTACCGGTTTTGCAGGGAATCCATCCGTCGGCTCACTCTGTTGCATGCGGGGTGGTCCAGACCATTCAGAGATCCAAGGCTGCCTTGGCACCAGTATGTCTGTGAGTGGGTCACCTTATCCTGAAACATTTTTAAACTGGTAGGATGCTATGCTCCCTGGAAGGCTTGACTTTATGTGAAATAGCTTGTGAGAGCTGATGGCTTGAAAACATGAGGTCAGCTTGAGAAATCTAGCATCAAGGTATCTTGCTAAGAAAACCTACTGCTCTGAATCAGAAGGACTTTCTTAGCACATTAAATCTAGTAGATACCTGTTTATGTTGAAATTATTTCAGTGTTCCTGAAACAGGCTTCGGTGCCTAACAAAACACTTCCTTACAGTAGATAGGTGTTGTCTTAGCCACAAAAATGTGTGTAGGTTCATCTGAGATAACAATCCATCTTTTCAGATGCTTATTCACAGGTTTCAAACAAACAGCTCAAAGCTGTGTTTTGTGCCAGTACCTCTGCAGCTGTACCTCTCCAAAATCATAAAACTTGGTAGAAATAGAAAGGGGAAAAAAGAAGGAGAAATGTGGTAACAGAAACAGGCTTTTATTTACTCAGACGTAACCTCATGCTGACTGGTGTTATTTCTTCACCTTTGGTAAGCTTCTACTGCTCTAAACAGGTGAAATTCACAGAATAACCTAGATCTATGTCAAGGTTATTAGTACACATTGAAAACTGGTATTTATTGCTTTTCTTATAATAAATACTTACATGAAAATGGAATACTGTCCAAAAAAAATACAATGGTATATTGACACTTGATTTTTTTCCCTAACTTAAAAAATGTTATGTGTATTTTTGTGGTATTTCTATATAACTTGCCTTTAGACAAAAAAGAGGGGAAGACTACAGAAGAATACTACTGTTAAGCAGCGTGCTGCTAAAATAATACTAGTAATGCATTCCACAGATATGATTACCGTGCCTGCACTGCTAAGTCTTGACATTTTCAGAAAGGAGGAGGAATGCAAACAAAATATCTGGTGGGGCAGTGCGTGATTCTGGCACTGAAAGCATCTGGAATAACCTGAAATCTAAAGACAAGTAGTTTAAAAACAGAAAAGAAACAGAACATTACAGCTCAGTTTCGGAGATGTTGACTTTACATCCAGGATCCTCAGAAACAGATTTAAAACCGAGCTGGGAACAGCACAATTTCTGTTGTTTTCAGAGGGGGGTGCAGAGCATTCACAGCTTCTTAAAATGTGATCCTGGGATCCTGCATATTTCAGAGAACCAGCACACGGATGAGACTGGAAGGGACCTCTGGAGATCATCTAGTCCAACCCCCTGCCCAAGCAGTGTCAGTACAGCAGGCTGCTTGGGGCAGTGTTCAGTCAGGTTTTGAATATCTCTACGGATGGAGATGCCACAACCTCTCTGGGCAACCTGTTCAGGTGTCCAACCAAGTGGTCAGGCTTTTTTAGATTTAAGTGGAATTTTATGTGTTTCTGTTTGTGCCCATTGCCACTTGTCCTTCACCGGGCACCACTGAAGGATCTGGCTCTGTCTTCTTCACACCCTCCCACCAGGTACTTGTACACATTATTACATGTATTAGTTTACATATATGTCCCACCAAGACACAAAATCCCTCATTGCTTCTCCTTCAATAAACCTCCATCAAAGAAGGAATATTCAAAGCTTTGGTAAGTACGCTCAGTGAAGTAACACTTGCGAAAACAGATGGTTTTTATCATCCTCTTTCTGGCAAAGTCTTTCACGCTAGGGATTTTATCTCATGCACTATGAACAGTGTCATGCACATGTTAGAATACCCCTGTGGATTGGTTTATGTGGGTATAGCCAGCTGCCAATTCAAACAGCGTGTGACAGAAATTGAGAGGTCTTTTTCATAGGAATGATGAGGAATGTCCTGTGGCAGTCCATCTGACTTCACTCTACCAAGATGTTTCCACTCTCAGAGTTAAATGGAAATTAAAAAGTCATGTAATTATATTGGGAAAACAAAGATGGTCCAGGTGCTTTAAAGCACAATTCTGGCAGAGGATTTGTTTTTAATAAAGAGATTTGGGTTTGTCCAAACCTTTTTTTTTCCTCTTTTTTTTCTTTTAAATTCACCTTGTTATTTTTCCTCCCCACAAAAAGAAAAAAAAGAGTGAAGGAAAAGTTTTCCTTTCCTTTCTGTGTCTTGCTGGTTTTTTGGGTTTTTTTTCCTAAGAGGTCTTCCACAGAGAAAGCCTGATTCAGACCTAACAAAAACTGAGTATATAGAGAACAACAGTGAACAGTCCAGCTCTAACATCACAGGTGACCTCTTTACTCGTCCTGCCCAAAGGCAGGATCAGCTATAGCTAAGCACACAGTTGTTTTCTTACCCTGATCTTCAGGGTCTCCAATACTGGAGAAACTATAGTTTATTGCTGTATTTAACTAGAAAGTATTTTGGTAGCAGTAAAGCTGATACCTGGCTTTGTGCACATAATCACACATAACCTTCCTTTCCATGGCATTGTGCAGTGAGCCACCACAACAAAAGACTTCGGGCTAGGTCCATAGCTAGTGTTCTAAATGGTTGATTTTATCAGTCCCATGGAAGAGGCTGTGTCTAAGTCCCACAGCTCTTCTCAGCTCCTTCTTTGGTCTACAACTATGAGTAGCATGTGTGCTGCCCCTAAAAATTCTGATGCTCCTATTATTTTTTACTGTTTCAATCTTGCAGTACAAGTTTGTAAAATTACAACTGGAAAATTTCTGGCCTGAGGCTGAGGTTAATGATTTGTATGAAAGAACGAACACAGACCACCTCCCAACCCCAAGTTTCTCCTCTCCTCTAAATTGTACTGTCATGAATTGTATTTGCCTTCACCATCTTCACATCTTTGTATTTCTTTTGCCTGTTGGAAGCCAAACTTAGCAACACTAACAACTGTTTTCCTCTCCAGCCTGGATGCCAAAACTCTGCTTAGTCTTTGGCATCACAAAGATGTGTTGACTCCATTATGAGTAAACAGTCAAAAGATAGCGATTTAAACCAGCAGTCCTCAAACTTTCGGCACCACAAACCACTGTCACCCAGTAGGATGCTCAGTGAATAACCCTCATACTTCCAGTCAAATATTAATTAAAAGCACTAACAAGCCAATATGGTCATGTTGACTATGTCCATGGATACCAATGGTACTCTGCAGACCACAAGTATATAAATTAAAAATGAGAAAAATCTCAAGCTTAATTGCTACTTCTGTGTTTCATCTGTTTTTATATCCACATTACACAAAACACATCCAACACATGGCATTTGCAGCTCCCAGGCAAACTGGGCTCAGTTTAAAACAAGCACATGTTTGCTCAGAACTGACCTGCTTTTAACGTACTTGCACAATAGGTTGGGTTTTTTTTCCTTTTAGTTAATGGGTTTTATTAAGAACATATTTCCATAGCTTAAAATAAAACAAAAGTAAGCCCAAGAGACAATTTTCTTATCCCAGCTTTTGCAGAAGATATCATGATGAAAATCATGCATTTCACAAACAAGTTTGAAAAAAACAGTCATGGGATCTGTATTCTTTTCAGTAAGGCATCTGCATTTATACAGAACAAATTACCATATATTAGAGGAGTGACCATTGCTAAACAGATAAGATCTTCTGTTTGTAAAATGAACTAAGTTGCCCAATAAGCTTATTTTATGCTGATGGGTTTATTATCAAAAATAATTATTATACTGCAGATAGTGGTGTACATTGTTCCTGGTTCAAGTTTGAGAACATGTATGTTCCAGGAAGAATGAACACATCTGTTGCTTTAACATCTCCTATTTTGTTTCCTCTTTCTCCAGTGATGTAGAATTTACATCTCATTAAAGAAAACAGTGTATGAGATTTTTCAGAAGCATTCACTTCTGACTTTGATCTATTCTCAGAGCAGTTAATACATTCCAGAAAAGTATCAGTTGGAGTAGAATTAAGCGACTTATGATTGATTTTGAAAATTCGCCCTTGAAGGAAACACTGCCTCTTCAGCACCCTTGGCACATCATAACACTGATACTTCCCGATACCGTCCGTATTTTGGGAACGGCCTGTTAGTGAGAAACACTGCAGTTTCTCAGGGACTGTTCATCTGACTGTCTCAAAGCAATGCAATTCCACTTGGCAATTTACCTCCTCTGATGCCACTGTGCCTGCCTTGTTCTATGGGAGCTTTCTGGGTGCAAGGATTTGGGCGAAATTATTCTGAGGTGAGTAGCAGGGAAGAGGAAAATCTCAGTTTTGGGTGCATAAATTCAGACAGTGCAAAGGGGCATATATTGCAGCAGGCAAGAGCTTACTGCTTCTAAGAAAACCAGCCTCCTTTGAGGCATGACAAACACTCGGCTATCAATTGTGCAGAGATAGAAGTGACCACTACAGCATGGATATGCTCACGCGCATGCACACAAAATCAGAGTTTGCAATGGAGAAGGCTCTGGCTCCTTGCCCACCACTTTGCTTTCAAGCTCCAACTTACAGAGTCAGCTTCGGCTTGCAACATTGCACAGTAGGAAGCACGTTCCTCGTGTTTCAAACTTCAGAAAGAACACTTAAGCATGATCAATACACTGACAGAAACACAGGACAATTTGTGAAGGGCTTACATGCAGAGACTAAAACATTCTAACAAACACTCAAAGTTGAGCAGGACTTAAATTTTCAAGAAAAAACTTTTGTTGCCAGAAATAGCAGACTGAGTGACATGAAAACTGTTCATGATAATATCTGGACACTGTGTCTAAAATAGCATCTGAAAGTGTCTAAACTTAGGCATTTGGCTTCTTTCTGTTTTTAAACTTGACCTTTTTTCCTTTGTAGCTGACACTTAAATACATACAGGATTAATAGTAAAAAAAATTAAAAAATGTTTGGATTATAAGTAAAAGCTAGGTGCCGGTCAAAGATTTTTTTTTTTTTAAATAAATGCCGATCTATGTCTTTTATAATTGAGACAGAATAAATTTAGAGCAGTACAGATCCAGTTATTTAAGAAATTCAGAGTTCTTAATGAAATAGAAAAAAAAAAAAATTGTTCCTTAGCTTTAGGAAAACCAAATATTGTACCCAGGTGTAGTCAATCCTGTTCCTGGTGGTGTAACACAGTTTCCCTTTCACAGCGCCTCTAAAACAATATGCATTGGTCCATAGAGATTATCCAGTCCTGTAATCATGATTATCATTGCAAGAATCGAAATTGGCACTGAAACGAGAGCAGCCATAAAGTAAGAAAAAACAAATGAAACACCTGCACTCTTTAGCATTCATCAAGTGCTATTGTTTTCCACAGGTCTTTCACATTAGTTGAAATGACTTTTTGACCATCTGTCTTTCCCTCCTGTCTAT